>NC_091283.1:838460623-838809623 GCF_032444005.1 Ranitomeya imitator
GGAAAGAAAACTTGGACAAAAATGTAAACTCTGTGCCCAGAAAGGTAACTTGGGCTATGGGAAAAAAAAGGGGATCCAGAGCCGAGGAGACTAGAAAAAGTAAAAGTTTAATTGGTAAAAAGGACATTAAAAATAAAACTGTGCACCGTGTGGAGCAAGGAAGTTCAGAAAGAAATGCAGAATTTATATCAGCCGCACAATGTGAGGGGTCTGAGGCAGCAGATAATGCTCCAGAGGAAAGTGTGTCAGCAAACGAGGGGTTAACTGCAGTGGACTCTGTGTGCAGCAATGAAGTGAGCACAGCTCCTGTGTGTGATAAAGAAAGTGCCCCCTGTACTGACTTTGTATGTGAGACCCCGCTCGGTGCTGTGTGTGGGACCCCGCTCAGTGCTGTGTGTGAGACCCCGCTCAGTGCTGTATGTGAGACCCCGCTCAGTGCTGTGTGTGAGACCCCGCTCAGTGCTGTGTGTGAGACCCCGCTCAGTGCTGTGTGTGAGACCCCGCTCAGTGCTGTATGTGAGACCCTGCTCAGTGCTGTGTGTGAGACCCCGCTCAGTGCTGTGTGTGAGACCCCGCTCAGTGCTGTGTGTGAGACCCCGCTCAGTGCTGTGTGTGAGACCCCGCTCAGTGCTGTGTGTGAGACCCCGCTCAGTGCTGTGTGTGAGACCCCGCTCAGTGCTGTATGTGAGACCCCGCTCAGTGCTGTGTGTGAGACCCCGCTCAGTGCTGTATGTGAGACCCCGCTCAGTGCTGTATGTGAGACCCCGCTCAGTGCTGTGTGTGAGACCCCGCTCAGTGCTGTATGTGAGACCCCGCTCAGTGCTGTGTGTGAGACCCCGCTCAGTGCTGTATGTGAGACCCCGCTCAGTGCTGTGTGTGAGACCCCGCTCAGTGCTGTGTGTGAGACCCCGCTCACAGGTGCTCGCCTGTCTGCAGTAGATACAAACACTATAATGGAGTCTGAACCCTCCATGTCAGTGAATGGAGACAATATTGTACATCAGTCAGTGGTAATGGAGTCTATGTCGTGCATGTCAGTGAATGGAGACCACACTGCAGTAATAATGGACTGTGAGCCGTCAGTAGTAATGGACTCTGAACCCTCCATGTCAGTGAATGGAGACTGCATTGTACAACAATCAGTAGTGGATCTGGATGGTTTTGCAGCACAAACAGTTGTCAGTAATAATGGGGCTGGAGGGGGCTCCGGCGCTGGTCCGTCTGCGGCTGGGGAAGGCTCCGGCACTGATCCACCTGCGGTTGGGGAAGGCTCCAGCACTGATCCACCTGCGGCTGGGGAAAGCTCCAGAGCTGATCCACCTGCGGCTGGGGAAAGCTCCAGCGCTGATCCACCTGCGGCTGGGGAAGGCTCCAGCACTGATCCACCTGCGGCTGGGGAAGGCTCCAGCACTGATCCACCTGCGGCTGGGGAAGGCTCCGGCACTGATCCACCTGCGGCTGGGGAAGGCTCCAGCACTGATCCACCTGCGGCTGGGGAAGGCTCCGGCACTGATCCACCTGCGGCTGGGGAAGGCTCCGGCACTGATCCACCTGCGGCTGGGGAAGGCTCCGGCACTGATCCACCTGCGGCTGGGGAAGGCTCCGGCACTGATCCACCTGCGGCTGGGGAAGGCTCCGGCACTGATCCACCTGCGGCTGGGGAAGGCTCCGGCACTGATCCACCTGCGGCTGGGGAAGGCTCCGGCACTGATCCACCTGCGGCTGGGGAAGGCTCCGGCACTGATCCACCTGCGGCTGGGGAAGGCTCCGGCACTGATCCACCTGTTGGTGGGGAAAGCTCCAGCACTGATCCACCTGCGGCTGGGGAAGGCTCCAGCACTGATCCACCTGTTGGTGGGGAAAGCTCCAGCACTAACCCTTCTGCTGACCAACATCAGTTCAGGAGACTGTTCTCCAATTGTTACAAGACTAGTGAACCCTCCACCTCAGAGGAGGAACGCAGTCAGGATAAAGTACACGGGACCAGAGGAGAAGATCCCATCCAGAATCTATATTGGAAAAGTTCTTCTGAAAGAGTTTATGAAGTTTAAGGCGTCTGAGGTCTACGCTCTGATCCATGTCCCATCCAGCAGGATCTATGACATCAGCTTTAAGCTTCAGTGTGATCTGGATATGTTCTGGAACATCTATAATGACACCAGAGGAGATGAGATCTGGGATCATCTCCAGTGTATCCAGCTGTCTAAGCCGCAGGAGATAACGGCCACTGTTCTGTTCCAGTCTGAGGTGGTGGCGCTGGCAGATCTGCAGCACTGGCTGAGCCGACAATGCATGGTGAGAAGTCATCCTGAGAAGATCTATGATGAGGAGCAAATATGGAATGGAGGATATTCTGTGAAAATCCAGCTCCTACAAGAGAATGGTGTAACCAGACATCTGCCGCACTCCTTCTACCTGGGCTCAGAGCGGGGGATATGCTACTACCCCGGTCAGCCACGTCTGTGCCATAGATGTGGGGGCAGGCACCTCGCCATGAACTGCTCTCGGATCACGTGCTCATTATGTGGACAGTCCGGGCATACAAGGGACACATGCACAGGACCTGTTATCTGTAACTTGTGCACCGGACCCGGACATACGTTCCGTGATTGCCCATATGCAGAACATAATAAATATTATGGCCAGACCTCCTTGGAAATGACAGAAAAAGAAGTCACCAGAGGTGCAGATGTTGTCCAAGAAGCCGGCACTGATGAGGTCACAAGCCATAGTAGCAGTCAACACGCTCCAGAGTCTAAGATATTACTAACGAATGCTGCACTACTAGGACCACCAGCCACTGAAGAAATGCCTAAAGTACCACCAGCCACTGAAGAAACATCTAAAGTACCACAAGCCAGGGCTAAACCACCATCAGCCATTAAAGTAAGATCTAAGTACTGGTCAGCCACTAAAGGAAGGCATAAAATGCCAGTTACTAAGGAGAGACTTAAGGTGTCCAGGAAACCTGTTGCCAGACTGTCCAAGCTTCAGCCCAGCACATCTGTAGAAGCAGATAAACTGTCCGCAGTGTCCACTGTGGATGAGGAAGGTTTTGTGACTATAAAAAGAAAAAATGCCTTTGTGGATTCTTCCAGAAAATTCACAACAGTCCAGAAAACCTCTGAGCCTCCATTGTTGGCGATAAGTCCCGGACGTTACAATGTACTGGGACAAGAAGACAAAGAAGAAGAGGCACAAATGGAGCAAGGCTCTTCATACATCATAGAAAATGCCTCTGATGAGATGGATCCTGATCCTCCCGTGTCCACGAAGAGATGGGGCACTGCAGGTGACAGCAGTGGAAGGAGGAAGAAGACCAGAAAGTCTAAGTAATCAGGATGCGGCTGAGAATAAGCTCCATTAATGTGAACAGTGTGAGGACTGGTAGTCGGCGGCAGGCGATTTACCAGCGTTTGTCTGATGAGAGATCAGACGTCTTCTTCTTGCAGGAGACGTATCTGAAGTGCAATGCCCAGGTGTATGCAGCCAAGAGAGACTGGAGACTGGGTCCATCATTCTGGTCCTTTGGGCTGGAGAGAAATGACGGTGTGGGGATCCTCTTTAATACCATGGATGTCCAGGTGGACAGAGTCCTGGAGACCTGTCCGGGCCGCTGTCTGTTGCTGGATTTTACATTGGATTCTATGCATTATAGAGCAATAAACATTTATGCTCCGCAGACGAGGAAAGAGCGGAGGGAGCTGTTTGATCATATGAAGCCATATTGCTTTACTTCTAAAGTGTTTATATTGTGTGGGGATTTTAATAATGTCTCTTGTAATGTGGATAGATCCAGCAGTCACAAGAAACTGAGATATGATGAGACGTTTCTTAATAACATAATCCAGCAGGCCCATTTAGTAGACCCTTATGGTTCCTATTATAGCAGGAAGACATACACATACCATAAGGGGGGTAATGCCAGCAGAATAGACCGGGTGTATATAAAGAGGGAGGCGAGATGTTCTCAGTACAGGATCAGCCCTCTGGAGTTCTCTGACCATTGTATGGTGAGTGTGACGCTTGATCTGGCCCAAGCTATGGTCTGTGGAAAGGGGTACTGGAAGGTGAATAGCTCTGGGATCCAAGATCCAGGGTTCAGAGAGGCCTTCACCACCTTCTATAATGATCGTAGGACCACCCAATGTATGTGTGATGACACAGCCGAGTGGTGGGAGACCATGAAAAGTGATATCAAGCAGTTTATTATACGAGCAGCCAGGAAGCATAGTAATATTGAGTATATGAGATATTCTGCCCTGAGACTGCACCTGAGCCGGCTATATAGCAGGATGAATGGCGGTGAGGAGGTGGACGGACGGAGCGTCAGCCATATAAAGCAGCGAATGAGGGAGCTGCAGTACGATCGCCTCAAGTCTCTCAAGGCAGAGGGACAGTTTGATAATTGGGGCGTTCATAACCCAGACCCCTTTATTGCCTGTAAAAACAGGGTCAGTAAGAAGCTAATCACTGGCTTGTTGGATGAGAATGGGGTGGAGCAGTCACAGCAGGAGAAAGTCCACAAGATCATTGGTGATTATTATAGAGATCTTTATAAAGGGTCTGATATCAATAAGGAGGACATTAAAGCCTATCTGAAGGCGGTGTCCCTACCAATGTTAGACCCAGCGCAGGCAGCTAGTATGGCCGCTCCGATAACTGAGGAGGAGGTGAAGAAGAGCATCGACTCCTTAAAGGCCAACAAGAGCCCGGGGCTGGACGGCCTGACCAGCGAGTTTTATAGAGAGTTCAGGGACTTATTAGCTCCGGACCTGGTGCAGGTCTATAATGATTGCCTCTCTGCAGGGAAGCTCTTACAGTCCCAGTATAAGTCTGTTCTGGTTCTTTTGGCAAAAAAAGGAAATCTAAAAGATATAAAGAACTGGCGTCCATTGTCTTTGCTGAACACGGATTATAAAATTCTGGCCAAGATCTTGTATTATCGGCTGAGTGAGGTGGCGGGTGAGCTCATCATCGCCAACCAGACGTGTGGTGTGAAGGGTCGGACGATAGAGGACTCATTGCTGTTGGTGAGGGAAGCTGTGACGTACATTAAGCAGCACCATGTGGGGGCTTATATTGTGGGCTTAGACCAGAGTAAAGCCTTTGATAGAGTCCACCATGACTACCTGTATCAAGTGTTGTTGCAGCATGGCCTCCCAGTGCGGTTTGTGCAATGGCTGCGGTTTCTGTATAAGGGAGCTATAAGCCTGCCGCTGATTAATGGTCACTTGGCCGAGCCCTTCGCGATCATGTCAGGGGTGAGGCAGGGATGTCCTCTTAGCCCATTGTTGTATGTCTTCAGTCTGGATCCTTTTCTCAGAAGGGTCCAGGATCACAGAGATTTCACAGGGCTGAGATGCCACCTGCAGAGTATGGTGGAGGATGTAAAGTTCTGTGCCTATGCTGATGATGTGTCGGTTGTGGTATCTTCTAAAGATGACTGTGTGGCTCAACAGCAGGAGATCACAGCCTTCTCCAATGTATCTAACTCCGCTGTGAACATGGAGAAGAGCGAGGCGCTGTGGTTGGGAGATGACCATGATGTCTTCTCTGTGCCCTTCAGAACAGTTCAGGGTCAGATAAAGATTCTGGGAGTTGTGTTTGGTGCTGTAGATGATGGGAAGGTGAATTGGGAGGAGAAGCTGGTGGTGTGTGAGCGGAAGGTGCAGAGCTGGAAACACTGGAAGCTGACATATCTGGAGAAGGTCCGCCTGCTGAAGACCTTCCTGCTCCCGCTCTTCCTCTATATCAGTGTGGTGTTCCCGGTGCCAGATACGCTGCTCCCCAGACTTACCAATGTCTTCTTTAACTTTTTGTGGGGTAACAGAGTGAATGTGGTCAGGAGAAACATTGTCTATCTCCCTCATAAGGATGGTGGTCTCTCCATGCCTTGTCCAGAGCTCTTCTTTAATCTTTGGTTTCTTATGAAGAATTTTTCATTTTGTAAGAATTCGGAGAAGGTGCCATGGTCTTGTTTGTTTAATTGCCAGATCCAGCAGTTTGTGTCTGTGTGGTCAGTAGGGGACTCCATCAAGAGAATCTCAGGAAGAATAAAGAATAATGTGTCTTGGTATGGTGTCCACATAATAAGTAAGGTCATCAGATGGAGGATCCTGTATGATGACGTCAAGCAGCTCAGTAGAAAGGAGCTGTATAAGAATGTCCTGTCTTCTCACTTCAGTGTCCAGGTACAACTGAGCGGCGCCCCAAGTGTAGATGTAAAACAGGCTGCAAGGAACGTGCTCGATCCCAGAGTTCCTCCTCATATGAGAGATGTAGCGTGGCTGGCGCTCCATGGTAAAATGTACATTAGGGATAATCTAAAGTGCAGGAACGTGTCCGACAGATCCTGTCCCAGAGAAGAGTGCCCCCATATACTGGAGACCATGGAGCATCTGCTGTTAGAGTGTCCCTTTAGTATGCAGGTATGGGAGTCTGTGTCCTTGTCCCTAAAGTTACCGCAGCTCGTGAGACAGTCATATGGTCAGCTGCTGTACGGAGACTTCCAGCCTCAGCTCAGGGCGTATAACAGGAGCTCCCTGTATATAATAAATGTGGTGACCATCTACCACCTGTGGTGTGCGCGGTGCTGCCTGCTCATCAATAAGGAGGTCCTGTCCTGTGATACTGTCAGGTATAAGATCCTAGAAAGTCTCAAGGCCGTATATAAAAAGGATATGAGGAGGAACCCGGGTAATGTGACCTGGAGGAACATACATGTATCGGGATTTGTCAATGCTATCGTGTAAAAGTGATGTAACAACATTATGCATTTCCTTTGTTATTTATTGTCTTGTGATTTTAATGTAATATATTTGTAATATATGGTTGTCAGTTTTAAAATAAAAAGATCATTATAGTAGTTATATTCTTGTACATAGGAGCAGTATTATAGTAGTTATATCATTGTACATAGGAGCAGTATTATAGTAGTTATATTCTTGTACGTAGGGGACAGTATTATAGTAGTTATATTCTTGTACATAGGAGCAGTATTATAGTAGTTATATTCTTGTACGTAGGGGACAGTATTATAATAGTTATATTATATTCTTGTACAGAGGAGCAGTATTATAGTAGTTATATTCTTGTACATAGGGAGCAGTATTATAGTAGTTATATTCTTGTACATAGGAGCAGTATTATAGTAGTTATATTCTTGTACATAGGGACAGTATTATAGTAGTTATATTCCTGTACATAGGAGCAGTATTATAGTAGTTATATAATTGTACATAGGAGCAGTATTATAGTAGTTATATTCTTGTACGTAGGGGACAGTATTATAGTAGTTATATTCTTGTACATAGGAGCAGTATTATAGTAGTTATATTCTTGTACGTAGGGGACAGTATTATAATAGTTATATTATATTCTTGTACAGAGGAGCAGTATTATAGTAGTTATATTCTTGTACATAGGGAGCAGTATTATAGTAGTTATATTCTTGTACATAGGAGCAGTATTATAGTAGTTATATTCTTGTACATAGGGGGAGTATTATAGTAGTTATATTCCTGTACATAGGAGCTGTATTATAGTAGTTATATTCTTGTACATAGGAGCAGTATTATAGTAGTTATATTCTTGTACATAGGGGCAGTATTATAGTAGTTATATTCTTGTACATAGGAGCAGTATTATAGTAGTTATATTCTTGTACATAGGGGCAGTATTATAGTAGTTATATTCTTGTACATAGGGGCAGTATTATAGTAGTTATATTCTTGTACATAGGAGCAGTATTATAGTAGTTATATTCTTGTACATAGGAGCAGTATTATAGTAGATATATTCTTGTACATAGAAGCAGTATTATCGTTGTTATATTCTTGTACATAGGGGCAGTATTATAGTAATGATATTCTTGTACATAGTGGCAGTATTACAGTAATGATATTCTTGTACATAGGGGCAGTATTATAGTAATGATATTCTTGTACATAGGGGCAGTATTATAGTAATGATATTCTTGTACATAGGGGCAGTATTATAGTAATGATATTCTTGTACATAGGGGCAGTATTATAGTAATGATATTCTTGTACATAGGGGCAGTAAATAGTAGTTATATTCTTGTACATAGGGGCAGTATTATAGTAGTTATATTCTTGTACATAGAGGGCAGTATTATAGTAGTTATATTCTTGTACATAGGGGCAGTATTATAGTAGTTATATTCTTGTACATAAGGGCAGTATTATAGTAGTTATATTCTTGTACATAGGGGCAGTATTATAGTAGTTATATTCTTGTACATAGGGGTAGTATTATAGTAGTTATACTCTTGTACATAGGGGCAGTATTATAGTAATGATATTCTTGTACATAGGGGCAGTATTATAGTAATGTTATTCTTGTACATCGGGGCAGTTATATAGTAGTTATATTCTTGTACATAGGGGGCAGTATTATAGTAGATATATTCTTGTACATAGGGGGTAGCATTATAGTAGTTATATTCTTGTACATATGAGCAGTATTATAGTAGATAAATTCTTGTACATAGGGGGTAGTATTATAGTAGTTATATTCTTGTACATAGGGGCAGTATTATAGTAGATATATTTTTGTACATAGGGGGTAGTATTATAGTAGTTATATTCTTGTACATAGGGGCAGTATTATAGTAGATAAATTCTTGTACATAGGGGGTAGTATTATAGTAGTTATATTCTTGTACATAGGAGCAGTATTATAGTAGATAAATTCTTGTACATAGGGGGTAGTATTATAGTAGTTATATTCTTGTACATAGGGGCAGTATTATAGTAGATATATTTTTGTACATAGGGGGTAGTATTATAGTAGTTATATTCTTGTACATAGGGGCAGTATTATAGTAGATAAATTCTTGTACATAGGGGGCAGTATTATAGTAGTTATATTCTTGTATATAGGGGGTAGCATTATAGTAGTTATATTCTTGTACATAGGAGCAGTATTATAGTAGATAAATTCTTGTACATAGGGGGTAGTATTATAGTAGTTATATTCTTGTACATAGGGGCAGTATTATAGTAGATATATTTTTGTACATAGCGGCAGAATTATATTAGTTATATTCTTGTATATAGGAGCAGTATTATATTAGTTATATTCTTGTACATAGGGGCAGTATTATAGTAGATATATTCTTGTACATAGGGGCAGTATTATAGTAGTTATATTCTTGTACATAAAGGCAGTATTATAGTAGTTATATTCTTGTATATAGGGGCAGTATTATAGTAGTTATATTCTTGTACATAGAGGCAGTATTATAGTAGATATATTCTTGTACATAGGGGCAGTATTATAGTAGTTATATTCTTGTATATAGGGGCAGTATTATAGTAGTTATATTCTTGTATATAGGAGCAGTATTATAGTAGTTATATTCTTGTACATAGGGATCAGTATTATAGTAGTTATATTCTTGTATATAGGGGCAGTATTATAGTAGTTATATTCTTGTACATAGGAGCAGTATTATAGTAGTTATATTCTTGTACATAGGGAGCAGTATTATAGTAGATATATCCTTGTACATAGGGGCAGTATTATAGTAGTTATATTCTTGTACATAAAGGCAGTATTATAGTAGTTATATTCTTGTACATAGGAGCAGTATTATAGTAGTTATATTCTTGTACATAGGGGGCAGTATTATAGCAGTTATATTCTTATATATAGGGAGCAATATTATAGTAATTTTCTTGTACATTCTTTTTCATCCATATTAGTTTATACTATCATCAGAAAGTGGTGAAAGTGTGGAGTGTTTGTTAAAAAATATATATAACATTGTCTATTAAATTCACAATAAACTATTATTACCTTGATTTTTGGATTGTAATTCTGATCCTGTTCCACTATAAATACAATAAAAAAAGAGAAAAACAAGAACCGCTGTTATTTGCTAGTATTCTAAGAGAAAAGTCACCTGAAGGAATCATAAAATTGGAGAAAGTGTCAAAAACAGTAGTAAATGCCCCATGTTCGACTGTAAAATAAAAAATCTTTTGTGTAATCTTCCGAAATTCATCCTAGGGAAGTCCAATAGTAACATTGCATTTTTGCACTGGGGGAGGGGTGCACATGGGACATGGGATTATGTGTTTATGATTGACCTGTGGTAATTGTTGACTTTTCCATCAGTTTTCCTTATTCCTCTATTACCGTGGACGCCGTGTATTTTCAATGGGCGATAATAACCGTTATTTTCTCTCCGCTGTCTCTATGATCGTCCTCCATAAGATGATAAGTCACAGACCAACATGAAGTTTTTTTTTCTTTTCTTCCATGAACCTTGGAGCATTGTTTGTTTGTTTTTGCTTTCATTTTTTTTACCAGCCATCAAAGAATAAAGAGAATTTTATTATATCTAGACTTTCTTCGCAAATTTTTCTAGAATAAAAACTTCTACCAATTTTCATTTTTGAAGCTTCATTTTATTCCTCTCCCTTTTCCAAGATGCATATTATTTTTTTCTTTCGATATGAGGGCTTGTTTTTTTGTAGGATGAGTTGTAGTTTCGAGTTATACCATTTGTGATGACACAGCATTTCTTCTTAAGCTATGTTCACACTGGGCGTTTTTGCTGCTTTTTTTATGCTAATTTTCAGCTGCTTTTCACAGTCTGCTACCGCTGCATCTAGATGGCAGGCTGCATGGTTGCATGATGCGACCATGCAGCCTGTCATCCAGCAGAGACACTGAGCAGTGGTCCCGAACCCGGACCCCATTCACTTGAATGGGGGTCCCGAACATCCAGTATTTGCCATGATGTCATGTGCATGACTGGTATCTACTGATGGGACTACCACTCCCATCATTGATGGGACTACTGCTCCCATCAGCTGGCACCTGCTGCAGCTAATAACAGTGCAGGAGCGGCTGATGGGTGTATTTATCAGCCGGCGCCTGCTTTGTAAAAAAATAATAACACCCGCGTGGGTTCCCCTCTATTTTTGATAACCAGCCAGGCAAAACTCACAGCTGGTGAGTGAAGTAAGTATGATTTAATTAAGATTTATAAACTCCTTCACCCCGAATCCTCTTTTCACCTTCCTGACCAGGCCATTTTTTCCATTTCTGACTACTGTCACTTTATGAGGTTATAACTCTGGAACGCTTCAATGGATCCCGGTGATTCTGAGATTGTTCTCTCATGACATATTGTACTTTACGATAGTGGTAAAATTTCTTTGATATGACTTGCATTTATTTGTGAAAAAAACATTTGGTACAAATTTAGAAAATTTTGGAATTTTCTAAATTTTTATTTTTATGTTCTTAAATCAGAGAGTCATATTGCACAAAATAGTTAATAAAAAAAAATTTCCCATATGCCTACTTTACATCAGCACAATTTTGGAAACATAATTTTTTTTGTTACAAAGTTATAAGGGTTAAAAATTGACCAGCGGTTTCTCATTTTTACAACAAAATTAGCATTTTTTTAGGGACCACCTCACATTTGAAGTGACTTTGAGGGGCCTATATGATAGAAAATGCCCCAAAATGATACCATTATAAATACTGCACCCGTCAAGGTACTCAAAACCACATTCAAGAAGTTTATTAACCCTTCAGGTGCTTCACAGGAATTGTTGGAATGTGGAATAAAAACCAAACATTTCCTTTTCTTTCACAAAAATTTTCATTTAGACCTAATTGTTTTACTTTTACAATGGTAACAGGAGAAAATGAACCATACATTTTTGTTGTGCAATTTCTCCTGAGTACACAGATACCCCATATGTGGGGGCAATCTACTGTTTGGGCGCACGTCAGAGCTTGGAAAGGAAGTAGCACCATTTGACTTTTTGAATATAAAGTATGCTGGAATAATTAGGGGTTGCCATGTCGCGTTTGGAGAGCCCCTGATTTGCCTAAACAGTAGAAACCCCCCACAAGTGACACCATTTTGGAAACTAGACCCCTTAGGGAACTTATCTAGATAAGTATTGACCATCTTGAATCCACAGATGCTTCACAGAAGTTTATAATGTAGAGCCATGGAAATTAAAAAATCACATTTTTCCCAAATAAATCTTTTTTAGCTCCAAATTTTGCATTTTCATAAGGGTAACCGGAGAAATTGCTTTATACAATTTGTTGTGCAATTTCTCCTGAGTACACTGATACCCCGTATGTGGGGGAAATCTACTGTTTGGGCACACGGCAGGGCTTGAAAGGGAAGTAGTGCCATTTGACTTTTTCAATGCAAAATTTGATGTAATAACTAGCGGACGCCATGTCTCGTTTGGAGAGCCCCTGATGTGCCTAAACAGTGGAAACCCACCACAAATGACACCATTTTGGAAACTAGACCCCTTTGGGATCTTATCTAGATGTATGCTGAGCACCTTGAACCCCCAGGTGCTTCACAGAAGTTTATAACGTTGAGCCGTGAAAATAAAAAAAATCATATTTTTCCCACAAAAATCTTTTTCAGCTACAAATTTTGTATTTTCACAAGGGCAAAAGGAGAAAATGGACCCCAAAGTTTGTTGTGTAATTTCTCCCGAGTTCACTGATAACCCATATGTGGTTGAAATCTACTTTTGAGGTACAGTGCAAAGCTCAGAAGGGAAGTAGCGCCATATTACAGTGCAGATTTTGGTGTTACATTGACAGAGCCCCTGAGATACCAGAACAGCAAAAGCCCCCATAAATGACCCAAGAGACACGGAGAGACTCGGGAGGGATGGAGCGCTATTTTCCTCCTGCAGTGCAGATTTTTCTAGACTAATTTGCGGATTCCATATAAAGAGCCCCCAAGTGCTAGAAACGCAGAACCCCCCCTTATGTGACCCCATTTTGGAAATTATAACCCTTTGGGAATTTACCTACAGATGCAGTGACAATTTTGACTCCATGGGTGTTTTCCAGAAACATGCAGCAGTGAACGTTGCTGAGTGAAAATTGCAAACTGCCATTATAGTGACCAGTACGTTGTAGTGACCAGTACGCTGTAGTGACCAGTACGTTGTAGTGACCAGTACGTTGTAGTGACCAGTACGCTGTAGTGACCAGTACATTATGCCCAGCTCATGCTTCTGGAGACACACACCTGTAAATTAGGTGGGCTCTCATCACTACTAAATTGCCAAACATGTGGGCGCTAAATGTGGTTTAGACACACTGGGGCTCAGAAGGGAGAGGGGCATTTGGATTTGGGAACACAGAATTTTCTGAATTTCTTTTGGCGGGTGAGGAGCCATTTTGCTTTTCCAGTGTCTTTGTGCTATAATTTATTCATATTTCGGCTGACAGAGTCATGTGATGGTTTATTTTTTGCGGGACGAGCTGACGTTTTTATTGGTACCATTTTCACGCACATGATCTTTTTTGATTGCTTTCTATTCTGATTTTTGGGAGAGAGAATGAACAAAAAACAGCAATTCAGGAATTGCTTTTTGTTTTTTTGTTTTTTTTATACTGTTCCGCATTTGGTAAAATTGGTAAGGCAGCTTTATTCCTCGGGTCAGTACGATTACAGCGATAATGCATTTATATTTTTTTTATGTTTTGGTGCTTTTACACAAAAAAAAAATTATTTTATAGAAAAAATAATTATTTTTGCATTGATTTTTTTCTGAGCTATAACTTTTTTTTATTTTTCTGCTGATGGAGTTGTATGGCAGCTTGTTTTTTTTGCAGAACAAGATGATATTTTCATCAGTACAATATTTATATCTGTCTTTTTAATCGTGTTTTATTGCACTTTTTGTTTGGCGGTATGATGATAATGCATTGTTTTTTGCTTAGTTTTTTTTTAACATTTTTTTACGCTGTTCAATGAAGGGGTTAACTAGTGGGACAGTTTTCTAGAGTGGGTCAAATATGTACAAATATGTGTACTTTTATTAATTTTTGTTTAATTTACATAAATAAAATTGTTTATTTGAAAAATATTTATTTTTTTCTTTATTTTTGGATTTTTTTTAAAAGTATTTTTACACTTTGTAATTTTTTTTTTAAACTTTTTTACATTGTCCCAGGCCTAGGATGGGACATCATTGTATTGTGTCAGATCGCTGATCTGACACTTTGTACTGCAGACTATCAGATCAGCGATCTAACAGGCAGGGAAGGAGGCATGCCGAGCGCCGCTCACAAGTCACCTTCCCTGCAGGACCTGGAAGGACCCTGAGGCCATCTTGGGGCCAGGGGTCTCCAAGGAAACCATCAGGACAACGCGGTCGCATCGCATTGTTCTGATGGATGCTCCTCTATGCCGCTGTCACATACAGCTGACACCCGATCGCCGCGGCGCTCAGTGTGAAGCCACGCGATCGGTCCGCCGTACTAGTACTGCTGTTTGCAGAATGCAATTCCCGCAGAGCCGTACTAGTACAGCGCATGTCGGGAAGGATTAAGCGTCTGTGTCATTCTTTCAATTAAAGGACTTTATTCTGGGTTTCTGGGTTTTTCCGAATTGGTGCATATTTCAGATATGCCTTTTCTGGGGCGGCTGAGAGCTAATATTTTTAGCCTGGGGGGCTAATATCCATGGCCCCTTTCTAAGCTATTAATATCATCCCACAGCTGTCTGCATAGTCTTTGCTGGTTATTAATTATAGGGGGACCCTACGTCATTTTTTTTAGGGTCCCCAATTTTAATAGCCAGAAAAGGCTAATTATACAGTTGTGAGTGATATTAATAGCCTGGGAAGCTCCATGAATATTACCCCCTTCCCAGGCTATAAACATCATCCCCTAGTCATCGGCTTTCCCTATGCTGGTTAAAAAAATTACACGGGAGCCCACGCCATTTTTTTTCAGAAAAATAATCTTTTATTAATTAAATACATTTCCAGTAATTTGCTCACACTGTACTAATTGTATTTGTCACTCACAACTATATATCTACCTATTCTACGTGTATTTACTGTATGTAATCCATCTCTTCTCTCCTGTCGGCTCCTGCTGTCATTTTACTGTATGCGGCAGATGAATTTCCAGCTTTTCAAAGGACATCAGTGTGTAAAAATTGGACATCACTCACATGGTCCTAGTGCTGGGTGATTTTTTTCCAGTCCAATTGTGATATAGAGGTATGGTTCTACAGGAAGTCGTTGTTTTTTTTCTCTAGGGGCACTCAACTTTATTAGTATGCACAAGGAGACACAAGTTAGTCAAAAAATGCATGAAAAAACACACCAAAACCCCAACAAAAAACGCAACATAAACATGCGTTTTTGCTGCAGCTTCTTTCCTGCCAAATCAGATTTTTCTGCAGAAAAAAAGCAGTAAAAATGCCCAGTGAGAACTTGGCCTTAATTATGCCAGACGTAAACTCAGTTGGCCCAGAATCATAAACTGTTGTCTGAAGTATTGATTCTTCTTGCAGGTTGAATTGATATTTGTAAATGGATGAAAGGTTGTTATTTAGCTCTTATGTCAGCTCCTACAACTTATTGTCTGCAAAACAGGGTTGCATGCAGGGTCACTGAACAATGATGTTTGCTAATATGTTGATTACACATTGTACTGGGCCATTCAATTTGTTGGTTTACAAACATTGAAGGATAAACTATAAATAATTAAACAATGCGAGTTAACCTCATCATATCTTTTCTTGACCTATTATTATTATTATTATTATTATTTATTGTTATAGCGCCATTTATTCCATGGCGCTTTACATGTGAGGAGGGGTATACATAATAAAAACAAGTACAATAATCTTAAACAATACAAGTCATAACTGGTACAGGAGGAATGAGGACCCTGCCCGCGAAGGCTCACAATCTACAAGGGATGGGTGAGAATACAGTAGGTGAGGGTAGAGCTGGCCGTGCAGCGGTTTGGTCGATCGGTGGTTACTGCAGGTTGTAGGCTTGTCGGAAGAGGTGGGTCTTCAGGTTCTTTTTGAAGGTTTCGATGGTAGGCGAGAGTCTGATGTGTTGTGGTAGAGGGTTAGAGAGTAGGGGTGATACGCGAGAGAAATCTTGTATATGATTGTGGGAAGAGGAGATAATAGGGGAGTAGAGAAGGAGATCTTGTGAGGATTGGAGGTTGCGTGTAGGTAAGTACCAGGAGACGAGGTCACAGATGGATGGAGGAGACAGGTTGTGGATGGCTTTGTATGTCATGGTTAGGGGTTTGTAGTGGAGTCTCTGGGCAATGGGGAGCCAGTGAAGGGATTGACAGAGGGGAGGGGCCCGGGGAATAGCGGGGGGACAGGTGGATTAGTCGGGCAGCAGAGTTTAGAATAGATTGGAGGGGTGCGAGAGTGTTAGAGGGGAGGCCACAGGGCAGGAGGTTGCAGTAGTCAATGGATGCTAGCTTGAAGGACAGTTATGGTCAATATAAGGAGACTTTGCCTCTGTAACAAGTGAGTCTACAGGATGTCAGCTTAGTGGACCACGGCCCCAGCTGGATGATCACAGATCGGCTTCATTGACCATCACTGAACCCCGAGAGACGTCTTGAAGATACCAGGTTGGGACAATCAGGTCACCTGGCCCCATACCTGTTAGCAAGCCAGTAATTCAGACAACAGTTTTTGATTCTGGGGCTACTGAATTTATGTCTGGCATCATTAACCCCTCTGTGACCTTAGACGTACTATCCCGTCGAGGTGCCCTGGGCTTATCTGACCCTGGACGGGATAGTACGTCATAGCCGATCGGCCGCGCTCACGGGGGGAGCGCGGCCGATCGCGGCCGGGTGTCAGCTGCTTATCGCAGCTGACATCCGGCACTATGTGCCAGGAGCGGTCACGGACCGCCCCCGGCACATTAACCCCTGGCACACCGCGATCAAAGATGATCGCGATGTGCCGGCGGTGCAGGGAAGCACCGCGCAGGGAGGGGGCTCCCTGCAGGCTTCCCTGAGACCCCCGGAGCAACGCGATGTGATCGCGTTGCTGCGAGGGTCTCACCTCCCTCCCTGCTCCCTCCAGCCCCGGATCCAAGATGGCCACGGATCCGGGTCCTGCAGGGAGGGAGGTGGCTTCACAGAGCCTGCTCAGAGCAGGCACTGTGAAGCCTGCAGCGCTGCATGTCAGATCAGTGATCTGACAGAGTGCTGTGCAAACTGTCAGATCACTGATCTGTGATGTCCCCCCTGGGACAAAGTAAAAAAGTAAAAAAAAAATTTTCCAAATGTGTAAAAAAAATAAAAAAAAATATTCCAAAATAATGAAAAAAAAAAAAAATATTATTCCCATAAATACATTTCTTCATCTAAATAAAAAAAAAAACCAATAAAAGTACACATATTTAGTATCGCCGCGTCCGTAACGACCCGACCTATAAAACTGTCCCACTAGTTAACCCCTTCAGTAAACACCGTAAGAAAAAAAAAAAAAAACGAGGCAAAAAAACAACGCTTTATTATCATACCGCCGAACAAAAAGTGGAATAACACGCGATCAAAAGGACAAATATAAATAACCATGGTACCGCTGAAAGCGTCATATTGTCCCGCAAAAAAAGAGCCGCCATACAGCATCATCAGCAAAAAAATAAAAAAGTTATAGTCCTGAGAATAAAGCGATGCAAAAATAATTATTTTTTCTGTAAAATAGTTTTTATCGTATAAAAGCGCCAAACCATAAAAAAATGATATAAATGAGGTATCACTGTAATCATACTGACCCGAAGAATAAAACTGATTTATCAATTTTACCAAACGCGGAACGGTATAAACGCCTCCCCCAATAGAAATTCATGAATAGCTGGTTTTTGGTCATTCTTCCTCACAAAAATCGGAATAAAAAGCGATCAAAAAATGTCACGTGCCCAAAAATGTTTTCAATAAAAACGTCAACTCGTCCCGCAAAAAACAAGACCTCACATGACTCTGTGGACCAAAATATGGAAAAATTATAGCTCTCAAAATGTGGTATTGCAAAAAATATTTTTTGCAATAAAAAGGGTCTTTCAGTGTGTGACGGCTGCCAATCATAAAAATCCGCTAAAAAACTAGGGCTAGGGTTAGGGTTAGGGTTAGGGTTAGGGCTAGGGTTAGGGCTAGGGTTAGGGCTAGGGTTAGGGCTAGGGTTAGGGTTAGGGCTAGGGTTAGGGCTAGGGTTAGGGTTAGGGTTGGGGCTACAGTTAGGGTTGGGGCTAAAGTTAGGGTTAGGGTTTAGATTACATTTACAGTTGGGAATAGGGTTGGGATTAGGGTTAGGGGTGTGTCAGGGTTAGAGGTGTGGTTAGGGTTACCGTTGGAATTAGGGTTAGGGGTGTGTTTAGATTAGAATTCAGTTATAATTGGGGGGTTTCCACTGTTTCGGCACATCAGGGGCTCTCCAAACACGACATGGCGTCCGATCTCAATTCCAGCCAATTCTGCGTTGAAAAAGTAAAACAGTGCTCCTTCCCTTCCGAGCTCTCCTGTGTGCCCAAACAGGGGTTTACCCCAACATATGGGGTATCACCGTACTCAGGACAAATTGGACAACAACTTTTGTGGACCAATTTCTGCTGTTACCCTTGGGAAAATACAAAACTGGGGGCTAAAAAATAATTTTTGTGGGAAAACAAAAAGATTTTTTATTTTCACGGCTCTGCGTTATAAACTGTAGTGAAACACTTGGGGGTTCAAAGTTCTCACAACACATCTAGATAAGTTCATTGAGGGGTCTAGTTTCCAATATGGGGTCACTTGTGGGGGGTTTCTACTGTTTAGGTACATTAGGGGCTCTGCAAACGCAATGTGACGCCTGCAGACCAATCCATCTAAGTCTGCATTCCAAATGATGCTCCTTCCCTTCCAAGCCCTCCCATGCGCCCAAACGGTGGTTCCCCCCCACATATCGGGTATCAGCGTACTCAGGACAAATTGGACAACAACATTTAGGGTCCAATTTCTCCTGCTAACCTTGGAAAAATACAAAACTGGGGGCTAAAATATAATTTTTGTGGAAAAAAAAAAATTTTTTATTTGCATGGCTCTGCGTTATAAACTGTAGTGAAATACTTGGGGGTTCAAAGCTCTCACAACACATCAAGATGAGTTCCTTAGGGGGTCTACTTTCCAAAATGGTGTCACTTGTGGGGGGTTTCTACTGTTTAGGTACATTAGGGGCTCTGCAAACGCAATGTGACGCCTGCAGACCATTCCATCTAAGTCTGCATTCCAAATGGCGCTCCTTCCCTTCCGAGCCCTCCCATGCGCCCAAACGGTGGTTCCCCCCCACATATGGGGTATCAGCGTACTCAGGACAAATTGGACAACAACTTTTGGGGTCCAATTTCTCCTGTTACCCTAGGGAAAATACAAAACTGGGGGCTAAAAAATAATTTTTGTTGGAAAAAAATTTTGTTTTATTTTTATGGCTCTGCATTATAAACTTCTGTGAAGCCCTTGGTGGGTCAAAGTGCTCACCACACATCCAGATAAGTTCCTTAGGGGGTCTACTTTCCAAAATGGTGTCACTTGTGGGGGGTTTCAATGTTTAGGCACATCAGTGGCTCTCCAAACGCAACATGGCGTCCCATCTCAATTCCTGTCAATTTTGCATTGAAAAGTCAAACGGCGCTCCTTCCCTTCCGAGCTCTCCCATGCGCCCAAACAGTGGTTTATTGCCACATATGGGGTATCAGCGTACTCGGGACAAATTGGACAACAACTTTTGAGGTCCAATTTCTTCTCTTACCCTTGGAAAAATAAAAAATTGGGGGCAAAAATATAATTTTTGTGAAAAAATATGATTTTTTATTTTTACGGTTCTGCATTATAAACTTCTGTGAAGCACTTGGTGGGTCAAAGTGCTCACCACACCTCTAGATAAGTTCCTTAGGGGGTCTACTTTCCAAAATGGTGTCACTTGTGGGGGGTTTCAATGTTTAGGCACATCAGTGGCTCTCCAAACGCAATATGGCGTCCCATCTCAATTTCTGTCAATTTTGCATTGAAAAGTCAAACTGCGCTCCTTCCCTTCCGAGCTCTCCCATGCGCCCAAACAGTGGTTTACTGCCACATATGGGGTATCAGCGTACTCAGGACAAATTGGACAACAACTTTTTGGGTCCAATTTCTCCTGTTACCCTTGGTAAAATAAAGCAAATTGGAGCTGAAGTAAATTTTTTGTGTAAAAAAGTTAAATGTTCATTTTTATTTAAACATTCCAAAAATTCCTATTAAACACCTGAAGGGTTAATAAACTTCTTGAATGTGGTTTTGAGCACCTTGAGGGGTGCAGTTTTTAGAATGGTGTCACACTTGGGCATTTTCTATCATATAGACCCCTCAAAATGACTTCAAATGAGACGTGGTCCCTAAAAAAAAATGGTGTTGTAAAAATGAGAAATTGCTGGTCAACTTTTAACCCTTATAACTCCCTAACAAAAAAAAAAATTGGTTCCAAAATTATGCTGATGTAAAGGAGACATGTGGGAAATGTTACTTATTAAGTATTTTGTGTGACATATCTCTGTGATTTAATTGCATAAAAATTCAAAGTTTGAAAATTGCGAAATTTTCAAAATTTTCGCCAAATTTCCGTTTTTTTCACAAATAAACGCAGGTACTATCAAAGAAATTTTACCACTATAATGAAGTACAATATGTCACGAGAAAACAATGTCAGAATCACCAGGATCTGTTGAAGCGTTTCGGAGTTATAACCTCATAAAGGGACAGTGGTCAGAATTGTAAAAATTGGCCTGGTCATTGACGTGCAAACCACCCTTGGGGGTAAAGGGGTTAAGAAGAAATGCTGTGTCGTCACACCATTCATTTTACTATATAATGCTCTAATAAAAAGGAAAAAAAAGTCCAGGTGCTGTGATATTGGGCACAAAAATGCATTCCTTCCATTGCTTTTGGAGTTTTGTTTTTACAACACTCAGTGCACACTAAAAATTTCCTGCCACCAGTATTCTCTGGGTCAATACAGTTACAGCGATATCAAACTTTCTAACGTTGTGTTGCAAATTTTCTGACAGCTGTCACTTTTTTTCTGTTTAAGTGATGGTGTGAGGACGTTTTTTTTGTGATGACTGATGAGCTGTACATTTTGTTAGTACCATTTTGGGGTACATAACATTTTTTGATCACCTTTTGTTACATTTTTCTTAAATACACAGTTTTCCTTATATCCTCTTCAGAACTTTAAGGCTATGTGCACACGTTGCGGATTAGGCTTAGGAATTTCTGATGCGGATTCTGCATCACCTGGCAGAAAACGTAGCTGTGGATTCGTCGTGTTTTTTGCGCAGTTTTGCTGTGGATTTTTTGCGGATTTTCAGCGATTATTTTTTTTTTTTTTTTTTTTTTTACCCCTGTGGATTTCTATAATGGAATAGGTAAAAAAACGCTGCAGATCCGCACAAAAGAAGTGACATGCTACTTCTTTTAATCCGCAACGTGTCCACACCGATTTTTCCGCACCGTCTGCACAGCGTTTCTTTTTCTCATTGATTTACATTGTACTGTAAATCAATTGCGGATCTGCAGCGTTTCTGCACCGCAAAAAAACGCTGCGGATCCGCAGCAAATCCGCAACGTGTGCACATACCCTTACCTTATAGAGGTCAATTCATTATATGTTTTAATACATCAGACTTTTTCGGATGCAACAAAACAAAATATTGATTATTATTATTATTTTTTTTAATCTCTATTAGAGGAGGTGATACCATTTTTTTTTACTTTTTAAAAATTTTTTCAACATTTTTTTTTCATCTTTTAACTGTATCTTTTATTCAGCATTCATTTGACTGCTTGCTCTATATAATGCAGCACTTTACTCTGAGGCTGGGCTTCACAGACAACACACAGGACTTATTTGTAGCTTCTAACCGTGGAGATTTTATTGGATTTCATAGGAGCTGAAAAATGGAGCGATATAAGGTTTTGGAACATGTAAAATTGTTGCAAAATGTTACAAATTTTTTTAAAAAGATGTATTGCACTGATTTGCAAAAGTTTACGCAGATACCATGTCCTCTCTGCCGAGATCAGGGATAAGATATGTAAAGTGAAAAGCATTGACCCTAAGTGTTTATGTAACGTGGCACGGGGCGGTAGCCGTAGGCGAGGCATTTGTCCGTGGCGCCCCGGCATGTTACACGAAAGTGTGGACTTGTGCTGTGAGGGCGCTATGGCCCGCATGTAACTGATGTTGATGGTTTGCCCAGACCAGATGTTTCACAGTTCAATGAAGGAGACCACCATTTGATAATAAACTCTTTACTGAACGGTAATTTGGTAAATAATATATAGCAGGGGTAGTGGGTGCACATTCTTATGGACATTTCCTTTACAGTATGAAGCTTTTTCCTCACAGTATCATTCCTCTGTAGTCTACTCCAGGGATTTCTTTGACCACTGTTTCTGCCTACTTTGCCACAACCCATCATTAACGCTACAGTCCTGATGAACGAGTCTGCTTTTCTTGCTGAGCGGTTCCACATTCCACTTCTTCCACTATTGGTGCCCTGGACCTCCTGCTCGGGACCCTTCACTTGTCCTTGTCTCTTAGTCCTGTTTATGCCCGTTGCCTTTTTAGCATGACAAGCTCAGGTTCTCGTGACTAGGCGTCCTCTCCTAGGACCCGTCTCCGGATGGTCACCCTGTATTTCTGTCACTTATCCTCAGAATCTCGCTATCCTTTCTCTTCAGTCTCCTCTCATTAAAGGTTATTGACATTGTTGAATGCGGCACTGTTCACCTCGGACCTCTAGGTCAGCCTGCTCAGCACTCTAGACCCTATCTGTCTTACTAGAAGGAAACAGGAAGTTTCCCTCACACTAGCCCCTCAATCTATGGGCTAGTCCCAACTATTAACGCTAACTATTCCTATAGTCAACTATGCGTACACTAATGCATAACACTAGTCAAACAACATCACAGTATAGCAGTACACCACATAACATATTACAACATGATTCACATAACACTACAACAACACAATCGGTGTCTTAAGGAGTTGGAACACCATTGTCCACCACCCTTACATTTGTCTTTTTTCTTTTTGTAAATCGTCATTACATCAGCTAGAGTTTATATGTCACCAGGCCGATCTTCTCTGGCAGTGAGAGGTTTATGGAAGATGGCGCAGATAACCCATATATCATACAGACACTTACCGACAATGATTAATAATACTTCCATACAATGCCAATAATATATTTCCTAATAATGTCACCTTGGCTAAAGAGTAACCATATAGTAGTCAAAATAAAATTACCAGATAGTTCCCACATAACACCGCCATATATCCCCACACATTACAACAATTCACAACTCAACGGTTGGCATTGCAGTTCCCAATATGAAGTGGTGAACGGTGATAGAAAAGTCCAAGCAGTGCAATATGGCCTTTTTCCCCTTCAGTATCAAGTTGGTCCTGAGAGGTCCAGCCCTTGGGGCCCTTTGCGCAACTGCTCAAGAAATATGGGTAAAGGGCACTTAGGGAGTTTAGTCTCAATCCAATGTAAACTATTGGTTAGTCAGAAACTGTTCTGTAAGAGATCAAATGTTTCCACCATCTATGGACCATATACCATATGCCTCTTATCAACACACGAGCTCGTCCACAGCAACATACACTTATTTCTAATAAATAAACTATTACAGGTACAATATGGCACAGGTACAATATGGCTGGCCATTACTTTTTCCTTAAGACTTTTATTATACTTTGGGGTTTGTTCTACTTCTCTTTTGATTTTTTCCTAGCGTTTTCTGTAATTGTTTATGGGCTTCTCCCCTGATATCTTGCAGCAGGAGCAATTCCAATTATTTCAATCATTCTCTTTTTTGCTGAAAATGATTGTGGGTTTTTTTTTATGGTCCCAGCCGTGTGGCTTGTGTCACTGGAGGAGATCTTATAATGGCAAACTATGAACAAAGAGTAATTTCTCCCAAATTAGTCAAGATTCGGGATACATTATTAAGCGCCCACCACATTTCTAAAGTTTTAGTTACTTAGTCCCAAACCATTTAGGAAACATGTAATCTTTGTGCTGGAGGCTTCTTTACAATTATCAAAAACTATTGAGGGTGTTTATAGCTTTCCATCCCCCACTGATGCCCGGAATGGTGGGAACTGGATATGTAGACGTTATGGCACTCGATTAAGTTTCTTGATGTGAATCATTAAGTTTTTGAAACTCTGTTGACAACGATCTGTCAAGTTCAAGGACAGAATGCAAAAATCAAAATTGCCCCTTATATGGTTCAAGGTTTGGTGTCCTAAAATTGAAGGACCTAATGGGTCTTTGCCCCCAATGTATGGATATGCTTTAAGGCATGCCAGGAACACCCCAGTAACCATGGGGCAAGCAGGATTCCAAACAAAACACTGACAAGTAACACATTTTAAAAAACACTTAAATTAATCTTTTTTTTATAGGTCTTGGAAAGTAAAACTGTTGACCCAAGTGAAGACAAGGAGCATGCTCCCCAATTTTTTTTATACCTCCCTTTTCTTAGACCCTGGGGCTCCTGCTTATTCCTTACCCCTTTTATTTGTCAACAATATCGATCCTCTGGGGCGGGGCCCTGCTTAAATTATCATAATCCAAAGAGGGTTGGACCAAACAGCTCTCAGCCCCCTCTTAGCATCCTCCCTACTAGCAGCATGGCCGAGGCAGGCCATATAGTATATACATGTTCCGGGACATGCAAGGTGTATGGGAAGCTTTTACCAGTATCTCACATTGTATGAAGGCAGCTCTGTGCCCAGACTGTAAAAAGGCTAGGTTCACATTGCGTTAATGGGTTAACGCTAACGGACTGCGTTGCACGGTGAAAATGTCACAACGCCGTGCAACGGGTCCGTTAGCGCACCCATTGACAGCAATGTGATTTGTGCCTGTAGCGCATCGCTAGGGCATGCCATTTTCGGCACGCGCTAGCGATGTGCCATTCTTTTGTGACGGACCTTGGATGCTGCTTGCAGCGTCCGAGGTGCGTCCAAGGTCCGTCCCTCGCTAGCGCAGATCGGGGACCTGCGCTAACGGGGACGGCGAACGCGGACCCAAAATATACATTGCGTTAGCGCAATCCGCTAGTGCTATGCGCTTAACGGATTGCCCTAACGCAATGTGAACCTAGCCTAAGTAAAGCAGCTCTCTCTCCCTCTCTCATTAGTCCCAGTCAGCCTCTGATTATATCTATCCCAGTCAGCCTCTGATTATATCTATCCAATAAGCTGCATGGAACAAAACCTTTGTTTTTTCACTCTATAGAATCATAGCTAAACTCTCGAGATGTGAGCGAACCGCCTTGCCAACATTTTATCAAGAGATGAATTTCCTATTACGGGGCCGTAGATGCCACATAAAAGATAATGGAAGCTGAAATATTGAAATATGGTTCCATATTTCAGCCTCCACTTTGATATAAGCTGCAAATTCAGCTCCGTAATAGGCTATTCGTCTGTCAGGAGAAAGATCGGGCAAATGGATTTATAAAGTTTGGCTTTAGCCAACTCCTTAGATGCTGAAGTCATGTAAAATAAAAAAAAGCTGAATTACCAAATTTTCCTTGCTGTGTCCAGACTCTGAATGAAGCTGCTCTCTCCTCCCCTCTCATTAGTAAATCACAGCATGACGTCAAACGCCCATCGGCAGATGATTACTTCTGACCCATCAGCAGCCACTTTTCTGGCTATATTTCCAAAGATTCATTAGGGGACATGTATAAGCCAGTGTATTAGACTCTATACTAAAAGTAAGAAGTTAACTTTTATGAAATAACCAAGTATAGTAAATATAGTCTGACTGTTCATCATTGATTGACGCAACCAAAGGGCAATACTCATTATTTGTTATAAGGGTTTTTCTCAAGACACAAGTTCTTTACAAAGCTCTTAAAGAGCCCAGTTCCCCTCACCCCGATCTGGCCACTGATGAATGGCTGCCAATATAATATATCTACATCTATCATCAGTCCAATGGAGTCCAATTTTCCAGATTGGCTTTCTTTTGTGGCACATAGAGGGTTTATTCAGAATGAGGGGCCCCTCAATGAGTAGGATGTGTTGTGAATTCCGCTCTTGGGCTCCCTCCGGTAGTTGTAAGTAGCATTTTTGTGAGTTCTGCTCTTGGGCTCCCTCCTGTGGTTTTGAGTAGTATGGCTGCTTCTTGGATTTAGCTTCTGCAGCTGTTTTCACTGATCGTCTTCTTGGCTCGGCTATATTAGTCTGGCCTTATCTCTCATTCAATGCCAGTTGTCAATTGTTCCTGCCTGGAGTCATTGCTCTTAGGATTTCCTGACACTCTGACCAGCTCAGCAAAGCTAAGTCCTTGCTTGTCTTTTTGTAGTTCACTTTTTGTGGACTTTGTTGATCAGCATTTTGTTGTTTTTGCTCTTTTGTCCAGCTTATCAATATGGATCTATTCAGCTAAGCTGGAAGCTCTGGGCAGCAGAGTTTGCCCTCCACACCTTTAGTCAGGTGTGGAGATTTTTGTATTTCTCTGCGGTGGACTTTTTCTAGTTTTTTTCTACTGACCGCACAGTGCTCTGTTCTGTACTTTTTCTATCTAGCTAGAAGTGGCCTCCTGTGCTAAAATCTTGTTTCATACTACGTATGTCATTTCCTTCTCCTCTCACAGTCATTACATGTGGGGGGCTAATCTATCCTTTGGGGATTTTCTCTGAGGCAAGATAGTTTTCCTGCTTCTGTCTTTAGGGGTAGTTAGCTCTTAGGCTGTGACGAGATGCCTAGGCAGAGTTAGGAGCATTCCACGGCTACTTCTAGTGTTGTGTCGAGCTTAGGGACTGCGGTCAGTATAGCTACCACCTGCTCAGAGCTAGTCTCATGTCGCTCCTTAATCACCAGATCATAACAAGGATGTATCTTATTAATAAGGGTTGTCCTCAAAAGACCATGAAAAGTGGAGCCCTTGCTTGTTCGGCCGGTGACGACTCTTGAGTTTCCCTTATCTCGCTGGGATCTGTAACAATATGTTATCAGCTCTCCGTACATTCATGCCTATGTTACTGTTACATCTTGCACGTGGTTTATTTTCTTCTATCGTATGTCTTTTAGATAATTACTTTTCACGTTATAGTTCCATAGTTGTCATATCTGACACAAGCCGCTCTGTCGTTATAGTCTCTATCTCGCGGCTCGGAAAATTCCATTGTTTATTTACTTTGTCGTCAAAAAAATCCTCTATGATCAGTCTGATGGTTTCTCTTTTATCGCCCCAAGTGCAGGAGATAATCAAACCGCAAGAGTAATGTGGTGAAACGCGTAGGAGCATGTTCTCTACAAGGAGAATCGTTACTAATGTTATTACACCTGCTGCATCATTCCATGATTACAGCTTCGCGACTCTCGGCCCTGTCTCGCTTAGAATGTACATGTCGCCTGATGACAAGTCGTCCCACTCGTATAACTCAACTAATGACGCTTTCCTCAAATTATCTGTTTTCTGGAGGAAGTAAAAAAAAATAGTTAGATTCCTGAGAAAATGTCAGGTACTGAAAAAAGGAAAATACTGCTCAAAGTTTAATCAATTCACGATGTAAAAGTAACAAAGAGAGATAAAGAGATTATCTCCTCTATGGGGATGTCACAAGGAAACACATCAGTCATCTCTTTAAGATAACTATTAAGAAGCAAATAAATTCAATATTTAACTTAAAGAGAACGTTTTAGCTTGTTAAACTGCCCACATCATGGAATGGTGGCTGCAGAGCTGAATATCACATAGGTTTTTAAATTTTTTTATTTGGCATCTCCATTGCAGAGATATTAGCTTGTCAATTTTATATGCAAGTTTCCCTTTCAATAAAGGAGGTGTTAGCAGAGATTCTTCACTGGGGGTGTTTACTTTTTTCCCTGAAAACAAAGAAAATAGCCACAAGTCAGACCCAGCTTACTCTATGAGAGACATGTAATAACACACAGCCCTGCTCTCCTCACTAACTTCTAACAGTGGCTGTGACAGTGACGAGGTATAAGAGCTGCAGATGAAGGGGTGTTTGTAATAACACACAGCTCTGCTCTTCTCACTAACTTCTGACAGTGATGAGAGATAAAAGTTGCAGGTGAAGGGATGTTTGTAATAACACACAGCTCTCCTCTCCTCACTAACTTCTGACAGTGACTGCGACAGTGATGACAGATAAGAGCTGCAGATGAAGGGGTATTTGTAATAACACATAGCTCTGCTCTTCTCACTAACTTCTGACAGTGATGAGAGATAAAAGCTACAGATGAAGGGGTATTTGTAATAACAGACAGCTCTAATCTCCTCTCTAACTTCTGATAGTGACTATGAAAGTGACCAGAGATAAGAGCTGCAGATGAAGGGGTGTTTGTAATAACACTCAGCTCTACTCTTCTCACTAAAGGTACCTTTACACTCAGTGACGCTGCAGCGATACCAACAACGATGTCGATCGCTGCAGCGTCGCTGTTTGGTCGCTGGAGAGCTGTCAGACAGCTCTCCAGCGACCAACGATGTCGGTAACCAGGGTAAACATCAGGTTACTAAGCGCAGGGCCACGCTTAGTAACCCGATGTTTACCATGGTTACCATCGTAAAAGTAAAAAAAAAAAAACACTACATACTTACCTTCCGCTGTCTGTCCCCGGCGCTGTGCTTTCCTGCACTGACTGTGAGCACAGCGGCCGGAAAGCAGAGCGGTGACGTCACCGCTCTGCTTTCCGGCTGGCCGGCGCTCACAGCCAGTGCAGAGAAGCACAGCGCCGGGGTCAGACAGCGGAAGGTAAGTATGTAGTGTTTTTTTTTTTTACTTTTACGCTGGTAACCAGGGTAATCATCGGGTTACTAAGCGCGGCCCTGCGCTTAGTAACCCGATGTTTACCCTGGTTACCAGTGAAGACATCGCTGAATCGGCGTCACACACGCCGATTCAGCGATGTCTGCAGGGAGTCCAGCGACGAAATAAAGTGCTGGACTTTCTGCAGCGACCAACGATGGCACAGCAGGGGCCTGATCGCTGCTGCGTGTCAAACTGAACGATATCGCTAGCCAGGACGCTGCAACGTCACGGATCGCTAGCGATATTGTTCAGTGTGACGGTACCTTAAGTTCTGACAGTGACCAGAGATAAGAGCTGCAGATGAAGGGGTGTTTGTAATAACACCAGCTCTGCTCTCCTCACTACCTTTTGACAGTGACTATGACAGTGACCAGAGATAAGAGCTGCAGATGAAGGGGTGTTTGTAATAACACTCAGCTCTACTCTTCTCACTAAGTTCTGACAGTGACCAGAGATAAGAGCCGCAGATGAAGGGGTGCTTGTAATAACACACATCTCTGCTTTCTTCAATAATCTCACTGAAGTCAGATGTGTGTCAATACAGTCACTTCTACATCTGCAGTTCTCATCTCACTATGCTGTCATCTCTGCTCTACTTCCCTTCCCACCACACTGATAGTGCAGTGAAATGAGTGCTGCAGATGCAGGGGTGTTTGTAATGACACACAGCTCTGCTCTACTTCCCTTCCCACCACACTGATAGTGCAGTGAAATGAGTGCTGCAGATGCAGGGGTGTTTGTAATGACACACAGCTCTGCTCTACTTCCCTTCCCACCACACTGATAGTGCAGTGAAATGAGTGCTGCAGATGTAGGGGTGTTTGTAATGACACACAGCTCTGCTATACTTCCCTTCCCAGCTTACATTTACAGAAGGTCCAGGCAGTGAGATCAGTGAGAAGAGCAACGCTGTGTGTCATTCATTACATGTCTTACACCGAGCATTGTCATTGACGTTATGTTACTTTATATTAAAGAGTGCCTACAATGTGATTTTTTTTCATTTTTGTTCTGGAAGGTAATCCCTTCCTGTTCTACTTTTTAAACTAGATGTTGGGCCATGTGAGACCACCCTGTAATGAAGGCTCCATTGAGTCTGCAATCCCCATCCACACAATGGGCCCAAGGACTGGGAGAACAACGGCCTGATGTCCCTAAGATACGGATGAGATTAATAGAATGATTGCTTTACATTTACCTTTAGCAATCTCCTGCCTGACCTTAGGTATAGATAAGATCCAACCTTCCTCTGCTTGCTGTCACTGAATGGAAACATTGATTCCTGAGTCTGAACTGACGAGCAAGCAAATCTCTAATAAAACCCAACAATAATATTGACGTAACTGGTGCTCCGTGCTGGAAAAAGTCTGCATCCCTTAGAGCCGTGGACTCCGCTCTACGTGCATTGGTCCAACAGTATTTAGTAAGTGGCCAGCTCCTCACAGGACCCCATTAAAACATCAATTGGACTAAACCTGTGTGGCTGAGGGACCTTTTGCCTTCATAAGCTCCAGTCTGGGTGCAACTGAAGCCCCTATAGTTATTTTATCGAGAATCTACAGCACTCCACTCCGACCTGCCCTGAATATCCTTGGGGAGACCCTTCTGTAACCACTGGCACTTTTTTTGTATCCTTGGGGAGACCCTTCTGTAACTGCTGGCACTTTTTTCGTATCCTTGGGGAGACCCTTCTGTAACCACTGGCACTTTTTTCGATGCCCATTAGGCAACTACTACATCCCGGACTCCATTGTGTTTTTTTTCAGGAGATACTGTGATGTTTCAGAAGACTTGACATGAATTACCGAAAACCCGGTGTTAGGTCTGTTAATTATCATGGGACTGCTTGCTGTGAGGAAGGAATATCGGATGTGGATTAATAAGGAACCAGGGAATGAAGAGTAAACCAGAAGAACACTATGTCTTCCCAGCTGGAGTTACTCTTGAAGAAACTTTCCAAGTTTGATGTTCTCTTTCCGAAAGTCACAAATAACATTTATTAGCAAGCTATTTCAACTTCCATGAATCAGAAAAGTCGGCATCCACCGAGCATCTATGTTTTATTGGGTCTAGTCCGGGTAGTTAAATAGAAAGCACAGCTATTCTCTGCTAGCCAATAAAGTTGAACGATTGCAACTTCCAGGCTTCAGTAGCAGAGCCCCAGATATTCACATTTTAATTAAAGGAATAGATCATAGACTAAAGTAATTGTAAGAGCAAAATATTTCTTCAAGGTTCTGCTTAACCTATGGAAAGTAGCAGCGGTCAGCGAGCATCTGTCACATCAGCGTTAATGTACGGGTTATACAAAAGCTTTAAGACGTCTTTACATAATGGAGGCATGGGAAATAAAATTAAGATTTAATATATCATGTTATAAGTGTTCGAGAGTTCAAGAAAGGAAAGCGTGATCCATAAAGCTGTATCATCCCAAAAAATGTATGACTCAAAGATCTGTACGATGCAAAAGCAAAAGCAAAGAAATGAAAGACCCCAAAAATGTATCATCCAAAGAAATGTCTTATCCAAAATTATATGATTGAAAAAAATGCATTATGTTAAAAAATAGAAGACTCAATGAAAGAAATAAGACTAAGACGTATGCTTGAATAAGAAAGACTCAGGAAAATGTGTTGGCCAAAAAAAATATAGAATATGATCCCAAAAATGGGATAGAAAGAATTGTATGATCCCAGAAATATGGGACCCAATGAATATAGGATCTAAAAATGTATGCTGACCTAAACAAAGACATAACCCAAAAAGTAAGACCTATAGACTTCAAAATCTAAAAGATGTATGACCTGCAAAAATAAAGAATAAGACTCAAAAATGCGCAAGACAAAGAACTGTATGACCCAAAAATGTACAACTCCAAAAAACAGATATGTGAAAAAAAATATATGACACAAAGGAAGTATCAATCTAAGAAAGTCATGAGATAAAAAAATTGTATGACCTCAAGGAATCGAACGTATATCCCAAAGAATAGAGTGAGTGTATATATATAGTATAGGATCTAAAAAGTGCATGACCCTAAAAAATAAGGAATATGACTCAATAAAGTGTGAGCCAAAGAAATATTAGTTATGACACAATAATGTATGACATAAAGAAACGAATGTAAACAAAATATTTGACCCAAAGGAAGTATCAATCTAAGAAATGTATGACCCAAAGAAATCTAATGTATATCCCAAAAATATAGTAAATGACACAAAAATGCAAGAACCAAGTAATTTTATGACCCAAAGAAACAATGTTTATGATCAAAATAAATATATGGCTAAATAAATGCATGATCCAAAAAGATTATTATGACCTAAAGGAAGAAAGAACTCAAAAATGTGTGATCCAAAATAATCTATATGTATGACCCAAAATCTATGACTTAGAGAAATACACATTGGTGTTTCAATGTTTGTGAGTCCTTTAGAAATTTTATATTTCCACATAAATTTAACCTAACACTATATCTTATGTTCACACAAGTTCTAAAAATAGATAAAGAATCAACTAAAAAATGTCAAAAATAAGGAGAATAAGGTTGAAGAAGTGAAGGTAGATGGTCCCAAGGAAATGACCCTGAAAGGCCATGCAATTTATAGAGCGCTCAAAAGTTGAGTTCAACATCCAGAAACCAAACAAGGGTGTTGATAACTAATGGAAGAATCCACAATCCAAAAGTGAAGAGGTTCACACAGAATCTGAAGGTTTGGATCATCACTTCCGCAAGCCTGCAAATGACATCACTTCCCAACTTGAGATCAACTTTGAAGACATCAGACGCCCCAGATGTGGATGCGGTGGTGGAAGAGGAGGTGGTCACAGTGGAAGACCCAGTCGTGGGGGTAGAACTGACATGTGAAGCATCTCAGCTCCTGATGGAGATGACCCTGAGGCTTTCCCAGCTTTGTCATAAACTGGAGCACTAACGGCCCATCCTGGCACCCCTATGGCCTATTCTACGAGGCTTGCATGCTTAAGGATCCTAAACAACTACAAATGTACAGGTAGAAGGGATGTTTTCATAATTTTTCCAGAGATTATGCATTTTTCATGGATACCTATTTGTATGACTTCTTGAAAATAAGCATTTCCAAACTTGAAAATATAGGTGTAAGAAGTGTGTACAAGTTAGAAAAAATGTTATATTTTGTCATTTCCTAAATGAGAAAAATTTTCCCATGTCTGTTGTAGTACCAGCATCCTTTTCCCTGCTTCCCCTCTTCCCTGGCAGAGACGCTGGCTTACTCACCATCATGGTCTCTCTCCAATACTCCCTGCTCCAGCCGCGGATAACCAGGGTGCACCCACCATGTGCAGATCCCCGAGCGCTATGCTGTCCAAAAGTGTCCCCAGCCAATGGCTGGGTGACACTCATTACTTAAGGCACCTCCTCCTGAAGGGAGGTGCCTGTGCGACTTAGTAAGTTTGTTCCTACACACTGTAGTCAGTTTTCAGGTCCCAGTGCTCGTATTCCTTTTTACCTGTCTGTCTATCAGCAGTGTCCACCTGCCTGTCTATCAGTTGTGCCCGCCTGCCTGTCTCTACATCAGCTTGTCCCACATGCACCTGTCAATGTTTATCTCTTCATCAGCCGGTCCAGTCCGCACCTACCAGTGCTCATTTGTTCACCAGCCGATTCTGCATGCACCAGCCAGTGCGTTTCTGTACATCTGCTGGTCCAGTCTGTATCCATGGTTCCAGTGTTTCTACAGTGCCTGCCTGTGTAAGGGGCTGAACCAGGGCCGTAGTCAGGGCTGAACAGTCCAGTGTATCTGTCTCCTGGCCTCTCAATACATGAAAACATTGTCCATCAATTTACGTGCCAATGGCTCCACTTTCTGCGCAGTCAGGGTCACCTCTGTCTCGCTGTAGGTTCCCATCAGTCGGTGTAATAAAGATTGAGACATAGTCCTTTTCAACTTTCAAATAAACAACTGTACTGTTAGCTTTACGCAGCACATCCAGAGTCTTCACAGCATTTACAACAGAATTCGCATTACACATCTCCTCTTCTTTCTCTGCACCTTCCTTTCTGTCACACAACACATTCAGGGTCGGACCATGCTGCATGGTTCTACAGTGTCCTCCCAATTCAGCTCTGCTACGGTTAGGCATTCCTTAGTCTGTTTTGCCTCAGACAAGAAAATTTCCACCTCTGAAGCTAGTTGTCACCTGGCGAGCAACCTACCCTTCAGTACTGTGCTTTGTGGTGACCCATCATCCTTCTGTTCCAAGCTCACTGCTTCTTGAATCTCTTCCAGCAACCGTTTCGCCCCGGTGTTGAGAACATCCACCCAAGCTATAAGCTGTCACATCTTAGGGCTACCGGTGCCCACATACTGTCTTGCCTTTCTCCTTTCCTGCTGCTTTACTGGCCTCAGCTGTTCCGGCCCAAAATTGTGGATGGCTGGGCTTTTCTCTTAATAAAAGAACATTGCGTGGTAGCTGCTGTTGTCCTTGGCACTTAAGCCCATGTGGACTGTCTGGGCGCCCTGGCCCTTCTGAACAGTATCAGGAAATGTTCCTTCTCTAGCTGCAGCTGACGCCTCCTATATTAACTAGTTCCTAACTGTGTGGAATTCCAATTTAGTACTATGTACACTATTCTAAAGTACTCCATCTAATGAGCAAACTTCAGTACTACACTCTCCCTATGTAACAAGTACAAGCAATATAACATTATATACATTAGACACCAACCAGCAATAATAACTTTATCACAGGAGAAGGGGATGGAAAATTATATGTACCGCCACCTCCCCTACACCTGCATCTACGATTCCTTCCTCCGGGTCATCCTTGCTTCACATCCCTTGGGGTCAACTGCCATTTACCTGAGGTCAGTCCTCATGAAGCACCTGGTTCCAACTCCTTTGTCTCTCCTCGGATCACGGCAGTATCACCGCTGTGTACTCGAGGTCGGATAAGGTGAGGCACCTACTTACCCCCCTCCAGGCTTTCATTGGTCATCGGAAACAGTGGGTCCATCACCAGGTCCGTTATATCTCTGAGTGGCAAAAGTTTGTAAACCTTTACACTTCATAGATAATTTGAAGATGAAATTAGTCTGGTGTTTTCAATGAATGGGATGAGAATCAGTTGTGAGTGGGCGACCTGTTATATTTAAAGAAAAGGGATCTATCAAAGTCTGATCTTCAAAACACCTTTGTGGAAGTGAATTATGGCACGCTCAAAGGAGAAGAGTTGATAACACTGGTCAACGCAATTTTTCTGGCAAAAGGTTTTAAAACATATTTTAAGTCAATTTTGGCTGCTGATTACGAATATGAACTCCGTTTTTGGCTATCACATCAGGATTTCGAGATATTTTCAATTTTTGATGACAATTACTCCTAATGTTTTATGATAAAAACACATGATTTTCGATTCTACATTTTGTATATTTTTAATCAAGGAATAACAAAGATTACAAAGTCTATGTACAGCAAATCAAATATACTTACAGAATTAAACTACAAAACATAAACACACATATATATGGCACACAGATGAATGACACATGGCAGTTATTTGAACTTTCTTTTCTTGGCTGACCTGTGATGTGCAGCTTCTGGGTTGTCTCTCATCAAGCTCCAGCAATAGTCGCCATCATATGTTAGTCCCACCGGCCTTGATACCGTTCTTCCCTTGTTTTAATGTCCTGATGAAAACGCTCCTCTTGTTCCTCGCTCACATCCCCAAGGTTCTCTGGAAAAAAGTCCAAATGGCTGTGTAAATAGTGAATCTTGATACTCAATCTACATCCAAGATTTCGCAGACTCATTAGTAGCTCTTCTTCCACAATCTCTTCATAGTTGTCGGCTTTCTTATTCCCTAGAAAATTCTGCACCACATTACAAAATGCCTCCAAGCTCTTTCTTTTGTCTCATTCATTGATGTGATAACATTTGGGTCTCTCATAAGTGTTCTTATTTGAGGTCCATCCAATATTCCAGCCTTTTTCTTCTCTTCACCAAGACCAGGAAAAGTTGAACATATATAGTTAAAGCATTCTCCACTGTGATTGAGAGCTTTGACGAACTGCTTCATCAATCCAAGTTTTATGTGTAAGGGAGGAAAGACAATGTCCTTCCTATCCACTAGAGGATCATGGATGACATTCTTATCGCCAGATGCCAAACTATGTCGCTGAGGCCATTCAGTTTTCACCCAATGCTCTGCTGTAGCTCTACTGTCCCAGTAGCACAGAAAACAAGGGTGTTACCATAACAAATGGGAATTATGCATGTTCAAAGAAAACAAAGATATTCTCACATTTATTGGGAGACTAAATGAAAACTAAATTTACCTTAGTGAACCGTAACACCGGCACTTTTCATACACTACTTATATTTATCATGGAATTCTTGAAAATGGGCTATATACCTATAGTGCAAAAACGTGATGTGATAGAGAAATTATAAGATCAGATTTGAATTCAGCACCCTCAAATTAGTCTAAAACAGTTCTTAAAGTCCATGCCAGAATTTTTTTACAAAACCATCTCTAAAGTGTTTAGAATCCAGCAATCCACAAGCAGACAGATTGTGTGCAAATAATTTTCAGACCATTATTACCCTTCCCAGGAATACCTGACCAACAACGATCACTCCAAGATATATAATAGTTCACAAAACTACAAAGGAACCCAAGGTAACCTCTAAGCAACTAAAGGCCTCTCTCACATTAGCTAATGTGTTTAATGTTCAGAGGACACTAAACAACAATGGTGTGTATGGCAGTATTGCAAAAAGAAAGCCCTTGCTCTCCAAAAAGAACATTGTAGTAATACTATTACTACTACTACTAATAATTTTATTTCTATAGTGCCAACATATTCTGCAGCACTTTACATTTTAGAGGGGACTTGTACAGACAATAAAAAAAAGCATTGCTACCTGTCCACATTTTACTAAAGAACACCTGTACAAGTGAAGAGTGCTACTGGAATAATGTTTGGTGGATGAATGAGACTAAAATAGAGATCTGTGATTTAACTAAGAATTGCTATAGCTGGAGAAAGGAAGCACTGCATGACACCATAAGACCTTTTACCATCTGTGACATACGGTGATCATAGCATCATGGCTTGGGTCTGTTCTGATGCACCTGGGCTAGTACAGCTGCCATCACGATGGAACAATGAATTATTAATGGAACAATGAACAATTAATTAAATCAGAAAATTCTAAAGTAAAATGTCCGGACATCAGTCCATGAGCTGAATCTCAAGAGAACATGGGCAATGCAGCAAAACAACGACCCAAAGCCACAAGTAATTCCTCAAAAGAATGGTTACAGAGGAATAAAGGTAAAATTTAGTAATGAAAGAGTCACAGTCCTGACCTTAGTCCTATAGAAATGTTGTGTTTAGAGCTGCAGCGAGCAATTCATGAGAGAAAAACCCCAATATTATAGATGAAGCTGTTTTATATGGAGGAATGGGATAAAATTCCTCCATCCGATGTGCAGGACTCTTCGGCAATTACTGGAAACATTTAGACGCAGTTAGGGGATCACAATAATCCAACCCAGACAGATGTCTGAACAGCCTCTGTTTGAAGACTTCCATTGAAGGAGAACTGGTTACCACTAGTGATGAGCGAGTGTGCTCGTTACTCGAGATTTCTGAACATGCTCGGGTGTTCTCCGAGTATTTTGGCGTACTCGGAAATTATGTTTGAGTTGCCGCAGCTGCATGATTTGCGGCTGTTAGACAACCTGAGCAAATGCAGGGATTGCCTGTTTCTTAGAGAATCCCCACATATATTCAGGCTGTCTAGCAGCTGCAGCGACTCAAACATAATTTCCAAGCATGCCCAAGATACTCGGAGAACACTCGAGCATGGTCAGAAAACTCAAATAACGAGCACACTCACTCATCACTAGTCACCACCTCTCGTAGCAAATGTAGTTTTAGGTGAAATTTATGCAAAAATATAGAAAATTCTAAAGGTTTCACAAACTTTCAAGCACCACTGTTTGACCCAAAGGAAGCCACCCTCCAAGGAAATGCATTAACCAACAAATGCATTACCCCCAAAAAGCTGATACAGTGTAGGACACATTTGACCCTGTGGAATTTATCAATCTAAGAAACATTTGATCTAAAGAAATGGAAAATATGTCTAAAAAATCTACTATACTGTGTGCAGAATTATTAGGCAAGTTGTATTTTGATCACATGATACTTTTTATACTTGTTGTCCTACTCCAAGCTGTTCAGTCTTGAGAGCCAACTACCAATTAAGTAAATCAAGTGATTGCCTCTCTGTAATGAGGAGGGGTGCTGTCCACTGACATCAGAACCCTATATAAGTTGTGCTTAATTATTAGGCAACTTCCTTTCCTTTGGCAAAATGGGTCACAAGAGAGATTTGACGGCTCTGAAAAGTCCAAAATTGTGTGATGTCTTGCAGAGGGATGCAGCAGTCTTGAAATTGCCAACCTTTTTGATCACCGAACAATCAAGCGTTTCATGGCAAATAGCGAACAGGGTCGCAAGAAGCATGTTGGGCAAAATAACTGCCCATGAATTGAGGAAAATCGAGTGTGAAGCTGCCAAGATGCCACTTGCCACCAGTTTTGCCATATTTCAGAGCTGCAACGTTACTGGAGTAACAAAAAGCACAAGGTGTGCGATACTCACGGACGTGGCCAAGATAAGGAAGGCTGAAAAACGACCACCTCTGAACAAGAAACATAAGATAAAACGTCAAGACTGGGCCAAGAAATATCTGAAGACTTTTCAAAGGTTTTATGGACTGATGAAAAGAGAGTGACTCTTGATGGGTCGGATGGATGGGCCAGAGGCTGGATCAGTAAAGGACAGAGAGCTCCACTCCGACTCAGCAAGGTGGAGGTGGGGGACTGGTATGGGCTGGTATCATCAAAGATGAACTTGTGGGACCTTTTTGAGTTGAGGATGGAGTGAAGCTCAACTCCCAGACCTACTGACAGTTTCTGGAAGATAACTTCTTCAAGCAGTGGTACAGGAAGAAGTCGGTATCGTTCAAGAAAAACATGATTTTCATGCAGGACAATGTTCCATCACATGCCTCCAACTACTCCACAGCGTGGCTGGCCAGTAATGGTCTCAAAGAAGAAAAATAATGACATGGCCCCTTGTTCACCTGATCTGAGCCCCATAGAGAACCTGTGGTCCCTCATAAAATGTGAGATCTACAGGGAGGGAGAACAGTCCACCTCTCGGAACAGTGTCTGGAGGCTGTGGTGGCTGCTGCACCAATGTTGGTCGTAAACAGATCAAGCAACTGACAGAATCTATGGATGGAGGCTGCCGAGTGTCATCATAAAGAAAGGGGCTATATTGGTCACTCATTTATGGGGAGTTTTGTTTTTGCATGTGGGAAATGTTTATTTCTAAATTTTGTGCAGTTATATTGGTTTACCTGGTGAAAATAAACAAGTGAGATGGGAATATATTTGGTTTTTATTAAGTTGCCTAATAATTCTGCATAGTAAGGCTGCCGTCACACGATCAGTATTTGGTCAGTATTTTACATCAGTATTTGTAGCCAAAACCAGGAGTGGGTGATAAATGCAGAAGTGGTGCAGATGTTTCTATTATACTTTTCCTCTAATTGTTCCACTCCTGGTTTTGGCTACAAATACTGATGTAAAATACTGACCAGATACTGATAGTGTGACGGCAGCCTAATAGCTACCTGCACAAACAGATATCCTCCTAAGATAGACAAATCTAAAAATAACCCACTCCAACTTCCAAAAATATTAAGCTTTGATAGTTATGAGTCTTTTTTTTATGTCTGAACCAAATCAAAGAAACTATGGACCACAAGCATAGAATCCTAGAAAGTTAGAGTTGGAAGCGACCTCCAGGGTCATTATGTCCAACCCCCGACTCAATGCAGGAGTCACCAACCCATCCCAGACAGATGTCTGTCCAGCCTCTGGTTGAAGACTTCCATTGAAGGAGAACTCACCACCTCTCGTGGCCGCCTGTGTGAAGACTTCCATTGAAGGAGAACTCACCACCTCTCGTGGCCGCCTGTGTGAAGACTTTCATTGAAGGAGAACTCACCACCTCTCATGGCCGCCTGTACCGCTCATTGATCACCCTCACTGTCAAAAAGTTTTTTCTAATATCTAATCTGTATCTTCTCCCTTTCAGTTTCATTCCAAAAAGGGAGAAGATACAAAATAAATATGTAATCCAAAGAAAAGTGAGGACCGTAGAACATTGGTTGGCATGTCCTAAAACCCAATCTCCAATGACTCTGACTCCTTTAAGTTTATTTTTATTTGGATTTTCCAGACATGAATAGAATCTTCTCTCTGGAACAGGAAGAATATTGTTGGATGAATTCGGGATGTTTTGCTCGTATTATAGCGGTACATTGTAACCTTTTCTGACAGCCCACCGGTGGTATAACTCGACCCTTCCCTATGGACGGCTCGCCCTGTGCGGTACGTCGTATATAGACAGTTTACAAATAATCCTGTTTATTCTGTGACCTTTATACCATGGAAAGTACAGAGACAGAAAAGTTCAGCTGCTTAGAAAAGTTCTGGCAATGTGGCCGACATTCTGTTCCTCGACTAAAGTTGCTTTCCTACAGTCCTGCAATAAAGGCGCAAATTCGAGCCCTGATATAAAGCGCGGTTTGTTTCCATTAGCATTATTAGACTTTATGAGCACGGACCCTCCGTACCAGGGTAATATATCAGTGGGTTAACCTTGAAGCTGCTGTCTGAGCTGATGATTTGCAGACCCCGGAGACAGCAGCTTATATATTTGAGCTGGGCAGATACGTGACTGATTACCGCCTAATATCCTTCTAGTGGATAAACATTTAGGATCACATTGAAATCACAAGTGACTCTCGGCTGTCTCTTTCCTGCAAATTGGTTGCCGGTGCTGAAGGCCGTCCCTTGGTTCCATCTTATCACAGTGTGCAGGCTGTGTAGGCCCCGAGAGGTAAATTGATGGATAGATGACAATTATGGGCTGGAAGTTGGTGGCGGCATTATTTTATTCTAACGAGCTGTAGACAATTATAGTCCTGGAGAAAACCCTTCAAGGGTGCTTAGATTTTGTGAAGGCGCTGTTAGAATTTTGCAGAGGTCAGAAGAATTATCGGACAACCTTTGGGATAGTCAATTAATCCCTGCTATGCCTAGCCACCTTGAAAGCAAGGTGACCACCAACTCTGTGCATGGGGTTCAGGGTAATAAATTTAGTGACAAAGAATTTATTAGTGGTGGAGAACGGTTGAGCTTGATGGACCTCAGTCTTCTTTTCAACCTATGTAACTGTGTTGTATATACTAATGCCTTTAAAATGATTAAGGCACAGATAGTGCTGCCTCCCTGTCTCCCTCTACAAATAATGTACCACCTCCCTGTCTTGTCTTGTCAATGATGAGGACCACCTCCCTGATGCTCTTAGGCAAAGATTGTATCACCTTCAGCATTGCCTTGAATTGAGGGACCTTCTCAGTAAATCATGTGGGTAAGGGTGCTACCTCAGTTTTGTATCACTGTGTAATAATATATGAACAGTAAAGTGCTGCCTCCCTGTCTCTCCTTATAAATAATGCAGGCACAGATAGTGCTGTCCCTGTAAATGAAGTAGCTATAGCCTGTATTGCATCCATGTTATAATAATGGCTATATTCCATTTTTGCATTTTAGTCTTATTCCTACCGTTCTTCCAAGAGCTATAACGTTACTATTTTTCTGTCCACGTAGCCATATCAGGGCGTGTTGTATTTTTGAATGACATCATTCATTTATTATGCGATGTACCTAACAATGTGATGGATCTAACCATACCATGTGTATTTTTTTTTCTATATATTTCGTTTATTTTTAAAAACATTTATTTTACTTTCACTGTATCTGTTGGTCCCCTGAGGGGACTTGAACCTGTGATCGTCCGATCGAGTGTGCTGTATACAGGAATGCTACATAGCTGTGCTGTGCAGTATATAGCACAATCGCGATCTGCTATGAACACCAGTAAGAAGTTGAATTTCAAAAGAGCGTAGACATAACAGGCACAGGGTCTTCAGAAGACCCTAAACCAGTGATCCCCAACTCCGGTCCTCAAGAGCCACCAAAAGGTCATGTTTTCAGGATTTCCTTAGTATTGCTCAGGTGATAATTGCATCACCTGGACAGGCAAGCATTCAATCACCTGTGCAATGCTAAGGAAATCCTGAAAACATGACCTGTTGGTGGCTCCTGAGGACCGGAGTTGGGGAACACTGCCCTAGACCATCATGGTAACCCATCACTGCCCCACGATTGAATCACAGGGCGCTGATGGGCTGCTGGCATGCTGTAAATGCCACTGTCCTAGATTGACAGCAGCATTTAACAGGTTAACATTTAAATGCTGATGATGGCTGAATGTCTCAGCCACCATCTGCCTTGAAAGATGTTGTTGACTTGTGAGTCAGCATCAAAGTCCGGGAGCCACAATAGGACATAGCTATCTGCATTATTGTGGCAAGGAGTTACGCCACCTGTCTCTATGTACTGATGTACAGTAAGCACATATAGTACTTTCTCCTTGTCTCTCCATGTAAATGATGTAAACACATATAGTACTTTCTCCCTGTCTCTATGTACTGATGTAAGCACATATAGTGCTCTCTCCCTGTCTCTCCATATAAATGATGTAAGCACATATAGTACTTTCTCCCTGTCTCTCCAAGTAAGTGATGTAAACACATATAGTACTTTCTCTCTGTCTCTCCATGTAAATGATGGAAACACATATAGTACTTTCTCCCTGTCTCTCCACGTAAATGATGTAAGCACATATAGTATTTTCTCCCTGTCTCTCCATGTAAGTGATGACCAAACCGCTGCATGACCAGCTCTACTCTTACCTACTGTATTCTCACCCATCCCTTGTAGATTGTGAGCCCTCGCGGGCAGGGTCCTCATTCCTCCTGTACCAGTTATGACTTGTATTGTTTAAGATTATTGTACTTGTTTTTATTACGTATACCCCTCCTCACATGTAAAGCGCCATGGAATAAATGGCGCTATAACAATAAATAATAATAATAATAATAATAATGTAAGCACATATAGTACTTTCTCCCTGTCTCTCCATGTAAATGATGTAAGCACTTATAGTACTTTCTCCCTGTCTCTACATGTAAATGACGTAAGCACATATAGTACTTTCTCCCTGTCTTTCCATGTAAATCAGTGTTTCTCAACTCCAGTTCTCAAGACCCCAAAACAGGTCATGTTTTCAGGATTTCCTTATTATTGCACAGGTGATAATTTCATCACCTGCTCAAGCATTAATTCCATCGCCGATGCAATACTAAGGAAATCCTGAAAACATGACCTGTTGTGGGGTCTTGAGGACTGGAGTTGAGAACCACTGATGTAAATGATGTAAGCACATATAGTACATTCTCCCTGTCTCTCCATGTAAATGATGTAAGCACGTACAGAATTTTCTCTTTGTCTCTCCATGTAAATGATGTAAGCACATATAGTACTTTCTCCCTGTTTCTCCATGTAAATGATGTAAGTACATACAGTACTTTCTCCGTCTCTCCATGTAAATGACGTAAGCACATATAGTACTTTCTCCCTGTCTATGTGTACTTATATAAGCACATATAGTACTTTCTCCCTGTCTCTCCATGTAAATGATGTAAGCACATATAGTACTTTCTCCCCGTCTCTCCACGTCAATGATGGAAGCACATATAGTACTTTCTCCCTGTTTCTCCATGTAAATGATGTAAGCACATATAGTACTTTCTTCCTGTCTCTCCATGTAAATGATGTAAGCACATATAGTACTTTCTCCCTGTTTCTCCATGTAAATGATGTAAGTACATACAGTACTTTCTCCGCCTCTCCATGTAAATGACGTAAGCACATATAGTACTTTCTCCCTGTCTATGTGTACTTATATAAGCACATACAGTACTTTCTCCCTGTCTCTCCATGTAAATGATGTAAGCACATACAGTACTTTCTCCCTGTCTCTCCATGTAAATGATGTAAGCACATATAGTACTTTCTCCCCGTCTCTCCACGTAAATGATGGAAGCACATATAGTACTTTCTCCCTGTCTCTCCATGTAAATGATGTAAACACATACAGTACTTTCTCCCTGCTTCTCCATGTAAATGATGTAAGCACATATAGTACTTTCTCCCTGTCTCTCCTTGTAAATGATGTAAACACATACAGTACTTTCTCCCTGTCTCTCCTTGTAAATGATGTAAGCACATATAGTACTTTCTCCCTGTGTCTCCATGTAAATGATGTAAGCACATATAGTACTTTCTCCCTGTCTCTCCATGTAAATGATGTAAGAACATATAGTACTTTCTCCCTGTGTCTCCATGTAAATGATGTAAGCACATATAGTACTTTCTCCCTATCTCTCCATGTAAATGATGTAAGCACATATAGTACTTTCTCCCTGTTTCTCCATGTAAATGATGTAAGCACATACAGTACTTTCTCCCTGTCTCTCCTTGTAAATTATGTAAACACATACAGTACTTTCTCCCTGTCTCTCCTTGTAAATGATGTAAGCACATATAGTACTTTCTCCCTGTTTCTCCATGTAAATGATGTAAGCACATACAGTACTTTCTCCCTGTCTCTCCTTGTAAATGATGTAAACACATACAGTACTTTCTCCCTGTTTCTCCATGTAAATGATGGAAGCACATACAGTACTTTCTCCCTGTCTCTCCTTGTAAATGATGTAAACACATACAGTACTTTCTCCCTGTCTCTCCTTGTAAATGATGTAAACACATACAGTACTTTCTCCCTGTCTCTCCTTGTAAATGATGTAAGCACATATAGTACTTTTTCCCTGTTTCTCCATGTAAATGATGTAAGCACATACAGTACTTCCTCCCTGTCTCTCCTTGTAAATGATGTAAACACATACAGTACTTTCTCCCTGTTTCTCCATGTAAATGATGGAAGCACATATAGTACTTTCTCCCTGTCTCTCCTTGAAAATGATGTAAACACATACAGTACTTTCTCCCTGTCTCTCCTTGTAAATGATGTAAGCACATATAGTACTTTCTCCCTGTCTCTCCTTGTAAATGATGTAAACACATACAGTACTTTCTCCCTGTCTCTCCTTGTAAATGATGTAAGCACATATAGTACTTTCTCCCTGTGTCTCCATGTAAATGATGTAAGCACATATAGTACTTTCTCCCTGTCTCTCCATGTAAATGATGTAAGAACATATAGTACTTTCTCCCTGTGTCTCCATGTAAATGATGTAAGCACATATAGTACTTTCTCCCTATCTCTCCATGTAAATGATGTAAGCACATATAGTACTTTCTCCCTGTTTCTCCATGTAAATGATGTAAGCACATACAGTACTTTCTCCCTGTCTCTCCTTGTAAATGATGTAAACACATACAGTACTTTCTCCCTGTCTCTCCTTGTAAATGATGTAAGCACATATAGTACTTTCTCCCTGTTTCTCCATGTAAATGATGTAAGCACATACAGTACTTTCTCCCTGTCTCTCCTTGTAAATGATGTAAACACATACAGTACTTTCTCCCTGTTTCTCCATGTAAATGATGGAAGCACATACAGTACTTTCTCCCTGTCTCTCCTTGTAAATGATGTAAACACATACAGTACTTTCTCCCTGTCTCTCCATGTAAATGATGGAAGCACATACAGTACTTTCTCCCTGTTTCTCCATGTAAATGATGGAAGAACATACAGTACTTTCTCCCTGTCTCTCCTTGAAAATGATGTAAACACATACAGTACTTTCTCCCTGTCTCTCCTTGTAAATGATGTAAGCACATATAGTACTTTCTCCCTGTTTCTCCATGTAAATGATGGAAGCACATATAGTACTTTCTCCCTGTCTCTCCTTGTAAATGATGTAAGCACATATAGTACTTTCTCCCTGTCTCTGTACTGATGTAAACACATATAGTACTTTCTCCCTGTCTCTGTACTGATGTAAACACATATAGTACTTTCTCCCTGTCTCTGTGTACTGATGTAAGCACATATAGTACTTTCTCCCTGTCTCTGTGTACTGATGTAAGCACATCATGCACAAAAACCTGATTTATCTCTTTTTCATTACACATTCCATTAACAAATGTCAGCAGACAATTTAAAGCCTACTAGGTTTGTGGATTGTGTTCTCCAGTGCACATATATCCATTCTTCTCAGTGTAGAAGTTGTTGTTGATGGTATTTCATACATTTTATCGGTGTAAATTTGCCTTTTTCCGTCTCTCAGACAGCAGAATTTCCTTTCCAGAGCTGTAATCTCTGCATATAACACAACAAGGACTGAAATCCTGGAACATTGATTGGTATTTTACCCTCCTTCTTTTATTGCTGAGATTTATTGTGTAAGACAATTAGAATTTTCCATCATCAGGATGTTACGCTGCTACAAATCTTACTGATATTGCTTGACTTTATGAATGGAGGTAACGATTGTACAGAAGATGGTCTTACAATATGGGTGGTCCGGTGATCTCCCGAGTGATGCAGATGAAGTGTCCGGTGGGTGATGACTTGGCCTTTAGGTTGGGTATGGACGACTATTGATGCTTCTTAGTAACGTAGTACAAAAAACGAACTTCCATCATGAGGATGAGTAACTAGAAGTGGAGTCTACGCTGCTCTCCATCCGCCAAGGAAGGTCAGGAGATCAAGTTGTATCAGCCGTGTCTTAAGGAAGGAAGGAAACCTTTCCACTATTATTATTAGATTTCTTTATATGTTCACATCATAGCAGGATGAAGATGGATTTCCGCTGTCAATCTCCTTTCCTCTTTACGCTTTAAACTCTTCAATATCAAGAGATTTCCTTCCAGACTCCCTGATTATTACTTGCTAAATATAACATCTCGGGAAATAAAAAAATCATCTTCTAAATTTGGCTGCGTTGCTCTTCCACGGCAATTGATTGCCCATGACACATTGAACAGGAGATAAATCCAGGTATGATCTCATCAGATCTGCCATTGAACCCTCGGCCGTAACCCTGGCGCTGATTTATATTACCGATGTGCTTTCTGCTGTATCTCTGGGTCTTGCGGTTATAGAAGAGTCTTGGTGGATGACATCCGTCTTTTACATAATTAATATTAGATATATGTATTTTTTTTAAATCACCGGCGCCTGCTCTGCAGTATGATCACATCTATAATGTGTATTTAATGATTTTCTTTGATGGTATCCATAAATTCATGAAAAAAAAATCAGTTTGAAAATGGCGCCGGCCGCACCTGCGCAGTAGCAGTTATCGGCCATCCGTTAGCTGCTACTGTGCTGGCGCCGGCGGTGCCATCTTGCTAGACAAAAAATAAATGGCATCCTCCAAGATGGCGCTGACCGTGCCTGTGCAGTAGCATCTATCGGTAATCCATTGGCTGCTACTGTGTAGGCGCCGGCGGCATCCTCCAAGATGGCGCTGACCGTGCCTGTGCAGTAGCATCTATCGGTAATCCATTGGCTGCTACTGTGCTGGCGCCGGCGGCATCCTCCAAGATGGCGCTGACCGTGCCTGTACAGTAGCATCTATCGGTAATCCATTGGCTGCTACTGTGCTGGCGCCGGCGGCATCCTCCAAGATGGTGCTGACCGCACCTGTGCAGTAGCATCTATCGGTAATCCATTGGCTGCTACTGTGCTGGCGCCGGCGGCATCCTCCAAGATGGCGCTGACCGTGCCTGTGCAGTAGCATCTATCGGTAATCCATTGGCTGCTAATGTGCTGGCGCCGGCGGCATCCTCCAAGATGGTGCTGACCGCGCCTGTGCAGTAGCATCTATCGGTAATCCATTGGCTGCTACTGTGTAGGCGCCGGCGGCATCCTCCAAGATGGCGCTGACCGTGCCTGTGCAGTAGCATCTATCGGTAATCCATTGGTTGCTACTGTGTAGGCGCCGGCGGCATCCTCCAAGATGGCGCTGACCGTGCCTGTGCAGTAGCATCTATCGGTAATCCATTGGCTGCTACTGTGCTGGCGCCGGCGGCATCCTCCAAGATGGCGCTGACCGCGCCTGTGCAGTAGCATCTATCGGTAATCCATTGGCTGCTACTGTGCTGGCGCCGGCGGCATCCTCCAAGATGGCGCTGACCGCGCCTGTGCAGTAGCATCTATCGGTAATCCATTGGCTGCTACTGTGCTGGCGCCGGCGGCATCCTCCAAGATGGCGCTGACCGCGCCTGTGCAGTAACATCTATTGGTAATCCATTGGCTTCTACTGTGCTGGCGCCAGCGGCATCCTCCAAGATGGCGCTGACCGCGCCTGTGCAGTAGCATCTATCGGTAATCCATTGGCTGCTACTGTGCTGGCGCCGGCGGCATCCTCCAAGATGGCGCTGACCGCGTCTGTGCAGTAGCATCTATTGGTAATCCATTGGCTTCTACTGTGCTGGCGCCAGCGGCATCCTCCAAGATGGCGCTGACCGCGCCTGTGCAGTAGCATCTATCGGTAATCCATTGGCTTCTACTGTGTAGGCGCCGGTGGCGTCATCTTGCTAGAGAAAAAAATAAATTGCATTTCCTAAGATGGCGCTGGCCGTGACTGCACAGTAGCATCTATCGGAGCGCCTGCAGCTGGTGAAACGGTGCCTGTGGGAACTCTAGTGCCTACATGAGAGCGTGAATCCCTACAGCCCTGAAATGCATCGTGGCCAGGCTAATGCATCGACGCACCTATATATTCCCGGCCTAGCTCCATTGTTGGCGTCCTAGCAATTTCTCGCTTTCCCTTGTACTATACAAAATCCAAGGAATCCACTGGTGTCCCAGAATCCGGACTACAGGCAATCATACATGAATGGGGTGTCCAATCACTACATGATCGATCTCTCCGGTGTTACATTGTTTACGGTATGGAATCTTCAAATCGATTTTATCAATCTAACAATCAACCTTATAAGACCTGTGCTGTAATAAATAAGGGGTGGTTTTTGGTCTAAATTTGGGACCCAAGGGTTCGGCATCCACAGAGCTACGACCTCTTGTAGGCAATGGTCAGGAGACACTGGACAACTCTTGGCTTCTCCACACAATTCGGAAATTAACGTCTGTATTAAAACAGCCTTGACTTACCCCAAGTTTTCGAAACCGGCTCAGTGGCAGCATGGTGGCTTAGTGGTTAGCATTGTTACTTTGCAGCGCTGGGGTCCTGTCCACCAAGGACAACATCTGCAAGGAGTTTGTATGTTCTCCACCATGATTGTGTGGATGTTCTCCAGTTTCCTCTCCCGTTTCAAAGACATCCAGTTAGGGCAGGTAGGTTGTGAGCCCCAATGGGGACAGCGTCTGCAAAGCACGGCGGAATATGATGGCGCTACATGAGAAAGCATAATAAATAAACAATAAACCCCTTCTTTATAACTATTGGCAAACATTACCATTCGCGGTAGGAACTTCAGAAAATTAAATTACGTTTGTGCTGTTGTCTATGACAAGTTTAGGACATCAAGGGTTTTTCTTCGAGCAACTGAATAGTCTAAGCAAACAAAAAAAACTGTAATTTGGCTTCTACTTTGACATTAGTCAGTGGCTTGTGTAATGTTATGTTCTCTTCTTAAAGAGATTTTTTGTGTAGGTTTTTGCTATTTAATCTAAGAGCAGCATGATGTAGAGCAACAGACCCTGTTTACAGGGATGTATCTTTTATTGGACTGTGTGCTGTAGTTTCAATACAATCAGAGTTTTATCAGCAGGAAATTATCACTACTGTACTAGTTGTCGCATGTCAGGCAGACCAGCTAATCTGTGTCACCCCGCCTCCGCCACTGATTGGCAGTTTGCTGACAGCGTGCACAGGAAGCTGCCAATCAGTGATGTGGGCGGGGTTATACAGGGCTCAACATTCTGAGCTCTGATACATTTACAGCAGAGAAAACCGAGATTCTATCAAAAACTGCAACAAATAGCCCAGTAAGTAAAACATTACTGGAATAAAGGTCTCTGCCCCTACATCATGGTGCTCTCGGAGGAAATCAGGGGTGTAGCTGTAGGGGGTACATAAGTTCTAATAGCACCTTGGTTATAAAACCTCAGAGGGGCCCACTGGTGCAATACATGACATGTGATATTTGGGGGCCCTGTTGCAGATTTTGCATTGAGCCCCTGGCGCTCTCGGTTACTGTACATTGTATATATATGGGATCTCATCTAATAATCTCGTGTTGTCCCACAAGTACAGATCGATTTCGATATCAGAGGTCCACGTGTCCATGTTTTCCCCCATACTTGTTTTTCTTGCAAGGACACATTGCAGCTCTAGACGGTCATTGTTGTGTTTAGTGGTGTCGCATCCCTTTAATTCCTGGCACACATTGCGCACAGAACTTACCCGTCCTCTCGTAGCGTACTCCCTATGAATATCAGCGTTTTACCATTTCACTCTCACATTATCTTGACGCTACTCCTCTTAAATACTCTGTGCTGCAGGGGTGGTCCTCCACATTCCACTATTTAGCTATGATCTCAAAGAAATCCCCTCCCAAAGAACAGAATTGTTCTCTTGTCATACACCCTGTGCTGCCCAGTCCGTGAATCGTCAAACTTTCTTGTAAAATACTCTGTGCTGCTGAGGACCCTCCATTTTTATGTAAATCACACAACTCACCTGCTTCTCACAAGTCATGTCTTTCGAGATAAACACCCTCATGTCCTGAAATACTCTGCTCTGCTGTTTCTAATTGTCCTTCTTGGGTTATCCCATCTCCATACTGATTTTCTGCTGCTACGATCTGATTGGCTTTGGAGTAGCCCTTCTCCGCCCACTTCAAAACTAAGACCGCCCTAGAGGAGCCGAAGATGGAAAAATCATGTAATACGGCTCCGTGGCAGACACATTTTTGGCTCCTCACGTTCTTATGTTCTACCTAGAATAGGATATTGCTGCAGTTCTTGCATCTATTAACAGTACAAGGGCAAAGTGTGTGACCCCCTTATTACCCCAGTCACGATGCCATGGAGATGCTGCATTTCCATAATGTTCCTCTGGGCCGGAGGTTCTTCCGGCTGGATGGCAATCTGTTCCGCTGCAGTTCGGCTCCGCACAGCGCAGCTCTGCACTCGTATCGCTCAGCTATTCTGGTCCCCTCTTTGCATAGTAATTATGGATGCAGAGCAGCCGCTCGCCTGCTTGCATTATAACGAGATGCTCCGTTTATGCTGCATATCTCAACCAAGGAATTAGTCGACTTGTTGAAAGTTGGATTTTTTTTTTTTTTTTTCTTCCACGAGCTCAATTCTTAATTGCAGATCATGAGAAGCTGCAGGAAAAGGCTGCGGAATCTTTCCTACTTGAAAACCGTAATGTTATTATATAATTAGGCGAGATGAGTAAAGCCCTTTGCCTTCTTTCTTCTAAATTAGTAGTCTTAATTAAATATGTCACACATGAAACGCAATCTCAGCAGTCACCCGGGATCCGAGGATTTTTAATTTTTTATTTTTAGATTGGAATTAATGTTTTGTGGAATGAAAAAAAAAATGTTTACTTAAAACTCCAGAAAGTGTGAAGTGGTTACATTGCGACATGAAATGTCCTGTGTGGAACAACGTGGGAAACAGGTGATTTTTATCCTTTTTATCCTTTCTTTACATTTGTCACCTGATCAACCTTCCTTTGGGACCATAAATGTTTGTGTGCACTTGTCTGCAACGCAAACAAGTAGCCGATCCATGCCGGATAAGCAGTACTATGCTTCACAGGATATCAACAGGTTGTCTGGCCTTAGGGTACAAATTTGCATTTGCTATTTGTGACTGCAGACTTGTGATTTTTCACTGCCAGCACCAGGTTCGGGAAGTCAAATGGCCGCAAATATGTGATTTGTATACTTCGGTCACATTCCGACTAGACTTGTCCAACCTTGCTCAATTCACTTGCATTGGGTGAGGCTGTGCACGTCTAGTCGGCGTGTGACCACATGTATGAAAATTACGTACTTGTAGTCACATGCTCCCGGAGCCAGAGAATGCTCACAGTCCGCACGGTGCATGCTGTGAGGATTCCCAAGTCTGCAGTCACATAGTCACTGCAGACTTGAACCCTAAGCTGGACACCACTTGTAAGGGTAAAGGTTTACAATGAGTATTTTGCACATAGTTTGGTATTGAAAATACATATCTTCCACAACTAAATCAGGGCAAGAAATCTCAGAAAAACTATCTATCTATTTATTTATCTGTTATCCATCTATTTTCTATCTATTTTCTATCTATTATCTATCTATCATCTATATAATCTATCTATTATTGATCTATATTGTATCTATCATCTATTTATCTATTATCTATTATCTATCTATTATATATCTATTATTTATCTATTATCTATAGATCTAGCTATCTATTATCTATTTATCTATCTATTATCTATCTATTATATATCTATCATCTATATAATCTATCTATTATTTATCTGTATTGTATATATCTATTTATTTTTCTATTTATCTATCTATTATCTATCTATATATCTATATATCTATTATATATCTATTATCTATTATTTATCTATTATCTATAGATCTATCTATCTATCATCTATCTATCTATTATATATCTACAGTATCTATCTATTATCTATCTTATCTATCTATTATATATCTATTATCTATTATTTATCTATTATCAATAGATCTATCTATCATCTATCTATCTATTATATATCTATTATCTATCTATCATCTATCTATCTATTATATATCTATTATCTATCTATCATCTATCTATCTATTATATATCTATTATCTATTATCTAGTATCTATCTATTATCTGTCTATCATATTTCAGGTTTTCATCATCTGGCAGCACATTAATTAACTGTAATTTATGAGCATAGTACTTATTACTTTTTACCCCCTTAAACGCTGAACTGGGGCCCCCACAACCAGAGCCTGGGGCCGTTCTTGCGTGGCTTCCACCTTGCAGTTGGCGGATCTCTCGGCTCCTGTAATAACGTGCGTTGCATATGAATCTTCCCGGCTCCTTATTCCGGCTGCTTGGCAGATTGATGTTAATAGAGGAACTCTGTCAGTTTAATATTTTACCTTCTCCTCCTGCTGCCAGAACATTTGTTAAACAAAAGAAGGAGCGGCGGAAGTCTCCGTACATTGCTGCCGACTATGCAAATGGTAAAACTGAGTAATTAGATTATTATACGAGCCAATTCTGTAGAGCCATATAGTCAACATAAAACCACCGTACGCGGCTCCTGGATGACATAGCGCCGTATTAGGTGCACACGTGAAGGTTTACTGCCCGAAACAGGTGTCCGCGCAAGGTCTGGTGGGTAGATCACCGAAAATTGCTCCATCTAGTCGCCCTATTACTAACTAATCCATAATGCAGGAGCCACAGCTACAATCGGAGATGTAGCTCGGTAATGGATCGGCGTCAATCTTCCGGCAAGATACTGCTGAGTTTCTTGTAGATTTCATCCAGTAATGCTGAGAGAAATGATCACAAAGGAGTTTTCCTTTGGATGACAATTATCCTTTAAACTGCTTAGACTCAGTACAAATAATATAAAATTTGACCAACTCGCTTCTTGTCCTCTGCAGATTCCTTTCAGGCACTTATCTAGTCCATCTTTGTTGGGTGCTTCCTAGTTCTGGCCTCGGCACACCAGAAATGACCACTCAACCAATCATTGGCTAAGACAAGTTAACACTCTGGCCGATTACTGGATGGGACCACGAAAAAGGGAACACAGAGGATTGGATGAGAACCGGAATGTAGAAAAGGATTGGACCAGGAAAAAAAGACCTGAAAGGATTGAGAGAGTGCTGGACACAGTTAAGGACAGGGCTAGGAAAAGGGACCAAAGAGGATGATGGTGAGCACTGAAACAGGATCAAAGATGGGACCAAGAAAAAGAAACCAGAGAGGAATGGGTAAGTACTAGAAGGGGATCAGGAAAAAGGAACCAAAGAGAATTAGGGAAGCACCAAAACAGGGTCACGGATGGTATCAAGATAAAGGAACCAGGGTTTAATGAGCACCAGAATGGGGTGAATAACAGAACCAGGAACATAGATCAAGGAGGATTTGGTGAGAACTAGTTTGAGGTCAAGGAAGGGACCAAGAGAAGGAGACCATTGAGGATTTGGTGAGCACTGGAATGGTGTCAAGCATGGCACTAGACAAAAGGGACCGAACAGCATTGAATGAGCACTGAAAACAACGTCAAGGATGGTACAAAGAGAAGGAGAACAGACAGGTTAGGGTAATTGCTGGAATAGGGTGAAGGAAGGGACTAAGAAGACCACAAATCATTATGTGACCACTGGAATGGTGCCAAGGACGAGACATGGAGGAGCAATTCAGGTTGGGTGAGTGCTGGAATAAGTTGAGAACCAAGAGAAAAGGATTTGTCGAGCACTAGATTGGGGGTAAAGAAAGGAACCATGAGAAGGAGACCAGACTGGGTTGAGTGAACTCTGGGATGGGGTCAATCATGGTACCAGAAGAAGGAGAATTGGGTGAATTTTGGAATAGCGTTAAGGGACTAGGAAAAAGAGACCAGAGAAGATTGTGTGAGTGCTGGAATGGGCAAGGAGGAGGAGACAAATTTGAATTGGTTGAGTGCTGGAATTAGTCAAGGACAGGACCTGTAGTAAAACCCTTGTTTTTTCCTTTAAAACTCACTTAACTTTTTGGCTCCTGCTGAAACCTGTATCCAGCAGTGAGACATCACTGCCACTGCTGCTTTATGGTATGGTGGCCTACAATTTGTCACATACCCCCAGACCTGTGAGCCGAATAGATGAAGGTGTTTGTCTGCTTCTTTCTGAAAAATGTACTTTTCAGGTTGTCCCCTCAGTACCCTCAATGATATTCCCTTTTTTTGGGGACCACACTGTCAGACTCTACCAGCCCTTCTCCATGCAAGGGCCGGTTGTGTATCGGGACCCTCTCGATCACTTTGCCACCTGGCTTCCACACTTTCTATCCTTTGACATCGCCACTCTCATTATGGGGAACTTTAACATCCCCATTGGTGATCTCCTCTCCCTATCTACCACTCATCTTTTATCGCTATCTTAATCCTTTGGCTATTCACAGCTTACTTTCTCTGCTACACATGAAGACAGTAATACTCTGGACCTGATCTTCTCCTGGCTCTGCTCAGTGTGCGACTTTACTAACTCCCCTCTCCCGCTCTCTGACCACAACCTTCTTTCATTCTCTGTCAAGAACCTTGACCCCGCCCAGGACACCCCCACTTTCCACACTAGCATGGCAGACTTTTTCCAGCAATTCGGGAATCAGAGGCAAAGGGTAACGATTTCGTATGGTCACCTTATTCAGTTCCCGATAGACAACACAGGGTCTCAGGGTCCCATCTTTCTTTTTTACAAAAATATAGGTGCCCCTGCTGGTGAGGAAGAAGGACGTATGAAGCCTTTGGCCAGATTCTCATCAATGTACTCCTTTAAGGCACATAGAAATGTGCATGACATTAATACCTATAAACTTATGAAGAATATGCAGTCATCATTGACCCCAATCAACTCCCTCTCATGTCCTGCCTCTGCTATGAAACATTATAATGAAACATTGCAAAGTGCCCTGGATGAAGCTACAACTTCTACACATAGAGCAACTCGGCACAGACGACAACAACCCTGGCACACGCTGCAAACACGGATTCTCCAGCAGTGCTCCAGGTGCGCCAAACGTCTGTGGAGAAAATCCGATCTAGCCGAAGATTTCATCCATTATAAGTTTATGCTTAAAACAACAAGCCTACTTCACTGCACTATCTAACATTCCTAAAACAATCTTCATTCCCTACTCAGTCTAACAGTACAGGCCCCAACCATTGAATTCAGCGCTGACAATTATTTCAAAGAAAAAAAAAAATCATATCCAACAGGAAGTTTTCTCTCAATCCCTTCATATTATGCTTTGTCCTCCCTCTTGCACTTCATCTAGCTCACTGTCTCTTTGAACTGGTCACAGAAAAAGAAGATACCCAGCTCCTCACATCTTCTCGCCCTACTACCTGCACCATTGACCCTATTCCCTCACTTCTCCTTCAGTCCCTTTCCCGGGCTGTCACCACTCAGCTAATTAAAATATTTATGGTAATCTCTCTCATCGGGTATCCTTCCCTCCTCCTTCAAACACGCCAGCATACACCCATTACTTAAAAAACATTCTTGGACTAGAACTGCACTGCTGACTGCAGACCTTTCTCTTCTCTCCTTCATCTCGAAACTCCTGGAACGCCAGGTCCACTCCCGTCTAATCTGCTGTCTCTCAGATAACTCAATTCTTGACCCGCTACAATCCAGTTTCCGCTCTTTACACTCTACTGAAACTGCTTTTACTAAAGTCTCTAATGATCTACTAACAGCTAAATCCAATGGTCACTACTCCCAACTCATTCTTCGGAATTTCCGTAGATCATCAGCTCCTCCTCACTATGCTCTGCTCTATCGGGCTCACCTGGTTCTCTCCTGGTTCTTTTCCTTTGATCGCTCCTTCACTGTATCTTTTGCCGGCTCCCCTTCCTCTCCTCGTCCCCTTACTATCGGGGTTCTTCAGGGTTCAGTCCTAGGCCCCCTCCTCTTCTCCTTATATACCGCTCCTACTGGACAAACCATCAGTAGATTTGGTTTTCATTACCATCTCTCTGCTGATGACACCCAATTATACACATCACCCTCACATTAACATGTAGTATCATTCTTTTTTTAATTATTTGACCACTGACCAGTGAGAGATCCTTTAAGAATAATTTATACATTCTAGTTTACAATGAAAACTTGTGCACATCTCAGCAGCAGGTGTTCAGTTTCCCTGCAGCGCCTCCACAGGGGAGAAAAAGAATTGCACCATTCTCTCTGAAATCCATAGGTTGCCTGTGAAGTGCAGTGGAGCTATACAGCAATACCAAGGGCAACCAGTAAACAGGTGTGGCGCTGTTTCTGCCAGGATTTTTCTAATCCTGTGCAATCCCTTTAAATCTGTGAATCGGATGGTTTTCTTTTGGAGCCTTATTCATAATTCTGAGCAGCAAACCTTAGTGCCGTACTCTACAAGGGAGATACGGGAGAGCGGACGATAAAATCAGCCATCGTTATTCTGTACACAGCGGCTCGGCTGGAATCTGCTGTTCGGCGTTATCATATCCATTGACTTGTTCCTACACATCGGCGATGTAGCACAGCCGCAGTTCTTCATCAGGACCGCCGTGATTTATACTAATCTTCACCACTGAGTCTCAGACGCTGGAGAGAATCCACCAGTAGATAAGTGCGGCCCGGACTTTCTCTTTTTTTCTGTCTCAATCCTGAGGAAATTGAAACTTTTTTAACTCTCTTTTTGACTTTGGGAAAATTAATAGGAGTTGGAAAAAGTTTTGAGGGATGAATTCTAGATTGTTTTTTAATTTAGTCCTCGTACAGTTCACATACTTGAGTCATGCCCTCAAAAACTGAGCAGGAAAAGATCTAACGGGTCCATGTTGGTAACGAATTAAAAGGCCATATATAAATCAGAATAATAATGCTAAAGACACAAATGGTATAAAACCACAAAGAAAGAGAACCGTACATACAAAATGATATAAAACCACAAAGAAAGAGAACCGTACATACAAAATGATATAAAACCACAAAGAAAGAGAACCGTACATACAAAATAATATAAAACAACAAAGAGAACCGTACATACAAAATGATATAAAACCACAAAGAAAGAGAACCGTACATACACAATGATATAAAACAACAAAGAGAACCGTACATACAAAATGATATAAAACCACAAAGAAAGAGAACCGTACATACAAAATGATATAAAACCACAAAGAAAGAGAACCGTACATACAAAATGATATAAAACAACAAAGAGAACCGTACATACAAAATGATATAAAACCACAAAGAAAGAGAACCGTACATACAAAATGATATAAAACCACAAAGAAAGAGAACCATAGATACAAAATGATATAAAACCACAAAGAAAGAGAATCGTACATACAAAATGATATAAAACCACAAAGAAAGAGAACCGTACATACAAAATGATATAAAACCACAAAGAGAACCGTACATACAAAATTATATAAAACCACAAAGAAAGAGAACCGTACATACAAAATTATATAAAACCACAAAGAAAGAGAACCGTACATACAAAATGATATAAAACCACAAAGAAAGAGAACCGTACATACAAAATGATATAAAACCACAAAGAAAGAGAACCGTACCTACAAAATGATATGAAACCACAAAGAAAGAGAACCGTACATACAAAATGATATAAAACCACAAAGAAAGTGAACCGTACATACCAAATGATATAAAACCACAAAGAAAGAGAACCGTACATACAAAATGATATAAAACCACAAAGAGAACCGTACATACAAAATGATCTAAAACCACAAAGAAAGAGAACCGTACATACAAAATGATATAAAACCACAAAGAGAACCGTACATACAAAATGATATAAAACCACAAAGAAAGAGAACCGTACATACAAAATGATCTAAAACCACAAAGAAAGAGAACCGTACATACAAAATGATATAAAACCACAAAGAGAACCGTACATACAAAATGATATAAAACCACAAAGAAAGCGAACCGTACATTCAAAATTATATGAAACCACAAAGAAAGAGAACCGTACATACAAAATGATATGAAACCACAAAGAAAGAGAACCGTACATACAAAATAATATAAAACCACAAAGAAAGCGAACCGTACATACAAAATGATATAAAACCACAAAGAAAGAGAACCGTACATACAAAATGATATAAAACCACAAAGAAAGAGAACCGTACATACAAAATAATATAAAACCACAAAGAGAACCGTACATACAAAATGATATAAAACCACAAAGAAAGAGAACCGTACATACAAAATGATATAAAATCACAAAGAAAGAGAACCGTACATACAAAATGATATAAAACCACAAAGAAAGAGAACCGTACATACAAAATGATATGAAACACAAAGAAAGAGAACCGTACATACAAAATGATATAAAACCACAAAGAAAGAGAACCGTACATACAAAATGATATAAAACCACAAAGAAAGAGAACCGTACATACAAAATGATATAAAACCACAAAGAAAGAGAACCGTACATACAAAATGATATAAAACCACAAAGAGAACCGTACATACAAAATGATATAAAACCACAAAGAAAGCGAACCGTACATACAAAATGATATAAAACCACAAAGAAAGAGAACCGTACATACAAAATATGAAACCACAAAGAAAGAGAACCGTACATACAAAATAATATAAAACCACAAAGAAAGCGAACCGTACATACAAAATGATATAAAACCACAAAGAAAGAGAACCGTACATACAAAATGATATAAAACCACAAAGAAAGAGAACCGTACATACAAAATATAAAACCACAAAGAGAACCGTACATACAAAATGATATAAAACCACAAAGAAAGAGAACCGTACATACAAAATGATATAAAATCACAAAGAAAGAGAACCGTACATACAAAATGATATAAAACCACAAAGAAAGAGAACCGTACATACAAAATGATATGAAACCACAAAGAAAGAGAACCGTACATACAAAATGATATAAAACCACAAAGAAAGAGAACCGTACATACAAAATGATATAAAACCACAAAGAAAGAGAACCGTACATACAAAATGATATAAAACCACAAAGAGAACCGTACATACAAAATGATATAAAACCACAAAGAAAGAGAACCGTACATACAAAATGATATAAAACCACAAAGAAAGAGAACCGTACATACAAAATATGAAACCACAAAGAAAGAGAACCGTACATACAAAATAATATAAAACCACAAAGAAAGCAAACCGTACATACAAAATGATATAAAACCACAAAGAAAGAGAACCGTACATACAAAATGATATAAAACCACAAAGAAAGAGAACCGTACATACAAAATAATATAAAACCACAAAGAGAACCGTACATACAAAATGATATAAAACCACAAAGAAAGAGAACCGTACATACAAAATGATTTAAAATCACAAAGAAAGAGAACTGAGAACCGTACATACAAAATGATATAAAACCACAAAGAAAGAGAACTGTACATACAAAATGATATGAAACCACAAAGAAAGAGAACCGTACATACAAAATGATATAAAACCACAAAGAAAGAGAACCGTACATACAAAATGATATAAAACCACAAAGAAAGAGAACCGTACATACAAAATGATATAAAACCACAAAGAAAGAGAACCGTACATACAAAATGATATAAAACCACAAAGAAAGAGAACCGTACATACAAAATGATATAAAACCACAAAGAAAGAGAACCGTACATACAAAATGATATAAAACCACAAAAAAAGAGAACCGTACATACAAAATGATATAAAACCACAAAGAAAGAGAACCGTACATACAAAATGATATAAAACCACAAAGAAAGAGAACCGTATATACAAAATGATATAAAACCACAAAGAAAGAGAACCGTACATACAAAATGATATAAAACCACAAAGAAAGAGAACCGTACATACAAAATGATATAAAACCACAAAGAAAGAGAACCGTACATACAAAATGAGCACACATAAATCTGAAGTATACAGGAGGAAAGAGAACCGCACACTAGCTACCAGATAGAGGTTAGATATGAGATGGGTATATGGAGGTGCATTTCACATATAGGATACTTAATAATCGTGAGGAACGAGAACAGACTCACCCTATAAAAACGACCACATCTAAATTAAAGGGAGAGCACCCCTTTATTAATTAAGGACTACTGTGATTGTGCTAAGTGCTTTCCAAAGAGTTAAATTTTATATATATAAGGTGGAGAAGTCAGTATTACCCATCATAAAGTACACCAAGTCTAGTGGCCAGGCATGAAAAGTAACCCCAACGCACGTTTCGCATATTTGTGTGGTTGCTTCTTCAGGGGGATGTACACAAATCCCACCTAATTTTGAGCTGTGATATTCTCGAATCGTCAGGATTGTTCTGTTTAACTCAGCCACATGCGAAACCGAAACAAGAGGACTTGGGCTTGTCTGCACCAAATCTCCTCGCCAATATACTTTAGTTGCCAAAAATGAATGATCTGGGTCCAAGAGCAGCTGCATTGTCTGCCACTATGGTGTGGAAACCATTGGAGTTATCCAAAGATAAAGATTACCATGATCTCTTGTGAGATCGTTGTGATCGACTCATGATGACATCATCACTAAGCATGAGGGACTATGATAGGTCAGGTATAGGGGGACTAAGCAAAAACAATTAATAAAGTAGTAACATATCAGCAACCTCTTCCCCACAATTCTGATACATAGTGATAAAGAAGGTATATAGGATCTTTCAATCCTTAGTCCAAGAGACTGATAATATGGATTCAACAGGGCGGTCCAGCTGGAACTACAGAAGGTGAGGAGACTGGATGGCCACTGGAGAAAAAGAGCGGGGGGTGCAGAGTCGAGTAGACCATGAGTCGTATTGAAGCAATGTAGCAGTGTCCAGTGAAGTAGTAGAACTGAGTAGGTGGAAAGACTCACTGTAGTGTTGTAGCAGAACCCAGCGAAGAGCAAAGCCCGGTATTTCAGGAGGCACACTGTAACAATGTAGCAGAATCCTGCAATGTAGCAGACCTGGGTATATCAGGATGCACAAAGTGAAAATGTAGCAGAGCCTAGCAGTGCAGCAGAGGTGGGTATGTCAGAAGAAACTGCACAGCTGAGCAATAGCAGAATGGAGCACTGACAGGAACAAAAAACCCATAGGGTAAAAAATCATAACCAATGCTGAAAAAAATTGCCGAAGCGAGATGAGATGACTCAATCAGAAGAGGCTTTTGCAATCCCCCAATCACACGGCAATGAATTCTGCAGCTCAGATATTGCGTCACAACCTCGAGGATCAGGACACCAGAGATGGATTGTGATGGAGTGATATGGGGTGTGGGGTATCATTCTGTCTATGTTCATATTGTTACTGATATTAGGAGTGTTGTATCTTTCTGTGCATTCCCCGTCTTGTCGAGAGTCTTCATTGCCTTAGGGTCCGATAATTGAATTGGCTCAGTTCCCATCTTCAGCCTGAATGTGCCCATGCCTCTTGATGAACCCCTGCTGACTTTTCCTGACTGACCAATCATGACCCCTCTGCTCTCCAAATGCTGCAAATCACCCCCTGTAGGCACTATCCCATGTCTGAGCGGCCAGCCGCGACCAATCAGCGAAGCGTGGTTTAAATCCCGTGCCAATATCACTGATTGGTCGCCGGCGACTGGCGCAACCAATCAGTGACGCGGGATTTCCATTACAGACAGACAGAATTAGAAGATTATATAGTAGATTCGTGCTGTTATGTATAGTATATAGGGTAAGTGCATTTTATGGGTCGGCCACTAGAGGGGGCACAATAATGTGCATAGTCATGATAGGAGGGGTCAGCTGCCGTTAAGACAGGGAGGACTTCCTGATTAGAGTTAGAAGGGCCAGGGTGCCCGGACCACCAACATGGGCTTAAGTGTCCAGGGATAAGAGCAACTTTTATTAAGGGAGTATCCCAGCCGTCCACAGCATCGGGCCTGAACAGCAGTGGCAGTTTGGATGAACGCGTCCAACAAAGGATCGAACAAACTTGTCTATTATTGAAATAGGTTATGTATTTCGAGAAAGAAAAGTTTCAAATTTGGTCCAAACCGCGCTGTTTCCACACGATACTTGTAACATAGTCGGATGTGTAAGTCTGTCCTAGGCCGCACATCACACTCCAGTTTGACATGCACACTGAATGGCGCTGCTATTTGTCATTATATGGCGGTATTATTCACGCACCTTTTATGGGAGTAGTACACAAGGTTTCCTTCCGTGTCACGGTCTTCCTCCAGACCGTTTCCACCCATGACGTTGAATTGGCGTCTGTAAAGAGAGTGAGCGGCGGGTGAACGCGGCCTATTCCTGTCCATGCAGCATTGCGCGCTGCGTATTTTTGCTTGCTGTGCGATTTCATTATCTCTCCAGCTGTATTGTGCCGCTCACATGTTAGACGTCTCCCTGATAAATAGATGGATGATCATACTTGCACAGTGGGCAAACTCCAGAGCACTTTATCTTGAACATCGCTCCGCAGCCAAGAATCACAGAAAATTAGTCAGCTGGAAACTGATTGAAATTGCAAATTCTCACACCCCAAGAGGGGAGACCAACTTAACCCTCTGCGGGGCGCAGCGCTAGGTCCCTCCGTGGGGGATGGGGTATTTACAGCACACGTAAGCAAACTGTGGATATCATGCTGCCGGGGAGACATGCTGTGACTTGTAGTTCCCAAGCAGCTTGCCCGACTTTCATGTTAGAGGGGAAAGTCATCTGAAAGTGCTGAGTGCCGATATATGGACATTTTCATAGTTTCTTCTGCTCTAGAATAAATGGTTTCAGCTCAATAACGTTTAAAGTGACATTATATATATATGTATATATATATATATATATAGTATATATATATTATGTATCAACAAAGAGGAAAAATGTATGATCTTTGGGGGTCCAACAGCTCAGACCGGGGGGTATCAATTCTCCTTTGTTAGTGGAGTGATAATGAGCAAGTGCAGTCACCAGTCCTATGGGCCGTGAATGGAACCGTGATTGCACATGCTCACTACAGGGACCCTTATTCTCGTGATCAAACGGGGTCCCCATGGTCAGACCCCGGTAGTTATTCATTTATCACCTATCCTGATCCTTTATGGAAAAGCCAACATTAATAAACAGAAGATATGGAGACTATTCTGGAATAAAACAATGAAAATATGTATTCACATGTAAAGCGCCATGGAATAAATGGCGCTATAAAAATGTATAATAATAATAATAATAATAAATAGTGCCGCCATACAGTGCTCATAATAGTGCAGTGTTTTGTCTGTCGTATACATTGCGGAGACATATAGATCACATATTGATAGAAGATTTTTCTTTGCCTACAGATTGCTTAGCATACATAGCCAATATAGTGCCACATAGTGCACACCTAAAAATACCCCTATACAGTGCTATATATTATGTATATTTAGAGTATACAGTATCCACACAATGGCTACAGTGTGCAGTGACATTAAGCACAATGGTCGAAGTCACAGAGAAAGACACATTACCAATAAATGTTATGTACGTCTCATGTGGCTATATAGTATACTGCGGTATTATATTTGCACGTTATGGCATATACACATTCACAGTCAGTGACAGATTCTGATATCTACACATCTGCTGGCTATGATCGACCTATTATTGATGGGACTGATGATGATGATGGAATATACTGATATGTGATATATGCCGAGCTGACTTCGGTTATGTGTACTGTATGGCAATGTAGTTTATGTGCACGGTATGGAAATATTACTTATGAGTGCAGTATAGGAATAGCTTTATGTGTACTCTGTGGTCATTTTATTTATTGTGTGTCTATGGTTTCTCACTAATGATGGTAATATTGTTTCTCATCTTTATCTGTCTTTTTGCAGTTGTACAGCTCAATGGACTTTGGAAGAAGATGGCATCTAATGCACGAGAGGATAACCCCAAATAGATTCTACTGGTAGGTTCATCCTAATCATCTTATTAAACAGCCACAGTATGAAATTCTACCGTTAAGTATCTTGATTAAATGTTCTGTGCAAAATACCATATTTATATATTACTTTCCATAAGAAGCAGCTTCATTTTCACGCTGTATTCATTATAACCCCTGCTGTGTAATTTATAAGAAGAGAGAAGGAAGGAAGGAAGGAAGGTGACAGATGCTTTTATACAGTGCAACTGGCTTACTATAAAATAGTTTTGACTTTTCCATTTTCATGTAAAAAAATAACTACTCTCCCCTATGTACATGTATAAAGCTACTATAATACTGCCCCTATGTACAAGTATAAAGCTACTATAATACTGCCCCTATGTACAAAAATATAACTACTATAATACTGCCCATAAGGACAAGAATATAACTACTATAATACTGCCCTATGTACAAAAATATAACTACAATAATACTGCTCCTATGTACAAGAGTATAACTACTATAATACTGCCTCCTATGTACAAGAATATAACTACTATAATACTGCTCCTATGTACAAGAGTATAACTACTATAATGCTGCTCCTATGTACAAGAGTATAACTACTATAATACTGCTCCTATGTACAAAAATATAACTACTATAATACTGCCCATAAGGACAAGAATATAACTACTATAATACTGCCCTATGTACAAAAATATAACTACAATAATACTGCTCCTATGTACAAGAGTATAACTACTATAATACTGCCTCCTATGTACAAGAATCTAACTACTATAATACTGCTCCTATGTACAAGAGTATAACTACTATAATACTGCTCCTATGTACAAGAGTATAACTACTATAATACTGCTCCTATATACAAGAATATAACTACTATAATACTGCCCCTATGTACAAAAATATAACTACTATAATACTGCCCATAAGGACAAGAATATAACTACTATAATACTGCCCTATGTACAAAAATATAACTACAATAATACTGCTCCTATGTACAAGAGTATAACTACTATAATACTGCCTCCTATGTACAAGAATATAACTACTATAATACTGCTCCTATGTACAAGAGTATAACTACTATAATGCTGCTCCTATGTACAAGAGTATAACTACTATAATACTGCCTCCTATGTACAAGAATCTAACTACTATAATACTGCCCCTATGTACAAGAATATAACTACTATAATACTGCCCCTATGTACAAGAATATAACTAATATAATACTGCCCCCTATGTACAAGAATATAACTACTATAATACTGCTCCTATGTACAAGAGTATAACTACTATAATACTACCCCTATATACAAGAATATAACTACTATAATACTGCCCTATGTACAAGAATATAACTACTATAATACTGCTCTTATGTACAATAATATAACTACTATAATACTGCCCTATGTACAAGAATATAACTACTATAATACTGCCCCTATGTACAAGAATATAACTACTATAATACTGCCCCTATGTACAAGAATATAACTACTATAATACTGCCCCTATGTACAAGAATATAACTACTATAATACTGCCCTATGTACAAGAATATAATTACTATAATACTGCCCTATGTACAAGAGTATAACTACAATAATACTGCTCCTATGTACAAGAGTATAACTACTATAATACTGCCTCCTATGTACAAGAATATAACTACAATAATACTGCTCCTATGTACAAGAGTATAACTACTATAATACTGCTCCTATGTACATGAATATAACTACTATAATACTACCCCTATATACAAGAATATAACTACTATAATACTGCCCTATGTACAAGAATATAACTACTATAATACTGCTCTTATGTACAATAATATAACTACTATAATACTGCCCTATGTACAAGAATATAATTACTATAATACTGCCCTATGTTCAAGAATATAACTACTATAATACTGCTCCTATGTACAAGAATATAACTACTATAATACTGCCCCTATGTACAAGAATATAACTACTATAATACTGCCCCTATGTACAAGAATATAACTACTATAATACTGCTCCCTATGTACAAGAATATAACTACTATAATACTGCTCCCTATGTACAAGAATATAACTACTATAATACTGCTCCTATGTACAAGAATATAACTACTATAATACTGCTCCCTATGTACAAGAATATAACTACTATAATACTGCCCCTATGTACAAGAATGTAACTACTATAATAATGCCCATAAGGACAAGAATATAACTACTATAATACTGCTCCCTATGTACAAGAATATAACTACTATAATACTGCTCCTATGTACAAGAATATAACTACTCTAATACTGCCCCTATGTGCAAGAATATAACTACTATAATACTGCCCCTATGTACAAGAATATAACTACTATAATACTGCTCCTATGTACAAGAATATAACTACTATAACACTGCTCCTATGTACAAGAATATAACTACTATAATACTGCTCCCTATGTACAAGAATATAACTACTATAATACTGCTCCTATATAGAAGAATATAACTACTATAATACTGCTCCTATGTACAAGAATATAACTACTCTAATACTGCCCCTATGTGCAAGAATATAACTACTATAATACTGCCCCTATGTACAAGAATATAACTACTATAATACTGCTCCTATGTACAAGAATATAACTACTATAATACTGCTCCTATGTACAAGAATATAACTACTATAATACTGCCCCTATGTACAAGAATATAACTACTATAATACTGCTCCTATGTACAAGAATATAACTACTCTAATACTGCCCCTATGTGCAAGAATATAACTACTATAATACTGCCCCTATGTACAAGAATATAACTACTATAATACTGCTCCTATGTACAAGAATATAACTACTATAACACTGCTCCTATGTACAAGAATATAACTACTATAATACTGCTCCTATGTACAAGAATATAACTACTATAATACTGCCCCTATGTACAAGAATATAACTACTATAATACTGCTCCTATGTACAAGAATATAACTACTATAATACTGCCCCTATGTACAAGAATATAACTACTATAATACTGCTCCTATGTACAAGAATATAACTACTATAATACTGCTCCTATTTACAAGAATATAACTACTATAATACTGCTCCTATGTACAAGAATATAACTACTATAATACTGCCCCTATGTACAAGAATATAACTACTATAATACTGCTGCTATGTACAAGAATATAACTACTATAATACTGCTCCTATGTACAAGAATATAACTACTATAATACTGCTCCTATGTACAAGAATATAACTACTATAATACTGCTCCTATGTACAAGAATATAACTACTATAATACTGCTCCTATGTACAAGAATATAACTACTATAATACTGCCCCTATGTACAAGAATATAACTACTATAATACTGCTCCTATGTACAAGAATATAACTACTATAATACTGCTCCTATGTACAAGAATATAACTACTATAATACTGCTCCTATGTACAAGAATATAACTACTATAATACTGCCCCTATGTACAAGAATATAACTACTATAATACTGCTCCTATGTACAAGAATATAACTACTATAATACTGCTCCTATGTACAAGAATATAACTACTATAATACTGCTCCTATGTACAAGAATATAACTACTATAATACTGCTCCTATGTACAAGAATATAACTACTATAATACTGCTCCTATGTACAAGAATATAACTACTATAATACTGCTCCTATATACAAGAATATAACTACTATAATACTGCTCCTATGTACAAGAATATAACTACTATAATACTGCTCCTATGTACAAGAATATAACTACTATAATACTGCCCCTATATACAAGAATATAACTACTATAATAATACTGCTCCTATGTACAAGAATATAACTACTATAATACTGCCCCTATGTACAAGAATATAACTACTATAATACTATAATAATTCCAGAGACATACTGATAGGGAATTTAGATTGTGAGCCCCATTGGGGACAGCGACGATAATGTGTGCAACCTGTAATGCGCTGCGGAATATGTTAGCGCTATATAAAAATAAAGATTATTATTATTATTATTATTACTAGTTTTCCTTTTCCTCTCTCTGTTTTCTCCTCATCCTAGAATATTTTGCCTTCTGTAGTGGATTCTTCTTCCTTCGTGTCTCTTTGTTCCTTTCCTCCCGTATTTTTCTCCTTCTCTCCGTTCTGAAGTAATGAATGAGGTGACTCTTAGGAGAAGACATTATTAGTTTGGGCGGCCATATATCCTCTATAGGGGAAGGTTATTTTTCTTCCATCTCTATCCCCTGATGTTATGGAAATCAGAGCTGGATGATGATGATGGTGGAGATGATGATGATGATGATGGTGATATGCTCCAGACTCCTTGGCTCATGTGTTTTAATTCAGTGTTGATGCTCTGGTGATGTGAATGTCTGAGCGCCTTCATCAGGGATGACGGATACTGGATAGAACATGTGGACCGTGCCGATCTGTAGCAGCCGTGCCCACTACTAACGCTGGACCAGCGCCGGTACCTATGGTCATTGTGGATGTATGGAAGTGTCTCCTGCTCACCATTCTTCACAGGGCAGAGATGTGATGACAGATCATTATCATAGTCATATACTCTTTACGGTAGATTTTCATCTAATTAGTGCAACATTTAGGAGGATGTATTGGAAAGCAGACGTGGTGATAGCTATTGAACATTCCTAATTATCTTTAAATTATGCTCTCTTGTCTCCCAAAATGATAAAACTGCACTTTCGGATGACTTTCCTGACTGTGCTGCAGAGCTGTTCTTCTCATAGTCATAATAATCATCGGCTCTAAGTTTGGAGATCGGAGGTCAGTGTGATGGTCACCACCTGCGAGAACTGGAACTCAAGCGCCTCCTGTAGGAAGTAGAAATCCTAAAGGTCAATACCGACTCTCTAACGAGTGCTAGAGAGTCGATATTAGGAGAAAAGCCAAGACCAAAATCCTAAGTCATGCGCCAAGGCTCGTTAGAGAGTCGATATTGACTTTTAGAATTTCTATTTCCTATAGGAGGCACTAGAGTTCTATGCTTCCCAGAGGAGCTATGCGGCTTAAGTCTCCTCACCTCGGCATGTCAGCCTTGACATGTCTCTCTCCAAAAGGAGAATCGTCACCCCTTGGCTCCCGACATATTTCCACCGCAACGTGACCACAAGAGCCGATCATTGGTGGCAAGGATGTGATAACTTTTCACTCTGCATTTTCGAAAGGAAACATTGATGGCGTCTTTGACACATGAACCCAGCTGATTTTTTACATTTAAGATTTTAAGCCTCCTCCAGAGATCCCAGTAACATCCGCATAGTTTATGCCCGGTCATGTGTAAATTGAAGCTTATATTTGTAATCTTCTTGGAGTCATCATTCATCCTAACGAGAGGCAGAATAGGAGAAGAAGGTAATTACTGCAACCATCATGTGCTCCGAGCTTCCTAGGATCCCATGGTCCTGTGATTACAGCAGCTTCAGCTTCCAGTCAATGTGGATGGAAAAGGTGGAAGAAGAGAAAATGTTATGTGACCTAGCAGAGTTGTGGACATGGTCAGGAATCAGGATAGACAGTAAAATTAATATTGTGTTCCGAGGTCTGCGCACATAGAGTACGTCTGTGCTGTGAATAGAAAAATATGAGGATCAGTGAGAATCTATGAGCAGTGTTTTTCAATAGTACTTTCTAGAAGCAATATATACAGTTGTGCTCAAAAGTTTGCATACCCCGGCAGAATTTTTGCTTTCTTGGCCTTATTTCAAGGAATATAAATGATAACACCAAAACTTTTTCGCCACTCATGGTCAGTGATTGTGTGAAGCCATTTATTGTCTAACTGCTGTGTTCTCGCTTTTTAAATCATAATGACAACCCAAAACATCCAAATGACCCTGATCAAAAGTTCACACACCCCATTTCTTAATACCGTGTATTGTCCCCTCTAACACCAATGACAGCTTGAAGTATTTTGTGGTAGTTGTGTATGAGGTTCTTTATTTTCTCAGATGGTAAAGCTGCCCACTCTTCTTGAGCCTCCAGTTCCTGTAAATTCCTGGGCTGTTTAGCATGAACTGCGCGCTTGAGATCTCCCCAGAGTGGCTCAATGATATTGAGGTCAGGAGACTGAGATGGCCACTCCAGAACTTTCACTTTGCTCTGCTGTAGCCAATGACAGGTCAACTTGGCCTTGTGTTTTGGATTGTTGACATGATGGAACGTCCAAGTACGTCCCATGCGCAGCTTCCGGGCTGACGAGTGCAAATTTGCCTCCAGTATTTGCAGATAATGTGCTGCATTCATCTTTCCTTCAACTATGACCAAGTATCCTGTGCCTTTGTGGCTCACACACCCTTAAAACATCAGTAATCTACCGCTGTGCTTTACAGTAGGAATGGTGTTCCTTTCATCATAGGTTTTGTTGATCTCTCTCCTAATGTAACGTTTATGGTTGTAGACAAAAAGTTACATTTTGGTCTCATAACTCCAAATTACCTTGTACCAAAAGTTCTGAGGCTTGTCTCTGTGCTGTTTTGCAAATTGTAGGTGAGATACTTTGTAGCAATTGTGCAGTAATGGCTTTTTTCTGGCGACTCAGCCATGCAGCACATTTCTCTTCAAGTGTCTCCTTATTGTGCATCTTGAAACAGCCACACCGCTAGTTTTCAGAGAGTCCTGTGTTTCAGTTGATGTTATTTCTGGATTTTTCTTTGCATCACGAACAATTTTCCTGGCAGTTGTGGATGACATTTTTGTTGTTCTACCTGACCGTGGTTTACTTTTTACAGAGCCCCTGATTTTCCATTAGTTAATCACAGTGTGAACGCTGCTGACTGGCAACATCAATTCCTTGGATATCTTTTTGTATTCCTTTTCTGTTTTATGCAGTCCAACTATCTTTTCCTGTAGATCCGTTGACAATTCTTTTGCTTTCCCCATGACTCACAATCCATAAATGTCAGTGGCTGGATGAAAGATGCACGAGTCTGTCTGGATCCTAGAAACTCACTCAGCTTTTATGCACACACACTGATTACAAGCAAACAGGTTACAGGTGAGGATGTTATCTTTAGTAGCCATTGACACCTATTTGTGGCAACTTCTGTGCATGTTATCAGGCCAAAATCACCAGGGGATGTGAACTTCTGATGAGGGTCATTTGGATGTTTTGGGTTGTCATTATGATTTAAAAAGAGAAAACACAGTAGTCTGACAATGAATGGCTTCACCTAACCACTAACCATGAGGGGAGAAAAAGTTTTGGTGTTATCATTCATATTCTCTGAAAAAGGCCAAGAAAGCAAAAATTCTGCCGGGGTGTGTAAAGTTTTGAGCACAACTGTATTATACTTCTGAATCACAAAAGTCAGTTAAACAAAAGTACCATATATATATGAAAAAACCTAGAAGACGATACTTTCTGATGCAATTACAAAAAAGTTTTATTATTGCACGTGAAACTAAGTAAGACCGAAAAACACTTTTACTGAGCAAACGAGAGTTTTGGAATCATTTGACTACCTGTCTGGAGCCTTCACAGCGCCCTCTGTGGCTGGCACTGGTACTGCATTATATTTTACCTATAGTATACCTGTGTTTCTTTCATAGCTCCTCCTGTATATAAGGCAGATTTTTTTGCTTAGAAGCAGAGTGACGGTCAATTCAGGACCATAAGCTGGAGCTCCGCTCCATAAATCAATTTACTCATTGTTTTACAATAATGGAATAGTTTTAAGCTCCGTCCGGTTTTTGACTATTGCCCTCTGCTGTTGTGAGCGCTCTTCTTGGTTAACCTCTATTTAATATGCATGCGGTTAATTGCAGAAGGCTAATCATTAATTAATATAAATAGGCAGGAGATGACCTTATAATAATCCAGCTCATAAAACCTTCACATAGCTGCAATACAAAGTCCATGAAAATATATATGGTGCAAACACAGAAACCAATCTGGCTCTAAACTAATAAAAATATGTGAACAAATCGTGTGAAGAATCTCACATCTGTAACAAAGAGGCTGGATATAATTATGTGTAAGTAACCAAAGTCCTAGAAATAGGTACTACACTGTGTATATTCCTATTATAGTAGTTATATTCTAATATATGGGGGGGCAGTACTATAGTAGTTATATTCTTGTATATAGGAGCAGTATTATAGTAGTTATATTCTTGTACATAGGAGCAGTATTATAGTAGTTATATTCTTGTACATATGGGCAGTATTATAGTAGTTATATTCTAATATATGGGGGGCAGTCAGGGCCGTATTTAGAGTTTCTGCTGCCCTAGGCACTATTAGTGCGGCCTCCCCCATTGGTGAGTATGAATAAGGCTGGAGTTACATTAGCGAGGAATACGGACAAGTGCTATGCGAGAAAAAAAATAAACGCATAACACTGGGACCAGTGTTAATCTATGGGGCAACTCCTATCATCGTTTGTTTTTCTCGGCCGTATTATCCGCGCGAGTGATTTCACCCGTATATCAGCAGAGACTCGCCAATGCAAGTCCATGGGTGCGAGAAGAGAAAAAAAAAAAAAAAAATCGCACAGCACTCGCACCATGCGAGTGCTGTCTGATTTTTGTGCACCGGCATCCTTTGAAAAGCCGGCAAATTATGTGCGGTGTACCGTAAAATCACACTGACAGGTTAGAATAGAAAAGATAAAATAGGTATATATACATAGTGTATATAAGTATATATATATTATATATATATATATATATATATATATATATATATATATATATATATATATACACATACTATATAATTGTCTAAGGGTCACTTCTGTCTGTCCTTCTGTCACGGATATTCATTGGTCGCGACCTCTGTCTGTCAAGGAAATCCAAGTCGCTGATTGGTCGCGGAAAAAAGCCACGACCAATCAGCGACGGGCACAGTCCGGAAGAAAATGGCCGCTCCTTACTCCCCGCAGTCAGTGCCCGGCACCCGCATACTCCCCTCCAGTCACCGCTAACACAGGGTTAATGCCGGCGGTAACGGACCGCCTTATGCCGCGGGTAACGCACTCCGTTATTGCCGCTATTAACCCTGTGTGTCCTCACCTTTTTACTATTGATGCTGCCTATGCGGCATCAATAGTAAAAAATCTAATGTTAAAAATAATAAAAAAAACAAAAAACCTGCTATACTCACCCTCCGTTGTCTGCAGAGCCGCTCGCGACGGCCGCCATCTTCCGTTCCCAGCGATGCATTGCGAAATTACTCAGAAGACTTAGCGGCCTCGCGAGACTGCTAAGTCATCTGGGTAATTTCGCAATGAATCCTGGGAACGGAAGATGGCTGCAGCCGCACGCTCATCGCCTGCGTCAGATCCGAAGGGGAGTATGTTACAACTACAATGGGCCCTCGGATCCGAAGGGGAGTATGTTTATTTTTTAACCTGTGACATACGTGGCTGGGCAATATACTACGTGACTGGGCAATATACTATGTGGCTGGGCAATATACTATGTGGGCTGGGCAATATACTACGTGACTGGGCAATATACTATGTGGCTGGGCAATATACTATGTGGGCTGGGCAATATACTATGTGGCTGGGCAATATACTACGTGGGCTGGGCAATATGCTACGTGGACTGGGCAATATACTACGTGGCTGGGCAATATACTATGTGGCTGGGCAATATACTATGTGGGCTGGGCAATATACTATGTGGCTGGGCAATATACTACGTGGGCTGGGCAATATGCTACGTGGCTGGGCAATATACTATGTGGCTGGGCAATATACTATGTGGCTGGGCAATATACTACGTGGACTGGGCAATATACTACGTGGCTGGGCAATATACTATGTGGCTGGGCAATATACTATGTGGCTGGGCAATATACTACGTGGGCTGGGCAATATGCTACGTGGACTGGGCAATATACTACGTGGCTGGGCAATATACTATGTGGCTGGGTAATATACTACGTGGCTCGGCAATATACTACGTGACTGGACAATATACTACGTGGCTGGGCAATATACTACGTGACTGGGCAATATACTACGTGGCTGGGCAATATACTACGTGGCTGGGCAACATACTACGTGGCTAGGCAATATACTACGTGGCTGGGCAATATACTACGTGGCTGGGCAATATACTACGTGGCTGGGCAATATACTATGTGACTGGGCAATATACTACGTGGCTGGCCAATATACTACGTGGCTGGCCAATATACTATGTGGCTGGGCAATATACTACGTGGCTGGGCAACATACTACGTGGGATGTGCAATATACTATGTGGACATGCATATTCTAGAATACCCGATGCGTTAGAATCGGGCCACCATCTAGTAAATTATATATATATATATATATATATATATATATATATATATATATACATACACACGTCAGTGACACACATACAGACATCTGGCCCTAATGCAACTCTGAGAAAAAAACGGATCCGTTTTTTTCAAAGCTCGCCAGATTGTGTCTGAAACAGAAAAACGGATGTGTGAAAGTGGCTTTAGTAATGGAGAGGCGTCAATAAGACACCTATCCATTACTAATCCTACAGTTGTTTAGGGGTTAAAAGAAAAAGACACCGCCAGAAAAGTCCCTAGTGAATCAACCACAGGGCATGCTGGGATTTGCAGTCCCTACAGTATCAACCACAGGGCATGCTGGGATTTGCAGTCCTACAACATCTCCATAATTAGAATGACAGGACAGGTTGTAACTTGTAGTTATCCTGCAGCTACAGAATAAAAAGGCAGAGCGCGAAGGGACAAGTCCCCCTTAGACAAAGACTGGGAATGCTGGAATGCTTATGGTTCTAAAGCAGCTCCGGAATCAGAAAAACAAGACATGCTGTGATGCTGGAACGTTTAGAGGGGCGGACACACACGGCAGAGGCCCCCTTATAGTGATCGGGACATGGTTAATGTCCCTCTCAGCACCTCCCCCTCTGTTCTTATCCTCATGGCACAGCACAGGCAGCAGCAGAGGGAATCAGTGATGTGATCAGATGCTCCTTCCCTCCCAGCAGACCGCAGCATCAACACTAACAGGTGAGGGACAGGGCCCCTCTCAGCATAATCTTGTGTAGTCTGCACAGAGTGAGCCCAGCCTCTCCTGCTAGCGCTGAAGCTGCCGGACATGCTGGGACTAGTAGTTCCTCACCAAGCACTGTACAACTGACCTGGACCCAACAATCCGCACCATGCTCCCCCGCAGCTACTCCGTCACTTAGGCAGGAACTGAACTTGGCGCCACAGCGAGGAGGGGGCGGGGCCTGCAGTGTGACGTGTTCCTCTTCCAGCAACCTGTGCCGTTCACGTGACAATGCAGGATCCGAGAGCCCCGCAGCAGCCAGAAGATGTAGGTAGGAGGGAGGGCTGGTTGGAGGGAGGGACGGAGGGCTAGTGGGATGGAGGGAGGTCTGGTCGGAGGGAGGGAAGGAGGGTTGCTTTTCGGTGGGCGGGACCCGGACTAAAAAAAAAAAAAAAAAAAAATTTTTTTTTTTAAAAAAACCTTTGCTCTGGTGCCGCCCCCCGCATCGTCACCGCCCTAGGCACGTGCCCTCAAGTGCCTAGTGGCAAATACGGCCCTGGGGGCAGTACTATAGTAGTTATATTCTTGTATATAGGAGCAGTATTATAGTAGTTATATTCTTGTACATAGGAGCAGTATTATAGTAGTTATATTCTTGTACACAGGGGCAGTATTATAGTAGTTATATTCTTGTACACAGGGGCAGTATTATAGTAGTTATATTCTTGTACACAGGGGCAGTATTATAGTAGTTATATTCTTGTAAATAGGAGCAGTATTATAGTAGTTATATTCTTGTACATAGGAGCAGTATTATAGTAGTTATATTCTTGTACACAGGGGCAGTATTATAGTAGTTATATTCTTGTACATAGGAGCAGTATTATAGTAGTTATATTCTTGTACATATGGGCAGTATTATAGTAGTTATATTCTTGTACACAGGGGCAGTATTATAGTAGTTATATTCTTGTACATAGGAGCAGTATTATAGTAGTTATATTCTTGTACATATGGGCAGTATTATAGTAGTTATATTCTTGTACACAGGGGCAGTATTATAGTAGTTATATTCTTGTACATAGGAGCAGTATTATAGTAGTTATATTCTTGTACATAGGGGCAGTATTATAGTAGTTATATTCTTGTACATATGGGCAGTATTATAGTAGTTATATTCTTGTACATAGGAGCAGTATTATAGTAGTTATATTCTTGTACATAGGGGCAGTATTATAGTAGTTATATCCTTGTACATAGGGGCAGTATTATAGTAGTTATATTCTTGTACATAGGAGCAGTATTATAGTAGTTATATTCTTGTACATAGGGGCATTATTATAGTAGTTATATTCTTGTACATAGGGGGCAGTATTATAGTAGTTATATTCTTGTACATAGAGGGCAGTATTATAGTAGTTATATTCTTATACACAGGAGCAGTATTATAGTAGTTATATTCTTGTACACAGGGGCAGTATTATAGTAGTTATATTCTTGTACACAGGGGCAGTATTATAGTAGTTATACTCTTGTATATAGGGGCAGTATTATAGTAGTTATATTCTTGTACACAGGGGCAGTATTATAGTAGTTATATTCTTGTACATAGGAGCAGTATTATAGTAGTTATATTCTTGTACATATGGGCAGTATTATAGTAGTTATATTCTTGTACACAGGGGCAGTATTATAGTAGTTATATTCTTGTACATAGGAGCAGTATTATAGTAGTTATATTCTTGTACATATGGGCAGTATTATAGTAGTTATATTCTTGTACACAGGGGCAGTATTATAGTAGTTATATTCTTGTACATAGGAGCAGTATTATAGTAGTTATATTCTTGTACATAGGGGCAGTATTATAGTAGTTATATTCTTGTACATATGGGCAGTATTATAGTAGTTATATTCTTGTACATAGGAGCAGTATTATAGTAGTTATATTCTTGTACATAGGGGCAGTATTATAGTAGTTATATCCTTGTACATAGGGGCAGTATTATAGTAGTTATATTCTTGTACATAGGAGCAGTATTATAGTAGTTATATTCTTGTACATAGGGGCATTATTATAGTAGTTATATTCTTGTACATAGGGGGCAGTATTATAGTAGTTATATTCTTGTACATAGAGGGCAGTATTATAGTAGTTATATTCTTATACACAGGAGCAGTATTATAGTAGTTATATTCTTGTACATAGGAGGCAGTATTATAGTAGTTATATTCTTGTACATAGGGGCAGTATTATAGTAGTTATATTCTTGTACATAGGAGGCAGTATTATAGTAGTTATATTCTTGTACATAGGAGCAGTATTATAGTAGTTATATTCTAATATATGGGGGGCAGTACTATAGTAGTTATATTCTTGTACATAGGAGCAGTATTATAGTAGTTATATTCTTGTACATAGGGGCAGTATTATAGTTGTTATATTCTTGTACATAGGGGTCAGTATTATAGTAGTTATATTCTTGTACAGAGGAGCAGTATTATAGTAGTTATATTCTTGTACAGAGGAGCAGTATTATAGTAGTTATATTCTTGTACATAGGGGCAGTATTATAGTAGTTATATTCTTGTACAGAGGAGCAGTATTATAGTAGTTATATTCTTGTACATAGGAGCAGTATTATAGTAGTTATATTCTTGTACAGAGGAGCAGTATTATAGTAGTTATATTCTTGTACATAGGGGGCAGTATTATAGTAGTTATATCCTTGTACATAGGGGCAGTATTATAGTAGTTATATTCTTGTACATAGGGGCAGTATTATAGTAGTTATATTCTTGTACATAGGAGCAGTATTATAGTAGTTATATTCTTGTACATAGGGGCAGTATTATAATTGTTATATTCTTGTACATAGGAGCAGTATTATAGTAGTTATATTCTTGTACATAGGAGCAGTATTATAGTAGTTATATTCTTGTACATAGGGGCAGTATTATAGTTGTTATATTCTTGTACATAGGAGCAGTATTATATTAGTTATATTCTTTGATTTTCTACTAAAACTGTGTCTTAGTTTACATAAAAGTATTACCGGTAATTACGGCAAAGGGCGGCCACCAATTATTGATGTGCTTTACTCTGCTCTTTTTTGTTATAAATTTATATTTTTTTCTTTTTTCGTATACTCAGCATAGTCTATAAATATTTGTAAGGATTGTAACTCGTCATTGATTTTAGTACTGACCGGAGTTCCTGTTTCATGGTCCGCCACTTTTCCATCTTTTGTATTTCTGTGGTTTCGGTCCAGACTTCTCTTTACCTGTGATTTATGTCTCCATTTTTTTTTCAGGACAATTTTTCTTTAGTAAGGTTTACAATGTGAGGGATGAGGCGGCGTCCACCTGTTGTGCCACAAAGTGCCCTCAGATGGATGATGCAGGCGCAGGTCGAGCCTCCAGCTCTTTATATTTATTCATGATGATCGGGAGCAAGTGTTAAAATATGCAATTTACGGCTCTTCCAGGAGTCCAGGATTAGAATATTTCTAGCATTTTCCTGCCACTTTTGTGCCAACCAGCAAAAGCCAAAATAAGTTATGCTGCGGCTCGGAGTAATGATTGCCGAGTGTGGCGCTCGCCAGTCCAGACAGGAAAAAATTTGGAATATGAGGGATTGACGGCCAAAATCCTAACTACAAAGCTGGCAGCGGGAAATGGAAGTGACTGTAATGCAGCTTGTTACAATGTATCAGATAGTGCCGGCCATTCAGTTACAGGATAAGTGGGCAGTAAGTAGCGGATATGGAACCGATGAAGCAGAGCTAAGACTTATAACGTGCACAGATACTTAATGACAAATCCAGCTCTGCTACCTGCACAGCGCAGAGAGCGGGTCGTCCGTGCTGCATGGGATGTGTGATTTTTTTGGGTGGTCTTGCAGGTGATTCCTCACATCCCGTGCAGTGTATGAAGTTGATGGGAGCCATGTATATCAGAGTCGTAGCCAGGATTGCTAAGGTTTAGTGCTGTGGACCGTACATGCAATGTGCCACTCTGGTTTCCTTTGTGCAGTCTTCTGAATTTTTCTTTTTAACCCCTTCATGACCATGGGATTTTTCATTTTTCGTGTTCGTTTTTCACTCCCCTCCTTCCCAGAGCCATAACATTTTTATTTTTCCGTCAATTTGGCCATGTGAGGGCTTATTTTTTGCGGGACGAGTTGTACTTTTGAACGACATCATTGGTTTTAGCATGTCGTGTATTAGAAAATGGGAAAAAAATTCTAAGTGCGGTGAAATTGCAAAAAAAGTGCAGTCCCACACTGGTTTTTTGTTTGGCTTTTTTGCTAGGTTCACTAAATGCTAAAACTGACCTGCCATTATGATTCTCCAGGTCAGTACGAGTTCATGGACACCTAACATGACTAGGTTATTTTTTATCTAAGTGGTGAAAATAAAATTCCAAACTATGGTAAAAAAAAAAAAAAAAAATTGCGCCATTTTCCGATACTCGTAGCGTCTCCATTTTTCATGATCTGGGGTCGGTTGAGGGCTTATTTTTTGCGTGCCGAGATGACGTTTTTAATGATAGCATTTTGGTGCAGATATGTTCTTTTGATCGCCCGTTATTGCATTTTAATGCAATGTCGCGGCGACCAAAAAAACGTAATTCTGGTGTTGGTGTTTCAAATTTTTTTCCCGCTGCGCTGTTTAGCGAGCAGGTTAATGCTTTTTTTTAATCGATAGATCGGGCGATTCTGAGCGTGGCGATACCAAATATGTGTAGATTTTATATTTTTTTATTGATTTATTTTGATTGGGGCGAAAGGGGGGTGATTTAAACTTTTATATTTTTTTCACATTTTTTTCAACTTTTTTTTTTTTACTTTTGCCATGCTTCAATATCCTCCATGGGAGGCAAGAAGCAGGCACAACTCGATCGCCTCTGCTACATAGCAGCGATCTGCTGATCGCTGCTATGTAGCAGAAATGGAGGTGTGCTGTGAGCGCCGACCACAGGGTGGCGCTCACAGCCACCGGTGATCAGTAACTATAGAGGTCTCAAGGACCTCTATGGTTACAATGGAGACGCATCGCCGACCCCCGATCATGTGACGGGGGTCGGCGATGACGTCATTTCCGGCCGCCCGGCCGGAAGCGGTAGTTAAATGCCGCTGTCTGCGTTTGACAGCGGCATTTAACTAGTTAATAGGTGCGGGCAGATCGCGATTCTGCCCGCGCCTATTACGGTCACATGTCAGCTGTTCAAAACAGCTGACATGTCCCGGCTTTGATGCGGGCTCACCGCCGGAGCCCGCATCAAAGCAGGGGAACTGACCTCGGACGTACTATCCCGTCCAAGGTCAGATAGGGGTTTTAAACTTTGATTTTTTTTCAATTTTTTTTTTTTATTATTTGTTTCATATCTGCATTTTTCATGGATTTTTCTTCCTATAGAGAAGCCGATGGGAAAATGCATGAAAAATGCTAAATCACGCTGATTGTAGAAATAACAGAAAAAAAAGCCAAAAATAAAAAAAAAGTACTGCAATCATGCACCCAAAAAAAAAATTGCTTTGCCGCATATTTGATATTGCGCTACTAACTAATGCTTATCGGGGAGCAGATCAACCAGTCAGTCGCCGCAAATATTCGGCTCTTTAATATGGACGATGCAGACTGTGCTCCTATTCTCAGCACTCGAAATCTATCGCTATTAGAGATAAATACATCGATTTTTTTTCATTCCAAATTTCTCCAAAAATTCAGATCCTAATATGAATCGAGGTTTTGGAGGATTTGATTTGCAGGAAACAAGCATTGTGGCGGCCGGACATAAAGTCTTCTGCTCATCTGTCCTTGACCTATACATGTTCCGACACAGCTGCTTTCCAATCGGCTCCTCTTTGGGCTTCTTCTTTGGGTTTCTTCTCCCTCCGCGTCTTCGCTAACAAGACCCCACTCAGTCACAGGACACTTCAGTCACTTATGTCCCATCCCACATGACTGTATGAGGTGTGACACACGTCATTAATGTCAGGCACATGAACAGTGCGGGGCAACTTTAATGTACAGTAAATGGCAAGTACGGCAAAACCCCCAGTTACCCATGAACACTTGTATGACACTATTCTCTTTTCCTCACCCATGAATCTTCTTCCTTCCTGTGCTGTCACACACTTTCTGTACAGTTTGTTCAGTATTTTATGACGTTCTCTCCCTATCTCTATAATTGAGCTGTGAGCTATGACATCTGTCACAATCCAGATTCATCACACAATGGCCGCTGCATTCCCTGCCTTGGCTTTTATACAGGCTATGATAAGTTCCTCCTGACCGTACTATACCATGTGATAATCGCAAGGAATTATGGGAAAGCCCCCAAGGCGGAACTTGAGTATATGAGTAGAGATGAGCGAATTTGCTCCTGCATCGTGCCGGCTGATCGGAGACGCAGCTGCAGGTGTCGCGGATGTGTGACAGTCACAGCACATGCATGGAGAGCCTGTTTGTCGATCTGTCGAACAGCCATGAGACGTGCAGCCGCGGGGACTCGAACATGTTATTCGAGCATGCCGAAGACACTCAATGAAAAAAATTGTGAAATGAAAAATATAATGAAAAAATTCCAGAGTTGTTTCACCAAAAATATGAAAAAAAAAAATCACCAGTGGCCTTTTCAAAGTCTGTTTTGCTTGTGGTTCTGTTACCAACGTGTTGCACAATCTGATACATTTTAGAAAGGTTTTTCATCCTGAGCTTCTTCAGTTTTTGGAGCAGAACCTTTGTCCATACGCAGCATTTCTTTCTGCTGCCAAAACCTGCTCTTTTGGAAGTTAATACGTTGCATTCTTTGCGGCATTTTTGCAATGCTTTTTCTGGCACTTTTTGCTGCAGATAACTTGTGCTTTGTCTACTGTAGGTTTAATATAGTTCGTTTTATTCACCTAAACCGAGCAAAAATAGCAGCAAATACTGTTTGATGTTTTTTGTTTTGTTTTTTTTTTGCACTTTTTTTTTTTTTGCTTGTTATCTATAGAAAAAATGCGGCAAAAAGAACCTGAAAGAACTGACATGTTTCAGATTTCTATATTGCTGCATTTCTCAAATTCAGTCAGGGAAAAAAAAAAACTTTGCAGGAGATTTGTGAAATGTCAGCTGACAATGTAAAAAAAGCAACTTCTAATTCTCTTAACCTCCTGGCTCTTACTGAAACCTGGATCCAGCAGTCAGACACCACCGCTGCTGCTGCTCTTTCATATGGTGCACTACACTTTTCTCATACCCCAAGATCGGACAACAGAGCAGGTGGAGGCGTTGGTCTGCTCCTTTCACCAAAATGTACTTTCCAAGTTATCCCCCAAGTACCCTCACTTGTCTTCCCTTCCTTTGAGGTCCATGTGGTCAGACTCTACGTCCCCTTCTCCATGCGAGTGGTGGTGGTGTATCGTCCTCCCGGCCCCTCTCATCAGTTCCTGGATCATTTTGCCACCTGGCTTCCACACTTTCTTTCCTGTGACACCCCCACCCTTATCATGGGTGATTTCAACATCCCTATTGCCTCTCCCCTCTCCCCATCTGCTTCTCACCTTTTGGCTCTAACCTCCTCTTTCGGCCTCTCGCAGCATACTAACTCGCCAACACATGAAGATGGAAACTCCCTTGACTTGGTCTTCTCCCGGCTTTGCTCAGTGGATGATTTCACAAACTCCCCTCTCCCACTCTCTGACCACCACCTTCTTTCATTCTCTATCAAGAACTGCCATCCCGCTCAGGTCACCCCCACTTTCCACACTTATAGAAACATACAGGCCATTAACACCCAGGAACTTATGAAGAACTTGCAGTCCTCATTGGCCCCAATCTCCTCCATCTCATGTCCTGATTCTGCTCTGAAGCATTACAATGAAACCCTGCAAAGTGCCCTGGATGAAGCTGCTCCTCCTATACATAAAACAACTCGGCACAGACGGCAACAACCGTGGCACACGCTGCAAACACGTTTCCTGCAGCGGTGCTCCAGGTGCGCAGAACGTCTGTGGAGAAAATCTAATCTACCCGAAGATTTCATCCATTATAAGTTCATGCTAAAGACATACAATTCTGCCCTTCACCTCTCCAAACAAACCTACTTCAACACCCTCATCACCTCCCTGTCCAATAACCCTAAACGTCTCTTTGACACGTTCCAGTCCCTACTCAACCCAAGAGCGCAGGCCCCAACCACGGATCTCCGTGCTGACAATCTGGCCAATTACTTCAAAGAAAAAATTGACCATATTCGACAGGAAATCATCTCCCAATCTCTTCATACCATGCACTGTCCTCCCTCCCCCACTGCATCTAGTTCACTTTCTGACTTTGAACCAGTTACAGAAGAAGAAGTAAGCAGGCTCCTTGCATCTTCTCGCCCGACCACTTGCACCAGTGACCCCATTCCGTCACATTTCCTCCAGTCCCTTTCCCCGGCTGTCACCTCTCACCTAACTAAAATATTCAACCTTTCCCTCACTTCCGGTATTTTTCCCTCCTCATTTAAGCATGCCATCATACATCCATTACTTAAAAAACCATCCCTCGACCAAAACTGTGCCGCTAATTATAGACCTGTCTCTAATCTTCCCTTCATCTCTAAACTCCTCGAACGCCTGGTCCACTCCCGTCTTACCCGCTATCTCTCAGATAACTCTCTTCTCGACCCTCTTCAATCTGGTTTCCGCTCTTTACACTCTACTGAAACTGCCCTCACTAAAGTCTCTAATGACCTACTAACAGCTAAATCTAATGGTCACTACTCCATGCTAATCCTCTTGGATCTCTCTGCAGCATTTGATACTGTGGATCATCAGCTCCTCCTCACTATGCTCCGCTCCATCGGCCTCAAGGACACCGTTCTCTCCTGGTTCTCCTCCTATCTCTCTGACCGATCCTTCACTGTATGTTTCGCTGGTTCCTCCTCCTCTCACCTTCCCCTTACTGTTGGGGTTCCTCAAGGATCAGTCCTAGGCCCCCTCCTCTTCTCTTTGTATACTGCCCCTATTGGACAAACAATCAGTAGATTTGGCTTCCAGTACCATCTCTATGCTGACGACACCCAACTATACACTTCTTCTCCTGATCTCACGCCTGCCTTATTAGAAAACACCAGTGATTGTCTTACCGCTGTCTCTAGCATCATGTCCTCCCTCTATCTGAAACTAAACCTGTCAAAAACTGAACTCCTCGTGTTTTCTCCCTCTACTAACCTACCTTTGCCTGACATTGCCATCTCCGTTTGCGGTTCCACCATTACTCCAAAGCAACATGCCCGCTGCCTTGGGGTCATCCTTGATTCTGACCTTTCATTCACCCCCCACATCCGATCACTGGCTCGCTCTTCTTACCTGCATCTCAAAAACATTTCTAGAATTCGCCCTTTTCTTACTTTCGACTCTGCAAAAACTCTTACTGTTTCACTTATTCATTCTCGTCTGGACTATTGTAACTCTCTACTAATCGGCCTCCCTCTTACCAAACTCTCCCCGCTCCAATCTGTCCTGAATGCTGCTGCCAGGATCATATTCCTCACCAACCGTTACACCGATGCCTCTACCTTGTGCCAGTCATTACACTGGTTACCCATCCACTCAAGAATCCAGTACAAAACTACTACCCTCATCCACAAAGCACTCCATGGCTCAGCACCACCCTACATCTCCTCTCTGGTCTCAGTCTACCACCCTACCCGTGCCCTCCGCTCCGCTGATGACCTCAGGTTAGCATCCTCAATAATCAGAACCTCCCACTCCCGCCTCCAAGACTTTACACGTGCTGCGCCGATTCTTTGGAATGCACTACCTAGGATAATACGATTAATCCCCAATCCCCACAGTTTTAAGCGTGCCCTAAAAACTCATTTGTTCAGACTGGCCTACCGCCTCAATGCATTAACCTAACGATCCCTGTGTGGCCTATATTAAAAAAAAAAAAAAAAAAAAAAAATTAATTAACTGGTTCATGCAGCTTTACATGAACACCCAAGCCTTACACTATGGCTGGTCCGAATAACTATAGCAATTGTTACCATCCACCTCTCGTGTCTCCCCTTTTCCTCATAGTTTGTAAGCTTACGAGCAGGGCCCTCACTCCTCTTGGTATCTGTTTTGAACTGTATTTCTGTTATGCTGTAATGTCTATTGTATGTACAAGTCCCCTCTATAATTTGTAAAGCGCTGCGGAATATGTTGGCGCTATATAAATAAAAATTATTATATTATTATTATTATTATTAACTTCTTTGCTTAAAAAAAAAATTGCTGCAAAAACTCGGCATGTGAACATAGCCAAACTCTCCATTCAAAACGTGCGATTTTTTGGAAAGTTTCGGTGCTAAAATTTGCTCAGTGTGAACACAACCTAAGACCTTTGCCCGGAGCTGTTTTTCCATTTTATATACCGTCCCATACTGGACTCCTTTTCTCAATTTTTTGAGAACTTTTTGTTTCATCATGTTGGTGGCTCCCAAAAAAGGAGAGTCCTGATTGGCTTTGGTTTTATTTGTGATCACTTAACCCCTCGATCATTGCCCCTGCGCGATGCCTCAGTATTACTGCCTGCGGCCTCTGCCCATCCATCCTCTTCACAAGGGCGCAGCCAAGTGCTCTTCCGCTGCATTAAAGCAGATTTTATTGATAGTAACAGCCTTTTAGATCGTTTTTATGTCTTTTTTTTTTTTTGCTACGAAGCATCTTGCTAACACATATTTCCTGTTAATTAAGGAACACAAATGTAAGGGACCTTTCTAAATTATTTAGCGCTCTTTAAGAAAAAGATCGCCGCCGTTAAACAGAAAATAAAAGAATGAAGCGAATGTTTCCATTTATTCTTTTTCCTTCGGGGCGGGGGAAGGGCAGATATTCTTCGTCATCATCAATTAAATGGGTAATATATAAATAGAAATAAAATCATAATTTATCTTTTTTTTTGAAGGGACACATAATCCCGCGTGAGGAAGCGCCTCTAAATTATGATAAAGTATCCGCCATAAACTCGGCTATGGAGAGCGGAGATTTAAAAGCCGTTAAAGGCTGGAAATAGAGCGCTGCTGCCGAGTATTTTATAGTAATGGCAAAACAATAAAAAAAAAAAAATAAAAAAAAGTTTTTACTTTTTAATCAAAGTGAATAAATGAGGAAGAACGATTAAATTCTGGGAAATGACATGACGGCCGGAGGAATATTAATACACTTAATGGGGAAACACCCAATGTACATTACTCACTCTTGTCCAGTCTTCCTCTCATCTAATGAATTCTTTATCTTTGGATAAGAAGAAGCAGCGGCAGATAAATGTAAGAGTGTTTAACCCCTTAAAGGGGTTGTCTCATCCAAAGTGCACTCCGAGCTGATTTTGCTGGAGGAATCCGTGAATCCAGGTATTTGCTCTGCAGCGGCCACTACAGGAAAAATGAGGTATTACAAGGATTGCTTGATTCCATCAGAACTGTATCCGTCCATGAGGAGCAGCTCTCTGTTTAAAGGGGTTTCTGTCTCAGAAACTCCATCCATGAGCCAGAATAAAATCCACATATCAGTATTTCCATAAGACAATTCTTTTAACAACAATTTTTTTTTTTTATAGTTGGGGCCTGGCTTCAAAATATTATAAGTATCCCATCACCTTTTCTAAACTATTATGGCATTCGGGTTGAAGAGCCACAAGATATGCCACAAATGTCTGACAGGTTGGCATTCCACCTCTGGGACCATTACTTATTGGCAAAAAAAAAAAGGTGTGACGCTAGTCACTACTCATGGACAAGCCATGAGGCAGGGTACTCAAGAGGTCCAGGGTCAGATGCTAAGAGAGCTAAGGGGAAAGACAAAGGCAAAGTCAGGTCACGGTCCGATGTCAGACTTCCAGGAAGGTAGGGGATCAAGACAAATGGGCTAGGCAAACGGCATTCCTTTTTGGCAAAAAAAAGGTGTGACACTAGTCACTACTCATGGACAAGCCATGAGGCAGAGTACTCAAGAGGTCCAGGGTCAGATGCCAAGAGAGCTAAGGGGAAAGACAAAGGCAAAGTCAGGTCACAGTCCAATGTCAGACTTCCAGGAAGGTAGGGGATCAAGACAAATTGGCTAGGCAAACTGATGGTCAAAATTCGGGCAGCGCAGATCAAACACACACCACTTGAGCTAAGCTACAACTAACAGCAATCAGATTCAGCCAGGTAATAAAGCAGGACAGGAGAAGGAAACCCAGCATGCCTTGCCCTGGTTGAGTGACTGGACTGTCACTGACAACACTGTCAGCACAGCATGCCCTAGCCTCAGATTGGATGGCTGAACTGTCACTCACTGCGTCCAGACACACCGATAGGAGGAATCGTGACAAAAGGGCTCCCCAATGTTTTAGCCTCAGTGAAAAAGCATAGACAAAATCCAGGGACCCCCAAAACAATGGTCTGACTTGAGTCTCCCCAATATCCCATTGGGTTCCTTCCATTATGTTGTGGGGTGACAGAGGGCCTATATAGGTGATGCGACAGGGTCACTGGCACTGTATGTGAGGGGAGATATGTGTCATGAAGATTGCTTTCCTCCATGATCTAGAAACCAATAAGTTTCTTTACAGCATGCTAAAGTTAAGGAGTTAAGCGGCCATGTTATGGGTGGGCTTTTAGGTGAGTAGGTCAGAGATGGGCGGGACGCCTACTCACCATATCTCCACCTCCAGGGTGTGGCTGGGGAAATTAATGTCCAGTGACTTTCTCTGTCTGTGTTGTGTGGAGGTGTGAATTCTGTCACACTAGGGTGTGACCCATCTTAATTGTCTGTGGTCAAATTGGATGGGAAGTATTACGGCCGGAGGAAAGAATCACAGGACACAGTGGATCGTGTCTCAAATGGTTCTAGCCTGGTTTAATGGTTTGCAGATTGCCTCCTTTTATAGGAGTAAAGTACATTACATCATTGGGTTGTTCCAACTTAACACTTATCAGAAAACTCTTTTGATCTTTACATGTTATATTATTATCTTTATTACTTATATAATCATTATTCTAATGATTATTACTTTTAATCTATTCCTGTACCATTATCGCCCTAATGGCGCCTTTGGGTCAAGCTGACATCTGTCTCTGCACGTATTCTACTTATCTTTGGTTTATTGGCGATCGATTCACCTTCGTGCAGATACTTTACTCTAGATAAGGGTAGGGGATTTACACAGCCTTTCTTAAAGTCCATCTGGATACTGGGTGTATCCTGGTACATCCTGGTACAGAGTGATCAACAGAATTTAGTCTTGTGACAGTGAATCAGAAAACCTTAAAGCTACATGAATCTAATATATATATATATATTCAGCAAAGCGTCCATATAAGTTTGATTTCAGTATATCTTCATATGCCATATAGTCTCTCCATAACAGTCCCCCCTTTGGAGATATGCAGAATCAAAAACCCTAATCTCGTCGAACCTATCGATCTGCTCCATTGCGCCTAAATGTGACTAACTAATTTTCACCGCATAAACGAGACGATCCATCTCTAGTAGATGGACCCCCTCCTAACGGACTTTGCGCAGAAGGAGTCAGATCCTAGTCTCTCCCTCATCGGCGTGCTTCAGGCAGATGTATTCAGGGGGAGGTGGATATGGCAGTCCTCTCATGGTCTCACAGCAGCATCTTTCGTCTATGGGATCTTCAAAGTCAGCATGCATGGTCATCACTGTGGTTTCCATGGTTGTCATCATCATTTTCTTAAGGCATGGAGCTGTCGTCCAGCACCTTTCCTTTGAAAACAGGTGTAATTCCCTGGATAGGGGGTAATCCCATGGCCAGTTGGTTCACTACTTTGGTAAGGAGGGTATAAGTGGGATACAGTTTGGCATTTATGTGAGTGACCAGGTTGGTTATTCATGTACAGAGATAAGGCACATAAGAATCCCTCCTCATCCACCCGTGGGTCTATTGGGAATGGTACTGTGCCTAAATGGGGTCTGGCGGTGGTACAAGCTATGCATGAGGAGCGATTTGCATTAGTAACAGTGTATCTTACCCACTCTAGCCAGACATTGGAGTCAGAGAATCCTGTTTCTATAGCAAGCTTATCTTCAAAGGTTAGATCTACGAGGAATTTGGCTCCTGGTATGGGGTCATTGTTCTCTACATCCTCAGATATAGACCTGAGGGCAAGATTTTTCAATCGAAATTTTCCTATTTTGTCCCCTTCCCTACCAAGCTTTGTACTTGAGCCTAGTACATATAACCCTTGGTCATTTTCTGAGGGATTGTCAATAGTGAGGTAGAGAATTATGCATCCCTCCTTGGGACAGTGGGTGGCAGGGATAGGGAGAATTGAACCCAGATACCCTCTCTTGCCTTTGAACGGGGCTTTGGTCAGAGACATACGGGTGATTAAGCTGGCCCCCCATTTGTCTGTGCGTTGCAGGGCTAGGGCTGGTTGATATCCCCAATTTCCTTCTCCGGTGTGCCACCCAACAAGTGTCCAATCTTCACAGTTTGACCCCTCCCCCCTTTCAGCTGCGGTGACACAGATGAACTGAGTGCCTAGCCATATATCAAACTGTCCCATTGGACCTGGGCATTCAACTATGAGGCAATAGTCAAATTGATAAGTAACCCTGGGGGTGGAGACATTATACCAAAAAGTAACTATCCCCTCTTCAAGGGAGATGGCCCCTTGAGTACTGGCTACTGCTGGGGTCAGGTAAAGGATAAGTATCAGATGGATGAAGGGTGGCAGCCGCCACTGGCCTCTGGATCTGGATCCGGCACCTTCTTGCAGTGGGAAGCGTGGATCCATGTGGGCTTTCCTTTTATCTTCACAGCTGTGGCAGTGGTCAACAGGACTTGGTACGGGCCGTCGTATCTGGGCTCGAGGGTGCATCTGTTGAACCTCTTTGTCAGGATCCAATCACCGGGCTGGATCTGGTGGGTTCCTTCTAGGTCCTAAGGATCTGGGATGGATGAAAATACTCGAGAATGTATTTTAGTCAGGTGTTTAGCTAATTCAATCACAAACTTAGTCAAAGTGTCATACTGCATAGACAACTGCTGTGGGAAGTACAATCCTAACCTGGGGGCATTCCCAAACAGGATCTCATATGGGCTAAGTTTGGTAGGACCAGATGGTGTGTGCCTGGCACTGAACAGTGCAAAGGGAAGACTCTCGTGCCATGGTTTCCCTGTCTCTTGTGCTGCTTTCAGCATTTTGCACTTCAATGTCCCATTTAACCTCTCAACTTTGCCGCTGCTCTGCGGGTGGTATGGAGTGTGTAGAGCTAACTCGGTCCCGAGTGCGTCCCATATCCCTTTTGTGAGGTTAGCAGTGATCACTTTCCATGGTTTCTGGGAGCCCATACCTGCAAACTATCTCAAAGAGGAGTTTGGCAGTGGTCTTTGCTGACTGGTTTTCTACTGGAAAGGGGGCGTTTTCCCTATATGACCTCAGTTACACAATATTGCGTATTACCTCCCTGTTGTTGTAGCTTCTTGGCATCTGGAAGGCTTCTGGTTATCCTAGGAAGAGATCAACACACACGAGCACATACATTTCTACCTGGTGGTAGTTGTATGATGGCAGTCTACAGTCATTGAAACGGGTAGAGAGGCTTGGGCATGTGTCTGTAGTGTATTGCCTATACTACCTGTGTTGTGCAATGGGGTACATGCCTGAGTAGAATCCAAAAGGGAGCATTATGAAATTGTAAGTGTCCCTTTCCTCTTCCGTGGCACAAATGTTCTTAGACCAGTGTATCGGGTTGTGAGCCCCTTGGGTCGTCACAGAGTACACATATCTTGGCAGACACGCCCGCTGTCCCACCTTCCACAAACCTGCATGGTCCCAAGTACCACTCCGTGACCAGACCTTTGACTCCTTTCCGGTGGATCCCCGAGTCAGAGCCTGTAAGATACTGAAGGTCAACTGGTTATACTTAGTGCTTACCATGGTCCGTAGAGGTGCCTCAGGGGTCTCATGTCGCCATCTTCCGGCAGCTCCTGTGGCTGCTTGGACCTCCTTGTTCGTGCCTCGTGCCTTGTTGGTAGAGAACTTCCTGTATGACCTTACCTCAACTATGGCAACCTCTTTCGGGAGCAGTAGTGCATCCATCACCTGCTTAATGAGGTACCAGTGTTTGACAGGAATGCCTGCTGCTGTAAGAAAACCTCTTGCCCGCCATATGGGGCCAAACTTATGGGTCACTCCAAAAAGATACTCTGATGTCACATTGATGTTGCAGCGCTTCCCTTTTGCCCCTCTAAGCGCCTCAATGAGTGCCGTCAGCTCCACTTCTTTTTGGGAGATGTAAGAAGGGAGTGGTTCTGCTTCTATTACCTCATGCTGTGTGACCACATTATATCCAGCATAGAACCGTCCATCCTTTCCGATGCTCCTTCCACCATCTACAAAAAGCTCAACATCTGGATTAATGAGAGGTACACGAGAGACATATGAGAAAACTGCAGTGGCTTGAGCCATAAGGGCTATACAATATACAGAAACAGCAAAAACACAGTATTTTACAGTATTTTACTAGTATTTCCCCCCCCCCCTTTTGAATACACTTAGTGCAGAAGAGTAGATGGATTCAAACTCAAAGAAAGTTTCTCTGGCACAAAGCCAAAAATTTAAGACTTCAACAACTTAACAACTAATCAAAAGCAGAAAATTTTGTTCATAGGGCACCACGTACTTGGGGCATAGAATCTATGTACGAATTTTGGACAGTTGGCAGAGTGCCAATTCTTTGTACATTTACTGGGCTGTCTTATCTGGCACACCTTTTATTGCTTCTTCAAATGCTTTCAAACAACTTTCCTTTCCCTTCTACAATTTATCTTATCAGTCTACAGTGAACAATTCTATACAACCTATACAGTAGTTCCTTCTTATCAACATGCTTATATATTCTAAATCAACATGACATTGCCCTCTATTGATCTGTCTATGTGTCAGAGGCAAACCATTCTACATTTGAAATCCACAGAGGTAAGCAAAGTGTTTTGCAATCTGGACGTAATCTTCTGGTCTCCCTCTGTTCAGGGGGCACCTGAATGGTATGTCACTGGGATACCAGAGATTATTGTCCTCTATGTGATTCAACAAGGTTCCCGGGGCCCACAGGATAGTCCCGTGAACGTTAAGTCGGAAACACTTCAACTCAGGGAATCTATCTGACAGGGGTCCAAACCCAGTATTCTCTTGGTTATAGCCTAAATGTACCGCTTTTACGATCCACCATCCTTCTGGCGAAATGGCCAGTAGCAGACCCTCCTTGCAATCTGGGCACGACATCTACAAAATTTGTGCTGGGGGTTGGCCTTTTACAATGTTCCAAGTAATCCTAATTTCTATCAACCATGAAAACACAAAAAGTCCCAGAAAAACAAAAGCAAACCCTTCAGTACAATGCAGATTAATGTACTTCAATGGTTGTTCACAATACTTGGCACTATATTCCATATGGGTGAAACATCAGAACCTATATACGTATGCGTGCTAGAAAGGAGCTCTATTTCCAACGCATATACGCTTGGCGTGAAAAAGAAGAAAAAGAAAAACCTAGCTGTCTGGATTCTGCTACTCTCTATTTCCTAAAAACAAAAACACACTATCTACAGAACCCATACAACAATCTGCAAAGCATTCAGCACAGTTGTTCACTTGCTGCCTCCCCAAATATCAGTTAGACAAATATTTGGTTTCAGCTTATCTCATACACATGTGACTATGTGTTTCACTGTTAGTGTCCCTCAGTTTTGTCCTGGCACCAATCGGCCAAGGACCACACCTAATTGGATTCCCTTATACAAGCAGGATTTTTATGCTTAAATCCTTATTTATCATACATACGTCTTGCAAACGTCAAACAGGGAATCTCATATATCAATCATTCTCTTTCACACACAGTTATTCTCCTTAGCTAATACTAATTTCCTTTTTGTAGCTACCGGATTCTCACTGCCTGTCCTTATCTGTGTACTATGACCGGCTTCTCCTTGCTGCCTGATATCACCTCAGCGTCTCCAACTGCTTCTATGTTATCTGCCACTCCTATCCCTGTGTTCTCTGGTTATTCTGACAACTCACTGTTCTCTAATGTGGTGTAATAATGTGCCTTCAGGACTAGGAACAGATATCTTAGCGTGAATGTTCAGTCTAAACACTTTAAATTCTGGAAATTCGGCAGAAAAGGTGGTATAACCAGTGTTAAATCTGCGGACGGGTGTGTCTAGTACTTTGATAATGCGCCAACCCTCTCGTGAGATAGCGAGTATGAGTGTTTGTACACAGTGAGGGCAAGACATGAGACTACTGTGAGTAGTAATGCAATAGTTAAATGCGTTTCCCTTCCCGTCACTGGTTCTGTAACCAAGACAACTAGGGCTGAACTTTGGTACTTCAGCTGCAATGGGCAGTAATTTAGTTAATGATTAACTTTGGTTAGTACAGTTGATCTTACTGCGGAGGGGTATAGCAATGCCACAATCCTTTGAATCAATTGTCGCATATATGTGTATGCCGTGTCAGCCACGTCACCAGACCCCTGTTTTGAACTATGGGGCGAATGGCCGGACGTGGGCACCTGTATGAGTATAGCTCTTCGACCGTCTAAGGCCGGAACCAGGGCGATTGCGTGTTGGTTCTATAACCATTCCCCCCTCCGCACTTAGCTGATCTAACAGCCCATGTGTAGTGTGGGATGGCTTATGAGTAGACACTAGACACACCCTCAGTCGGACTGGACAATACACACAGATACAGACAATTAAGGAAATATATATCAGACCAGGTTCGTAGACTCAGGACTTTCAAATGTGGTCTATTGTCCAGGGACGACAGCCAACTATCTCAACCCAGGAGAGGACGTATACAGGGGTCAGGTAAGATGATATATTTTCTTACCTTGTTCAGAGCTGCAGACTCTTCCCACCGATGACCTTCGTCCTGGGGGAGATGTGGTGCGGCTGTGGTCGTCTGGGTATCGTCCTGAGCCCCACGTTGGGCGCCAGCTGTGAATTCTGTCACACTAGGGTGTGACCCATCTTAATTGTCTGTGGTCAAATTGGATGGGAAGTATTACGGCCGGAGGAAAGAATCACAGGACACAGTGGATCGTGTCTCAAATGGTTCTAGCCTGGTTTAATGGTTTGCAGATTGCCTCCTTTTATAGGAGTAAAGTACATTACATCATTGGGTTGTTCCAACTTAACACTTATCAGAAAACTCTTTTGATCTTTACATGTTATATTATTATCTTTATTACTTATATAATCATTATTCTAATGATTATTACTTTTAATCTATTCCTGTACCATTATCGCCCTAATGGCGCCTTTGGGTCAAGCTGACATCTGTCTCTGCACGTATTCTACTTATCTTTGGTTTATTGGCGATCGATTCACCTTCGTGCAGATACTTTACTCTAGATAAGGGTAGGGGATTTACACAGCCTTTCTTAAAGTCCATCTGGATACTGGGTGTATCCTGGTACATCCTGGTACAGAGTGATCAACAGAATTTAGTCTTGTGACAGTGAATCAGAAAACCTTAAAGCTACATGAATCTAATATATATATATATATTCAGCAAAGCGTCCATATAAGTTTGATTTCAGTATATCTTCATATGCCATATAGTCTCTCCATAACAGTGGTAGGAAGCCTCCTGACTGCTAGCTCCTGCGAGAGCCGCCATATGCGTTGTCCCAGAGGACCTGGACAGGACTGTATATGAACTGGCTGATTTTCTGTTACCAGTTTGTTTTTTGTTGGTTTATGACACAATAAACCACCCGGAGACTTTAACCCCACGTGTGACGGTGTCTACCTCAAGGAGCAGCTATGTGAGCCAACCTTCCTCAGTGAATATACCGCATAGACAGAATTCAACAAAATATATTGTGCAAATCAAATCCTGAAAATTTAGTATTTGGGTGAATCCAACAATTTGGGAAAATGTGTCACAAATTATTTTTTTTTTTACAAAACGAATCACTCATTTCTAGTCACGGTGGAAATAAGTAGCCTGCAAATTTTTTTTTTTGGGGGGGGAGGCGGGTGGTAAGATTTTGAATGAAAAAATAAAGGATTAGTGCCATTGGATGACTATGCTACTTATCTTCAAGCAAATTCTTTACTTTTATTAATCTGAATTTCGGAATGAAGCCACAAAAATCCCAACTGCAATCATTTTTTGACGTGATCGTTGCCTTATTGCGGGAACCTCATCTTCGATGGACGGACCAACCATGAGATCATCTCACACCAGACCAGGATTATAACTAGATCACTATTTAGAATTGAGAGTCCTCAGTGGTTGATTCCTTTTAATGGCTAACTGAAAAGATGGTAACACATTGCAAGCTTTCGAGACTACACAGGTCTCTTCATCAGGCAAAGACTAAAACAAATTCTGAAGAATCACATATTTATGCACAACATAGCATAGAAAAAAAAAGGAAAAACCATGGATAAGCCAGGTGACATGAAGCAGAATTACCATGGGTGATAAACAGTTATGTCCATAAATATTGGGCCAATTCTTAGATAAGGATTGTTTTATTGTCCTGTGCAATGCTCTGAACACATGTAAGTGTTATTTCTCATTTAACCCCTGTTATTTTTATAATTACCTTGTACATATTTGCAATTGTCTCATATTGTAACATCTTTATATAACTGTTTATAAACACTGCCTGAAACCTTTGATGGAGTATAATATTTAATACTAGATTCGTTCTTCCTGTTTTAAAACGTACGCTAAGTCTTCTGAAAGGAATTACGCTACTGTTTTGGGTTAGCTTCGGACCCGTTTAATTGAAGCTGGTGGCAGCATACGTTTGTACTGGGCAGTTGGGAGTCATTGTAGCGACAGCGGCGCTGATAATTATTGTTCCTGCCTGAGTGGGAGTAGTTCATCGCGTCGCTGCAGCATGCCCAATAGCCAGTACATAGCAGGCAGCCTTTCTGGCGACTAATTACCCTAGGTGCAGTACCTAATCTGACCTGAGAGTAAGGGGGGCGCCAGAGAGCTGCAAGTTTCAAGTGGAACTGTAAGCGGGATATACATAAATCCCTGCAGTTCATGGTATATTGCAGAGCAGTGGGATACCTAAAATAAGCCCCTGCTGTACACTAAGAGGCCAATAGCCTTGTGTGAGTTTTTTCATCACATTGTAGAGTGGAGGGATAACTAAGATAAACCCCCTGCACATGTGATAGCCGTCTGGTGGCCTAAAGTCACCCCGATCCATGACGTGGGGGTGACGGTCACGGTGTGAATCATGACAAATTGGAGGTCTGTATGTGGGGGAGACAGGGCAGAAACTGAGAACAAGGATGAACTCTCATGGCCATACAATAAGAGAAAAAAGAATGGATCTACCTGTGGCAATACATTTCTGTCTCCCAAATCATAACATTATGGACATGAAATTACTTGTGCTAAAAGGTAGCTGCAAATCGCAGAGAGACAGAAGAGTCTGGGAATATAAACTGATGACGACCTTTGACACTCACACTGCAGGAATGAATGTGTCGCACGGATTTATGTCTTTTTACATCAACTAAGGAACTTGCCCCTCAGACTATGAGGGGTCATCACAACAGAGACCCTAATCAGAGGACAATAAAACAATCCTTATGTAAGAATTGGCCCAATATATATGGACGTAACTGTTTATCACCCATGGTAATTCTGCTTCATGTCACCTGGCTTATCCATGGTTTTTCCTTTTTTTCTATACTATGTTGTGCATAAATATGTGATTCTTCAGAATTTGTTTTAGTCTTTGCCTGATGAAGAGACCTGTGTAGTCTCGAAAGCTGCAATTTGTTACCATCTTTTCAGTTAGCCATTAAAAGGTATCAACCACTGAGGACTCTCAATTCTAAATATTTTTCTATCTACTGGCTAACACGGTACCAAGATATATCTCTTTCCTGTAACCAGATCACCTAATCCACTTGGTCTGTTTCCCGTGGAGATCCAATCACGGCGCTCACATTAGACAGACCTGGGAGATGCGGCAGCGCTGCCTTGTATTCGCCCTTATTGCGGGATTATGGGGATGAATGGGGATGAGTAAATCATATCAGTACATGTGATGCAATCTGCACTCGGCGCTTTCTGCATGCGGAGGATTGTAAATGTCTGCGGCCCCGGAGCTCTGGTCTGTAATGAACAGTAATCTTGCCGGGACCGGAATAGTTGACTTGATGCATGGCAGTCTTAGGCTGAGTTGACACTAAGATCTATACATGACGGCTGTGTAAGCCGAGAATTGTCTTCGGTGGTGTCAGCCCCTACTGGGCCACAATCTGCTAATGAACGGATTGTAACACAGGGAAATGGGATTTCTTGTGTCAGCAGATTACATTCCGCATGTTTACAGTGCGCTTAACCAGATGGATTTTTACTTTATAGGAAGCGAAGGTATTGACCTGACAGCGCGTATTGGAGACGCCGCCGCCGCGCTCACAAAGCCTCCATTCTATTTCTTTTTTCTCCATAAGTTTTGAAGGCAACTTTTAGGGCATTAATAGGATGCAATGCTCGAGGGCAGAGAGTTGGGCTCATATGATGGCTTCTTCCATGTTCTCCGACTCGTAGATTTCCCTCCAGCAGGATATCTGATACATGTCCTAAATAGGGGACAAAAATTCTTCAAAGAAAGTTTTTTTTTTCACTTGTGTTGGTCCAGGACCTGAGAGCTTCACTTCACTGACTGCTCAATAGACCCCCAAATAGTGACAGTTCAGTTAGGCTACGTTCCCACAATGAGTTTTTTTTTTCGTGAGTTTTTATACTGTGTATTTAAAAACAATTGTAAGGAACTTATTTTATTTAATAGGTGCAAAAAATCTGCAACATCAAAAACTCAGTGAATGCTCATCATGGGAACGGAGCCTTACTTAAAGAGTACTTAAACTTTCTGGGAACTTTTTGTGCTGGTGTGGGGGTCTTGGTCCTGAGAGCCCGATCGATTGCTCAATAGACCCTCAGAGAGACGTGAGAGCAGAGCTCCTGCCTGAGCGCACGGAGCGAAGCACGGCATCCACAATCTGCAGGCAATTCCAGCATCTGCCAAATCTGCAAAAACTTCCTGAAAGTTTAGTTAGGGTATGTTCACACTGGGCATTTTTTCTGGTTTTGCGTGCATTTTTTGCTGCGGTTTTGGCATGCTAGATTTGTCTCTTGTGCATGCTGATAAAGTTTAGTGCAACAAAAAAAAAACTCCTTTTCTACAGAATCAGATTTTGCCACAAAAAACGCAGCAAAATCTAATTGCAGGGGTGCTGAAATGCAGGGGTGCTAATATGCAGGGGAGCTAATATGCAAGGGTGCTAATATGCAAGGGTGCTAATATGTAGGGGAGCTGAAATGCAGGGTTGATAATATGCAGGCGTGCTGGAATAAAGGGGAGCTACTATGCAGGGGTGCTGAAATGAAGGGGAGCTGAAATGAAGGGGAGCTACTATGCAGGGGTGCTGAAATGCAGGGGTGCTAATATGCAGGGGTGCTGAAATGCAGGGGTGCTAATATGCAGGGGTGCTGAAATGCAGGGGTGCTAATATGCAGGGGTGCTGAAATGAAGGGGAGCTACTATGCAGGGGAGCTGAAATAAGTAAGAAAAAAAAAATCCAGCTCCGGAGTAAAAGTCATCAATTTTATTTCCACATATTTAAAATTCGGAGAAAGCTGCTTGCAAGAAACTGCACAACTATTCCAGAAAAGAAGCCATAAGTTAGCTGAACGCGTTTCGAGCACGCATGGTGCTCTTTGTTCACAGCAAATCTCATGGATTTGCTGATGGGGGTGAGCTGAAACTTAACTTTTTCACTGTTCAGGGGAGCTGAAATGCAGGGGAGCTACTATGCAGGGGTGCTGAAATGAAGGGGAGCTACTATGCAGGGGTGCTGAAATGCAGGGGTGCTAATGTGCAGGGTTGCTGAAATGAAGGGGAGCTACTATGCAGGGGTGCTGAAATGCAGGGGTGCTAATGTGCAGGGTTGCTGAAATGAAGGGGAGCTACTATGCAGGGGTGCTGAAATGCAGGGGTGCTAATGTGCAGGGGTGCTGAAATGAAGGGGAGCTACTATGCAGGGGTGCTGAAATGCAGGGGTGATAATATGCAGGGGTGCTAATATGAAGGGGAGCTGAAATGCAGGTGGCCGGATCCAGCAATGTAGCCAGGATTAAACCAGGACCTTCACCCTGTAAAGTGAACAGCTTGCAAAGTTGCTCTCCTTGCCTCAGAAAATGGCCTCTTCTTAGGTGGACGGTGACCTTGGAGATTCGCCTTAAACTAGAGAAATATAAACCCTTCAGTTCTTGGGTATGGAGAGGATTTTTAATGAAAGATAAATTACCAAGTTTTTACAAGCACTTTGCAATTTTACCTATTAATGAAGAAAAACCCTTTACCGTAGAGAAGAATAAGCTGTGGAGGGATACAGTACGGGGTCTTGCGATAAATGCTCTTTATTCATCCCACTATGTAACTTCCTAAGGAAACTGTTGTGATTTCAGCATTGGGAAGCTGAGTTCTGCTGCGGTGACAATCTGGGCTCTGCTACCTGCGTTACAGGGGATAACACAGGGGATAACACAGGGGATAACACAGGGGATAACACAGGGGATAACACATGGGATAACACAGGGGATAACACGAGGGACAACACATGGGATAACACAGGGGATAACACGAGGGATAACACATGGGATAACACAGGGGATAACACAGGGGATAACACGAGGGACAACACAGGGGATAACACATGGGATAACACAGGGGATAACACAGGGGATAACACAGGGGATAACACAGGGGATAACACATGGGATAACACAGGGGATAACACAGGGGATAACACAGGGGATAACACAGGGGATAACACAGGGGATAACACATGGGATAACACAGGGGATAACACAGGGGATAACACATGGGATAACACAGGGGATAACACATGGGATAACACAGGGGATAACACAGGGGATAACACAGGGGATAACACATGGGATAACACAGGGGATAACACAGGGGATAACACAGGGGATAACACAGGGGATAACACAGGGGATAACACATGGGATAACACAGGGGATAACAAAGGGGATAACACAGGGGATAACACAGGGGATAACACATGGGATAACACAGGGGATAACACGAGGGACAACACAGGGGATAACACATGGGATAACACAGGGGATAACACAGGGGATAACACAGGGGATAACACAGGGGATAACACGAGGGACAACACAGGGGACAACACAGGGGATAACACAGGGGATAACACAGGGGATAACACAGGGGATAACACAGGGGATAACACATGGGATAACACAGGGGATAACACATGGGATAACACAGGGGATAACACATGGGATAACACAGGGGATAACACATGGGATAACACAGGGGATAACACATGGGATAACACAGGGGATAACACATGGGATAACACAGGGGATAACACATGGGATAACACAGGGGATAACACATGGGATAACACAGGGGATAACACAGGGGATAACACAGGGGATAACACAGGGGATAACACATGGGATAACACAGGGGATAACACGAGGGACAACACAGGGGATAACACAGGGGATAACACAGGGGATAACACAGGGGATAACACAGGGGATAACACAGGGGATAACACAGGGGATAACACAGGGGATAACACAGGGGATAACACATGGGATAACACAGGGGATAACACGAGGGACAACACAGGGGATAACACATGGGATAACACAGGGGATAACACAGGGGATAACACAGGGGATAACACATGGGATAACACAGGGGATAACACAGGGGATAACACAGGGGATAACACAGGGGATAACACAAGGGATCACACAAGGGATCACATTGGATGGGGATTATCTCTGCGCACTGCTCAGCTCTTGCCCACTTGTGTTCCTCCTTGCGGGGAGCCCTACGTGCGCCTATGTGCGCCTCCGTCTCTTTGTGTGAGTTCCAGCAAGAAGGAAATATACAATGACAAATTCTCTCAGATTGTTTCCATCTCAACTCATTACACCGAGATGGAATCTGCAGCCTGTAATCATGTATCCGACAAAGATTGAGAGCGGCAATGGAGCAAAATAAATTCTCCTCCTCGTAAACATTTGTTTTGAGGGATGTGGCGCTCGGTGAATAATGCCACTCTGGGCTGATGTTATTATTATTACGTTTCTATGGTTGTAAAAGTAAAAAGTTACAAAAAAAAGTATCAAAATCTGGAATATATAATTGAATCTGAGCAGACATCATATAATGTCTAAGATTGAAGTCATCTCGGGTGATCATTCACAATAATCTGTCATGTGAACGTGAAGGTTAGCACTGTATTTCTGGACATTATATGACTTATGTTTTGCATTGCCACCAGTTTTCCCCATCTGTAAGCTCCGTCTCTAATATTTTAGTTGTCTCTGAGCTATTGGGTGCAGGACAGCTGCTATTGTGTTTGCCATACACAGCACAGACAGACATGAGAGATTCCTGCTCTTCTGTCTCTATTTAGCACATGCTCAGAAGCAGCATGGAGAACACAATACATCAGTACTAAACAGTGTAACTGTGACTCTAGCACTGGGATTAAATCAAACCCTTACTAGAAAGCAGAAGCATGGAGGACAGAGCAGTGTAGCTGTGAGTCTAGCACTAGGATGAACTAAAACACTTACTAGAAAGCAGAAGCATGGCGGACAGAGCAGTGTAGCAGTGAGTCTAGCACTGGGATGTGCTAAAACACTTACTAGAAAGCTGAAGCATGGAGGACGAAGCAGTCTAGTTGTGAATCTAGCACTGGAATTAGATAAACACTTAGCAGAAAGCCGAAGCATGGAGGGCAGAGCAGTGTAGCTGCTATTCTAGCACTGGGATTAGATAAAACACTGACTAGAAAGCAGAACCATGTAGGACAGAGTTGTGTAGCTGAAAATCTAGCACTGGGATTAAATAAAACACTTGCCAGAAAGCAGAAGTATAGAGAATTGAGTAGTGTAGCTGTGAATCTAGCTCTGGGATTCAATAAAACACTCACTAGAAAGCAGAAGTGAACTGTGAATCTAGTAGAGTTGAGCGACCTTGACCTTTTTAGAGTCGAGCCGGGTTTCGCGAAACCCGACTATCTCAAAAGTCGGGTCGAGTGAAATCGCCCGATTATGACGTAAAGTCGGGATCGACCAAAACACGAAACCCAATGCAAGTCAATGGGGCAGCATAGTCGGCAGTGAGTGGGGGCCAGGAAAACACCTAGAGTGCCCATTTTAATGTCAAAACCATCCATTCTTCTTAATGAAGCTTGTCAAGCGTAATTTACCTTATAATAATTGGAAGGCATTTGAAATTGGGGGTCATTTGGCTAAAGTTGTGGTGGGTAGGGCTGCTTCAAGTAATTAGTGGGCCCAGGAAATCTGGACCACGTCACGGCAGTGGAGCAGGGAGAGGTAAGTATTTCAACTTTGCAAGTGCTGTGAACCTGAGCAAGCAGGGGGGGCCCACTCGTTGGCATTGGCACTGGCACAGGGCCCCTCAAAGTACAGCGGTGTGTTTGCACGGCGGGGGCGCCTCCCACCGGCAGCAACACTTTTGCGTACCATGAGAGGCCCTGTGCCAGTGACGTCGCCAACTAGTATTCCTCCCCCCACCTGATGAAGGAACCTGCACTTTCATCTGCACCTTCCTGTTTGTCCCCGTGTAAGGTGGTATGGTATGCGGGAAGGGGGACCTGACTTTCAGCAGGGTCACAATCTTGCTGTGTAGCGTGCACGGGGAATTTTGCGTTATGGGTCAATGTACCAGCAGACTCATCTATCACTGGCTGGGCAATGGGCAGGATGAGGAGGAAACACAGATATAGGCCCAAAGAATAAAGTGGGCTAAATGCAGTTCAAAATTGGTAACACAGGACTAATCAGGGGGCATTGCAGTGGAGGACAACTGGAATGAGAGGCAGACACAGAGAGTAGGGCCAAATCAGTAATTAGTCTAAATGCAGTTCAAAATTGGCAACAGTAGTAAACAGGCGGCACAGCTTTGTTCAGTGGAGGAGAACAGCAAGGAGTGGCAGACACCGATAGTAGGCCCCAACCCAACTAGTAGGCCAAATGCAGTCTAACATTAACAACTACTTAACGAGCGCCTGAAAACGGAATTTCAGGACAGGAAACCAGGAGAACAGCAAGGAGCGGCAGACACCGATAGTAGGCCCCAAACCAACTAGTAGGCCAAATGCAGTTGTTCCGTTTAACCACAATTTAATGAGAGCCTGAAGATAGAAGTTCAGGAAAGGCAACCTGGAGAACACCTTGGAGTGGAACACACCATCTCTCTACACCCCATACCCAATTTGTAGGTCTAATGCAGCGTAGTTTCCAACAACTACTAAACGAGAGCATGATGATCGAAGCATTGGCGAGGAAACCTGGGGAACACCTTGGAGTGGAACACATCATCTCTCTACACCCCATACCCAATTTGTAGGCCTAATGCAGCGTAGTTTCCAACAACTACTAAACGAGAGCCGGAAGATCGAAGCTCAGGAAAGGCAACCTGGAGAACACCTTGAAGTGGAACACACCATCTCTCTACACCCCATACCCAATTTGTAGGCCCAATGCAGCGTAGTTTCCAACAACTACTAAACGAGAGCCGGAAGATCGAAGCAATGGAGAGGAAACCTGGGGAACACCTTGGAGTGTAACACACCATCTCTCTACACCCCATACCCAATTTGTAGGCCTAATGCAGCGTAGTTTCCAACAACTACTAAACGAGAGCCGGAAGATCGAAGCAATGGAGAGGAAACCTGGGGAACACCTTGGAGTGTAACACACCATCTCTCTACACCCCATACCCAATTTGTAGGCCTAATGCAGCGTAGTTTCCAACAACTACTAAACGAGAGCCGGAAGATCGAAGCAATGGAGAGGAAACCTGGGGAACACCTTGGAGTGTAACACACCATCTCTCTACACCCCATACCCAATTTGTAGGCCTAATGCAGTGTAGTTTCCAACAACTACTAAACGAGAGCATGAAGATCGAAGCAATGGAAAGGAAACCTGGGGAACACCTTGGAGTGGAACACACCATCTCTCTACACCCCATACCCAATTTGTAGGCCTAATGCAGCGTAGTTTCCAACAACTACTAAACGAGAGCATGATGATCGAAGCATTGGCGAGGAAACCTGGGGAACACCTTGGAGTGGAACACACCATCTCTCTACAGTGGAACACACCATCTCTCTACACCCCATACCCAATTTGTAGGCCTAATGCAGCGTAGTTTCCAACAACTACTAAACGAGAGCCGGAAGATCGAAGCTCAGGAAAGGCAACCTGGGGAACACCTTGGAGTGGAACACACCATCTCTCTACACCCCATACCCAATTTGTAGGCCTAATGCAGCGTAGTTTCCAACAACTACTAAACGAGAGCCGGAAGATCGAAGCTCAGGAAAGGCAACCTGGGGAACACCTTGGAGTGTAACAAACCCTCTCTCTACACCACGGAAGGGCTGATTCTTAGGAAGGAAGGCTGTCGGAAAGAAGCAGGGCGCGTCCGAGGGTGATTATATTCTTATTAGGTATATACTCACCCTCGGACGCGCCCTGCTTCTTTATTTGTAATGAATGTTTATTTGCAATGTGGTTTTGACTTACTCTATTTTTTTGGTAAATAATGATTTTATTATTTTCATTGTTTTGCATCTTCTTGGCAATAATATAAAGAAGACGCGACAGGACAATATGCCATATCTGTGTTTAAAATTGAAAAAACCTTTCAGTTAACTACTTGCAGGAGAAAGTTATTGTAGCTGGTGGCCATTTTTAGTACTGTACCAGATTTTTGTTGTATGTGTTTGTTTTTAATGTTAAAATGTCTGCATTTGATATCTCTCCAGTATTTTCTTTTTTATAAGCAAAATACTTATTTTTATATTTTCTGATGTTGGTTCCAGGGGTACACGGGCAGCAGTGGTGTGGTCAGTGGAGGCCTAGTGGAAGGAGTGACCGCAGACAGGCATCGAAGGCCTAAAATAATAACACATGGCTGTAGGCAATTTTAAATTGGTTACAGGGGTACACGGGCAGCAGTGGTGTGGTCAGTGGAGGCCTAGTGGAAGGAGTGACCGCAGACAGGCATCGAAGGCCTAAAATAATAACACATGGCTGTAGGCAATTTTAAATTGGTTACAGGGGTACACGGGCAGCAGTGGTGTGGTCAGTGGAGGCCTAGTGGAAGGAGTGACCGCAGACAGGCATCAAAGGCCTAAAATAATAACACATGGCTGTAGGCAATTTTAAATTGGTTCCAGGGGTACACGGGCAGCAGTGGTGTGGTCAGTGGAGGCCTAGTGGAAGGAGTGACCGCAGACAGGCATCGAAGGCCTAAAATAATAACACATGGCTGTAGGCAATTTTAAATTGGTTACAGGGGTACACAGGCAGCAGTGGTGTGGTCAGTGGAGGCCTAGTGGAAGGAGTCACCGCAGACAGGCATCGAAGGCCTAAAATAATAACACATGGCTGTAGGCAATTTTAAATTGGTTACAGGGGTACACGGGCAGCAGTGGTGTGGTCAGTGGAGGCCTAGTGGAAGGAGTGACCACAGACAGGCATCGAAGGCCTAACATAACAAAAATGTCAATACAATGGTATTGTCAGTGGCAGGCATTGAAGGATGTCAGCGCATAGACTAAACATTGGTGGAGCTGTGAGATAATTTTGCAAGTGGTAGAGCACTGTTTGAGCTGGGGTGGGGGGAAACTGTCTTGTGGCCGGCGGTACAGGCCCAGGGCCCCTCATATTACAACGGTGTGTCTGACGTTGGGTGCGCACCACCACCGCCAGAGACACTTTATTGTACTAGGAGGGACCCAGTGGCAGTGCCGTCGACCAAAAGCGGGCTCACCCACCTCTTCAGACAAACTGCACTCTCACGGGTGCTGTTGCCAAGTGTCGATACCACGGCCCCGTGTGGGGAGTTTGGCCATTTAGTGAGGTGTAAACATGTCGTATGCTGGACAATCAGGTGCAGAAAATTACGAGATTGGAAAAGGCATTCAGAATAGTCCACAGGCAAGACCTTTTCATAGGAAAGCTAGGTGTCAGCCGGGCAAGGTGGGGCAAAAGATTTCGAAATCCAGTTGTGGTTCATTTTAATGAAGGTTAGATCATCTACATTTTGGGTAGCCAGACGAGTCCTTTTTTCTGTTAGTATTGAACCTGCAGCACTGAATACTCTTTCTGATAGGACACTAGCTGCCGGGCAAGCAAGCTCCTGCAATGCATATTCTGCCAATTCTGGCCAGGTGTCTAATTTTGATGCCCAGTAATCAAATGGGAATGACGGTTGAGGGAGAACATCGATAAGGGATGAAAAATAGTTTGTAACCATACTGGACAAATGTTGTCTCCTGTCACTTTGAATTGATGCTGCAGTACCTGTCCTGTCTGCGGTCATAGCAAAATCACTCCACAACCTGGTCAGAAAACCCCTCTGGCCAACGCCACTTCTGATTTCTGCCCCTCTAACTCCTCTGGTCTGCTGGCCCCTGCAGCTCGTGTGAGAACGATCACGGGCGCTGTGTGCAGGGAATGCCAGAAGCAAACGGTCAACAAGAGTTGATTGTTTGGTTGCTAATATTAGTTCCAAGTTCTCATGTGGCATTATATTTTGCAATTTGCCTTTATAGCGAGGATCAAGGAGGCAGGCCAACCAGTAATCGTCATCGTTCATCATTTTTGTTATGCGTGTGTCCCTTTTGAGGATACGTAAGGCATAATCCGCCATGTGGGCCAAAGTTCCAGTTCTCAAATCTGCGGTTGTGCTTGGTTGAGGGGCAGTTTCAGGCAAATCCACGTCACTTGTGTCCCTCAAAAAACCAGAACCCGGCCTTGCCGCGCCACCAATTTCCAGTGGCCCCGGAAAAGCTTCCTCATTAAAAATATAATCATCCCCATCATCCTCCTCGTCCTCCTCCTCCTCTTCGCCCGCTACCTCGTCCTGTACACTGCCCTGGCCAGACAATGGCTGACTGTCATCAAGGCTTTCCTCTTCCTCAGCTGCAGACGCCTGATCCTTTATGTGCGTCAAACTTTGCATCAGCAGACGCATTAGGGGGATGCTCATGCTTATTATGGCGTTGTCTGCACTAACCAGCCGTGTGCATTCCTCAAAACACTGAAGGACTTGACACATGTCTTGAATCTTCGACCACTGCACACCTGACAACTCCATGTCTGCCATCCTACTGCCTGCCCGTGTATGTGTATCCTCCCACAAAAACATAACAGCCCGCCTCTGTTCACACAGTCTCTGAAGCATGTGCAGTGTTGAGTTCCACCTTGTTGCAACGTCTATGATTAGGCGATGCTGGGGAAGGTTCAAAGAACGCTGATAGGTACAGCTGGAGTGTACGGGCGAACGGCGGATATGTGAGCAAAGTCCACGCACTTTGAGGAGCAGGTCGGATAACCCCGGATAACATTTCAGGAAGCACTGCACCACCAGGTTTAAGGTGTGAGCCAGGCAAGGAATGTGTTTCAGTTGGGAAAGGGAGATGGCAGCCATGAAATTCCTTCCGTTATCACTCACTACCTTGCCTGCCTCAAGATCTACAGTGCCCAGCCACGACTGCGTTTCTTTCTGCAAGAACTCGGACAGAACTTCCGCGGTGTGTCTGTTGTCGCCCAAACACTTCATAGCCAATACAGCCTGCTGACGTTTGCCAGTAGCTGCCCCATAATGGGAGACCTGGTGTGCAACAGTGGCAGCTGCGGATGGAGTGGTTGTGCGACTGCGGTCTGTGGACGAGCTCTCGCTTCTGCAGGAGGACGAAGAGGAGGAGGAGGAGGGGGTGCGAACGGCTACAGCCAATTGTTTCCTAGACCGTGGGCTAGGCAGAACTGTCCCAAACTTGCTGTCCCCTGTGGACCCTGCATCCACCACATTTACCCAGTGTGCCGTGATGGACACGTAACGTCCCTGGCCATGCCTACTGGTCCATGCATCTGTTGTCAGGTGCACCTTTGTGCTCACAGATTGCCTGAGTGCATGGACGATGCGCTCTTTAACATGCTGGTGGAGGGCTGGGATGGCTTTTCTGGAAAAAAAGTGTCGACTGGGTAGCTCGTAGCGTGGTACAGCGTAGTCCATCAGGGCTTTGAAAGCTTCGCTTTCAACTAACCGGTAGGGCATCATCTCTAACGAGATTAGTCTAGCTATGTGTGCGTTCAAACCCTGTGTACGCGGATGAGAGGCTAAGTACTTCCTTTTTCTAACCATAGTCTCATGTAGGGTGAGCTGGACTGGAGAGCTGGAGATCGTGGAACTAGCGGGGGTGCCGGTGGACATGGCAGACTGAGAGACGGTGGAAGATGGTATTGTTGCCACCGGTGCCCTAGATGCAGTGTTTCCTACTACGAAACTGGTGATTCCCTGACCCTCACTGCTTTGGCCTGGCAAAGAATACTGCAGGTGGTGCGGAAAATGGTGGCCCTACACTGCCGGAAGGGATGTTGCATTGCTGACTAGCTTCATTGGCCGAGGGTGCTACAACCTTAAGGGACGTTTGGTAGTTAGTCCAGGCTTGCAAATGCATGGTGGTTAAATGTCTATGCATGCAACTTGTATTGAGACTTTTCAGATTCTGTCCTCTGCTTAAGGTAGTTGAACATTTTTGACAGATGACTTTGCGCTGATCAATTGGATGTTGTTTAAAAAAATGCCAGACTGCACTCTTTCTAGCATCGGATACCTTTTCAGGCATTGCAGACTGAGCTTTAACCGGATGGCCACGCTGTCCTCCAACAGGTTTTAGCTTTGCCACGCGTTTTGGGCAAGATACGGGCCCGGCAGATGGAACCTGTTGCGATGTTGATGCCTGCTGCGGCCCCTCCTCCTCCGCTTCAGAACTGCTGCCGCCTGCACCCTGTTCCCCCAATGGCTGCCAATCGGGGTCAAGAACTGGGTCATCTATTACCTCTTCTTGTAGCTCGTGTGCAACTTCGTCTGTGTCACCGTGTCAGTCGGTGGTATAGCGTTCGTGATGGGGCAACATAGTCTCATCAGGGTCTGATTCTTGATCATTACCCTGCGAGGGCAATGTTGTGGTCTGAGTCAAAGGACCAGCATAGTAGTCTGGCTGTGGCTGTGCATCAGTGCACTCCATGTCAGATTCAACTTGTAATGGGCATGGACTGTTAACTGCTTCACTTTCTAAGCCAGGGACAGTATGTGTAAAGAGCTCCATGGAGTAACCCGTTGTGTCGCCTGCTGCATTCTTCTCTGTTGTTGTTTTTGCTGAAGAGGACAAGGAAGCGACTTGTCCCTGACCGTGAACATCCACTAACGACGCGCTGCTTTGACATTTACCAGTTTCACGAGAGGAGGCAAAAGAGCTAGAGGCTGAGTCAGCAAGATAAGCCAAAACTTGCTCTTGCTGCTCCGGCTTTAAAAGCGGTTTTCCTACTCCCAGAAAAGGGAGGGTTCGAGGCCTTGTGTAGCCAGACGACGAACCTGGCTCCACAGCTCCAGACTTAGGTGCAATATTTTTTTTCCCACGACCACCTGATGCTCCACCACTACCACTACCCTCATTACCAGCTGACAATGAACGCCCCCGGCCACGACTTCTTCCACCATACTTCCTCATTGTTTTAAAAACGTAAACAAACTAACGGTATTTGTTGCTGTCACACAAATTACACGGTGAGCTATAACTTCAGTATGATTTAGCTACCCCTTTACAGGTGGGTGAGACCACAACGAAAATCAGCCACAATGTTACACACTCTGTTGTTGTTGGCAACAAATGAGAGAGATGCCACACACGCAGGACTGTCACTGAAGCACAAATGTAAATATTAATCTCCCACTGATTTGATTTTTTTTTTTTTTTAAGGGAGACTTTAGGAAAAAAAAAAAATAGAATAAAATGATTTTTTCAGGAAGAATTTAGAAACCAAATAAAATAAAATGATTTTTTCAGGGAGAATTTAGAAAACAAATAAAACAAAAAAAGGCTTTCTATGGCCCACTGAGTGAGAGATGACGCACACAGGAGTCAGGAGTGGCACACAAGCCCAGAGGCCAATATTTATCTCCCACTGATTGATGTAGTGATTTTTTCAGGTAGATTTTGGAACCCAAATCAAGCTAAAAAAAATAATAGGCTTTCTATGGCCCACAATTGGAGAGAGAGAGAGAGATGGCACACCCAGGAGTCAAGACTGGCACACAAGCAGAAAGGGCAATATTAATCTCCCACTGATTTGTTTTTTTTTTTTTTTTTCAGGGAGACTTTAGGAAAAAAAAAATAGAATAAAATGATTTTTTCAGGAAGAATTTAGAAACCAAATAAAATAAAATGATTTTTTCAGGGAGAATTTAGAAAACAAATAAAACAAAAAAAGGCTTTCTATGGCCCACTGAGTGACAGATGACGCACACAGGAGTCAGGAGTGGCACACAAGCCCAGAGGCCAATATTTATCTCCCACTGATTGATGTAGTGATTTTTTCAGGTAGATTTTGGAACCCAAATCAAGCTAAAAAAATAATAGGCTTTCTATGGCCCACAATTGGAGAGAGAGAGAGAGATGGCACACCCAGGAGTCAAGACTGGCACACAAGCAGAAAGGGCAATATTAATCTCCCACTGATTTGTTTTTTTTTTGTTTTTTTTTCAGGGAGACTTTAGGAAACAAAAAAAAAATTGAATAAAATGATTTTTTCAGGAAGAATTTAGAAACCAAAGAAAATAAAATGATTTTTTCAGGGAGAATTTAGAAAACAAATAAAACAAAAAAAGGCTTTCTATGGCCCACTGAGTGAGAGATGACGCACACAGGAGTCAGGAGTGGCACACAAGCCCAGAGGCCAATATTTATCTCCCACTTTTTTTTTTTGTTCCAGGGAAAATTTATAAACCCAATAAAAAAAATAATAAATAGGCTTTCTATGGCCCACTATCTGAGAGAGAGAGATGGCACGCTTAGGACTGGCACACAAGCCCAAAGGCCAATATTAATCTCCCTTTTTTTTTAAGGGAGAATTTATAAAACCAAAAAAAAATAAATAAATAGGCTTTCTATGGCCCACTATTTGTGAGAGAGATGGCACGCTCAGGACTGGCACACAAGCCCAAAGGCCAATATTAATCTGCCACTGATTGATTTATTGATTTTTTCAGGTAGAATTTAGAACCCAAATAAAGCAAAAAAAAAAATTAATAGGCTTTCTATGGCCCACTGAGTGAGAGATGGCACACACAGGAGTCAGGAGTGGCACACAAGCCCTGAGGCCAATATTTTTCTCCCACTGATTGATGTAGTGATTTTTTCAGGTAGATTTTGGAACCCAAATCAAGCTAAAAAAATAATAGGCTTTCTATGGCCCACAATTGGAGAGAGAGAGAGATGGCACACCCAGGAGTCAAGACTGGCACACAAGCAGAAAGGGCAATATTAATCTCCCACTGATTTGTTTTTTTTGTTTTTTTCAGGGAGACTTTAGGAAAAAAAATAATAGAATAAAATGATTTTTTCAGGAAGAATTTAGAAACCAAATAAAATAAAATGATTTTTTCAGGGAGAATTTAGAAAACACATAAAACAAAAAAAGGCTTTCTATGGCCCACGGAGTGAGAGATGACGCACACAAGAGTCAGGAGTGGCACACAAGCCCAGAGGCCAATATTTATCTCCCACTTTTTTTTTTTGTTCCAGGGAAAATTTATAAACCCAATAAAAAAAATAATAAATAGGCTTTCTATGGCCCACTATCTGAGAGAGAGAGAGAGAGAGATGGCACGCTTAGGACTGGCACACAAGCCCAAAGGCCAATATTAATCTCCCTTTTTTTTTTCAGGGAGAATTTATAAAACCAAAAAAAAATAAATAAATAGGCTTTCTATGGCCCACTGACTGAGAGATGGCACACACAGGAGTCAAGAGTGGCACACAAGCCCTGAGGCCAATATTTTTCTCCCACTGATTGATGTAGTGATTTTTTCAGGTAGATTTTATAACCCAAATCAAGCAAAAAAATAAATAGGCTTTCTATGGCCCACTGAGTGAGAGATGACACACACAGGGATGGCACTCTAGCAGAAATGTCAATCTTAATCTCCCATAAAAAAAAAAAAAAAACAGGGCGTGTCCTTCAATTACTATCTCCCTGCAGTAATCTCAGCCAGGTATGGCAGGCAGCAATAAGGAGTGGACTGATGCACAAATTAAATAAAAAGTGTGGACAAACAAACAAGATAGCTGTGCAGAAAGGAAGGAACAAGGGGATTTGTGCTTTGAAAAAAGCAGTTGGTTTGCACAGCGGCGTACACACAGCAATGCAGCTATCAGGGAGCCTTCTAGGGCAGCCCAATGAGCTACAGCGCTGAGGAAAAAAAAAAAAAATGTAGCTTCCACTGTCCCTGCACACCGAGGGTGGTGTTGGGCAGTGGAAATCGCTACAGCACAAGCGGTTTGGTGGTTAATGGACCCTGCCTAACGCTATCCCTGCTTCTGACGAAGCGGCAGCAACCTCTCCCTAAGCTCAGATCAGCAGCAGTAACATGGCGGTCGGCGGGAACTCCCCTTTATAGCCCCTGTGACGCCGCGGACAGCAAGCCAATCACTGCAATGCCCTTCTCTAAGATGGTGGGGACCAGGACCTATGTCATCACGCTGCCCACACTCTGCGTTTACCTTCATTGGCTGAGAAATGGCGCTTTTCGCGTCATTGAAACGCGACTTTGGCGCGAAAGTCGCGTACCGCATGGCCGACCCCGCACAGGGGTCGGATCGGGTTTCATGAAACCCGACTTTGCCAAAAGTCGGCGACTTTTGAAAATGAACGACCCGTTTCGCTCAACCCTAGAATCTAGCACTGGGATGAGCTAAAACACTTACTAGAAAGCAGAATCATGCATGAGAGAGCAGTGTAACTGTGAATGCAGGTCTTCGGTAAAATAAAACAAATAGCCTTTACTTCATCTAAGCATTTTCACCAGAATTCTGGTGTAAATTGCTTTGAAAGGTCACAAAATGTTGGCACAAATAAGAGTTGCATGATAACTTTGTGACTTTTGGCATTTTTACGCTAGATTCCACCAGCTTTGCCAAAATTGATGGACTTGTGTGGAGCTGAGGCATGATGGTGTGGGGCATGACACGTTGGCTTGTCTAATTCATGACAAGCTGAGGCATTACTTTATGCCAGAAATCTTACACCTTTCAGGAACTAGTGTAAGATTTCTGGTTTGCATCTCTTCATGAATCAGGAGCATCTGACTCCACCCTGACCCCTCACCAACCAGGCGAGAAAATCTTTGTTCTTGATGAATCAGGGCCACATTAGAAAGCAGCAGCCCATTGAGCCATTATCTAGCAGTAATGAGAGCAGTGTATACAATACACAGCAATACTGAGCAGTGTAGCTGTAAGTACAGCTCTAAGGTGAGATAAAACAGTTACTAGAAAGCAATATCACTATCCCTCTGTGTTTCCCTGCCTGTGTCTCTTTTTTTGCAACCGTTCTCTTCCCCATTGTTGAAATAGTGACAATGTAAGTATACAGACCAGTGGTCACCAAACTTCAACTCCCAGCATGCTCTGACATAATTTCTTAACATTTTTATACAATGATCAGATCTCCATTTGGTTCACACTTGTACAGCTAAATGACAAAACTTTGACAGGTTGTAGCCACCACAAATTGGTTGTCCAAAAACAAAAAAAAAAGTCTAAAACCTCACCTGAGCTGTCCATGTGTTTCAGGTCTGCAATACCAATCACAACCTGTGGTCAGGTGTGGCGCTGTTTCCCTCTTAAAGTCTCATTCATTAGCGTCGGCTGCTTCTTGCTGTATCGGAATGGCTAATTGGATAATATATGTTTACATGTCTTATAATTATCACAGCGCGGAGTATTAATATTTCACATCCTCGCCTCAGGATGTAGTTTATTAATAAGTGAGGAACGCTGATTGTGCAGGACGTGGCAGCGAGATCTTCATTTCATTCAGGGCCCCTTTCCATTTGTGAGGAAAACGGACGAGTGCAATCCGATAAAAAATCGGATTGCACTCGGACCAATGTTAATCAATATGTGACACTCCATTTGCGATTTTTTTCCCAGCCGAAATCGGACTGAGAAAAATCTGTGTCGGCTGAGAAAAAAATCGCAGCATGCTGCGTATTGCTGAGATTCTCGGACGAGACTCGCCAATGCAAGTCAATGGGTGCGAGAAAAAAAACGCACAGCACTCGCACCATGCGAGTGCTGTCCGATTTTTACGCACCCGTGTCCTTAGAAAAGCCGGCAATTCAGCGCAGAGTACAGTAAAATCACACTGACATGTTAGATTAGAGTAGATATATACACATAGAATAGGTATATATACATATATATGTCAGGGAGACACCTATATATATATATTTATATTTAATGCAGCGCGAGATAGCTTTAAAGCTGGTAATTCAATTACCGGCTTTTTCTTTCTCCTTCACAAACCCGACATGATATGAGACCTGGTTACATACAGTAAACCATCTCATATCACCATTTTTTTTGCATATTCTACACTACTAATGTTAGTAGTGTGTATATGCAAAATTTGGGCGTTCTAGCTATTATATTTAAGGGTTAAATGGCGGAAAAAATTGGCGTGGGCTCCCGTGCAATTTTCTCCGCCAGAGTAGTAAAGCCAGTGACTGAGGGCAGATATTAATAGCCTGGAGAGGGTCCACGGTTATTGGCCCCCCCTGGCTAAAAATATCTGCCCCCAGCCACCCCAGAACAGGCACATCTGGAAGATGCGCCTATTCTGGCACTTGGCCACTCTCTTCCCATTCCCGTGTAGCGGTGGGATATGGGGTAATGAAGGGTTAATGCCACCTTGCTATTGTAAGTGACATTAAGTCTAATTAATAATGGAGAGGCGTCAATTATGACACCTATCCATTATTAATCCAATTGAATGAAAGGGTTAAATAAAACACAAACACATTATTTAAAATTATTTTAATGAAATAAAAACAATGGTTGTTGGAGTATTTTATTCTACGCCCAATCCAGTCACTGAAGACCCTCGTTCTGTGAAAGAAAAAACATAATAAACCAACAATATACTTACCCTCCGCAGATCTGTAACGTCCAACGATGTAAATCCTTCTGAAGGGGTTAAAACATTTTGCAGCAAGGAGCTTTGCTAATGCAGGCTGCTCCTTGCTGCAAAACCCCGGGGAATGAATCTAAATATAGATCAATGAGCTATATTTAGCTTCATTTGCGGTGAGGCGCCCTCTGCTGGCTGTTTATAGATCGTGGGAACTTGCCCACGCCAATTTTTTCCGCCATTTAACCCTTTATTTCAAGAGCTAGAACGGCCAAATTTTGCAGATACACACTACTGACATTAGTAGTGTGGAATCTGCAAAAAAAATGGAGAGAAGACATGGTTTACTGTATGTAAACCATGTCTCAAATCATGTCGGGTTTTAGGAAGGAGAAAGAAAAAGCCGGTAATTGAATTACCGGCTTTCAAGCTGTATAGCGCTGGAAAATATATTAATATATATACATATATGTGTCTAATGACATATATATATATATATATATATATATATATATAGACAGTATATATATATATTTTTTTTTCTTTTTGGGACACATGGATCATTTCTATAGCGGTATGTTGGTTTTGCTAGCCTGCGAGAAAACCACGCAGTACGGATGCCATACGGATTACATACGGAGGATGCCATGCGCAAAAAACGCTGACACACCCTGCCTACGGAGGAGCTACGGACCATTATTTTCGGGACATTTCAGCGTATTACGGCCGTAATATACGGACCGTATTTTCATACGCTGAGTGTGAAGCCGGCCTAAGGAGGACCTATAACCAGGTTAAAAGTATCCCGATTTTGTTCTCACTTTATTCTGGCAGCTCCGCTGAGTATCCCATTCTTTTCTTTTTTTAAATCCGCCATATGGTTCCAGAGATATGGACCTTTTTATTTAGAGCTACTTTTGACGTTGTTTATAAAAGGGGTGTGGCTCAAGGTATTCTTTTGGGGAGGTCTTTTCAGGCTGTTTTGCATAATTTCCCTGTAAGCACCGCCTCCTTTAGAAAGGTCCTAAAAAATTAGTACTAAATAAAAAGGCCCCTATCTCTGGAACCGTATGGCGGATTTAAAAAAAGAAAAAAGTGGGATACTCAGGAGAAGAATGAGAATAAAATAAGCGTGAAACTAGACTTTTTTAAAAGTGATGACAGGTCCACTTTAAGAAGTGTAGCATTTGTCATCCACATTCACAGTCGTTCTTTCTCTCCCTTGAACTTTAATTGACAGGACAGGGGTCATCCAAGGACACGCGTCAGAAATGATTAGCCTCCTTGCAGTGCATCAGTAAGGCCCCGTGCACTATGATCCCGCTCTGGATTCTTGTCCTTCATGGCGGTTGTGTATTTTCCTCAATCTGATCGTGTTTTGCCTTTGGGAAAACATGAATTATTTATTTTTGTCAAGAGACACGTCAGCGCGCTTAAGGAATGTTTCCCCAGACGCCTTCACTTCGGGGCAAAAGCCTAAACAAGTGTGAAATCCAATGTATTCTGCTATCATCCCGAAAGAGGCCGGTCCCCATGGGTTACCGAGGAAATGGGACGGCGGGTTCTACGGTACCGGCCCCGTGGACGCGGAGCGGGGACAGTGACAGCCCCCGGTGTTGTCAGTTCTCCAAACTTCAAGAACACTTATTTCCCAGTGAAAAACGAGCTACAGGGAAATGGAGATATCTGGCAGCCAGGAAATATCAAGGTCAGAGCCGCCCGGCCGCTTGCCGGGTAATAGGATTTACAGTCAGATTGAGTTATGATGAAGGATAATATGTCTGCACATGTGGCAGCGCTGGACTCGGCTCCTAGGCCCGGCGGAGAGCGGCTGGGCTGGACATGGGCGACTCTGACCTCAGCCGTACTAGGATCTGGTCATGATACATAGAAACAAAGTCCTATATTATTAATTCCGCCACCCTGTGCAAACCTCAGATCCGTCTGTGAGGCATCTGGTGGTAGCAGGAGCTCTCCCCCGCTATAGTCTTTGCTATAAGTGACCAAATATGTCCGTCCTCTCCCTTCTATAAATCCTTATCTTCTCTCTTAGGGGTTCATTCACCCTCCTAAGTTTTCCACATATGAGAAAAATGGAGCAATTATTCTGATCAGACTTTGACCATAGTGGGGTCCGAGTGTCATCCATTTTTCTCGTATGTTGAGAAAGAAAAAAACAAAGTTTCTCCATCTTCTCCGCAAACTATACTCAGATGTCATCCAAGTGCAGCCTGATTTTTTTTCACTGTCCCATTGACCGAGCAATCTGCGATTTTCTGCAGACTGCTCGGTAAGCAAAATATACATATGGATGGCCCCTAGGATTATCACAGGTACAAGTGCAGTCCCTGAAAACAACAGATAGTCCTCATACCTGAAAATCAGACATCTGAGCCCTGAATCTGACAGACAATAATGGAAGCAGCCAGAGGGAAATGATCACTGTACAGGTTTTATCTGTTTAATTTTCTGGATACAATTCACATGAAACATGGAAAGCCAAAGCCTGATCGGACCCCTATATGAATCTCAAATCCAACCAGTATGTACGGCAACTGGCTGCAGCAGAAGCTCTCCTCTCTGTTAGTGATCTACTATGCAAAACCATTATGACAACTCTGTATGATCCTCAGATCAGATTTCTGTCTGGCTGTTAGGTAACTGGCTGCAGCAGAAGCTCTCCTCTCTGTTAGCGATCTACTATGCCAAACCGTTACGACCACTCTGTACGATCCTCAGATCAGATTTCTGTCTGGCTGTTAGGTAACTGGCTGCAGCAGAAGCTCTCCTCTCTGTTAGCGATCTACTATACCAAACTGTTACGACCACTCTCTATGATCCTCAGATTAGACTTCTGTCTGGCTGTTAGGCAACTGGCTGCAGCAGAAGCTCTCCTCTCTGTTAGCGATCTACTATGCCAAACTGTTACGACCACTCTGTATGATCCTCAGATTAGACTTCTGTCTGGCTGTTAGGCAACTGGCTGCAGCAGAAGCTCTCCTCTCTGTTAGTGATCTACTATGCCAAACTGTTACGACCACTCTCTATGATCCTCAGATTAGACTTCTGTCTGGTTGTAAGGCAACTGGCTGCAGCAGAAGCTCTCCTCTCTGTTAGTGATCTACTATGCCAAACTGTTATGACCGCTCTCTATGATCCTCAGATTAGACTTCTGTCTGGCTGTTAGGTAACTGGCTGCAGCAGAAGCTCTCCTCTCTGTTAGCGATCTACTATGCCAAACTGTTATGACCACTCTCTTTGATCCTCAGATTAGACTTCTGTCTGGCTGTTAGGCAACTGGTTGCAGCAGAAGCTCTCCTCTCTGTTAGCGATCTACTATGCCAAACTGTTACGACCACTCTCTATGATCCTCAGATTAGACTTCTGTCTGGCTATTAGGCAACTGGCTGCAGCAGAAGCTCTCCTCTCTGTTAGTGATCTACTATGCCAAACTGTTACGACCACTCTGTATGATCCTCAGATTAGACTTCTGTCTGGCTGTTAGGCAACTGGCTGCAGCAGAAGCTCTCCTCTCTGCTAGCGATCTACTATGCCAAACTGTTATGACCACTCTCTTTGATCCTCAGATTAGACTTCTGTCTGGCTGTTAGGCAACTGGTTGCAGCAGAAGCTCTCCTCTCTGTTAGCGATCTACTATACCAAACTGTTACGACCACTCTCTATGATCCTCAGATTAGACTTCTGTCTGGCTATTAGGCAACTGGCTGCAGCAGAAGCTCTCCTCTCTGTTAGTGATCTACTATGCCAAACTGTTACGACCACTCTGTATGATCCTCAGATTAGACTTCTGTCTGGCTGTTAGGCAACTGGTTGCAGCAGAAGCTCTCCTCTCTGTTAGTGATCTACTATGCCAAACCATTATGACCACTCTGTATGATCCTCAGATCAGGCTTCTGTCTGGCTGTTAGGCAACTGGCTGCAGAATAAGCTCTCCTCTCTGTTAGCGATCTACTAAGCCAAACTGCTCCTCCGTGAAAATGCCTTCACATCACTTCTTAGTTTTGCAGCCAAAAATGAAAGGTAAAGTGGAAGTTAACACGATGGCAAGTCTCCTTCTACTCCATCTACTTTCATGGCTACATGTCGTATAGGAATACATTGTCAGGTCTGATCTGACCTCCTACATTTTTTTATTAACTCCACTGCTCTGAACAAATCTCAGATCAGACCTGTCCGTAAGGCATCGGGAGGCTGCAGGAGCTCTCCACACTGGCTTCTATGCTGTACGGGACCAAATACGATGAACCATTCCCCTCGGGAAATTCTTAACTTCTGTTCTTCTGATTATTTTTATACTTGCGTCACATGACACATATTAAACCAATAACTAAGCATGTTTTTTTATACGACCCCTCTGTACGATCTTCATGTTGGACTTCTGTCTGGCTGTTAGGCAACTGGCTGCAGCAGGAGCCTCACCCACTGTTGTGTCTAGTAAAAGTGACCAAACCACTCTCCTCTCTAAATTGTTACCTTCTGATCATTTTATAGATACATCCTATGACACGTATGAATCCAATGCCTAATTATTTTTTTCTTCCGTCATGTGATCCCCAGATCAGACTTCTGTCTGGCTGTAAGGCAACTGACTGCAGCAGGAGCCTCCCCCCAAACTGTTCTCTCTTCTGTAAATGATCAAACCACTCCCCGCTGTGAACTTCCACCACGTTTCTTGGTTTGGCAGTCAGAAAAAGAGAGATCAGGAGGAAACTAACATCTGGGCAAGTTTCCTTCTGTAGTTCAATCTCATTTATCATCTCGTTGGCTACAAGTAATATTCACAGCCGAATTCACAATTCTTTTGCTTGTGAATGACGTCTAGCTATTGCTACATCATATGTTGGCACCATGGCTGACACTGCCCAGAATGTCAATCACCAAAGCTTTATGGAAAAGCCAAGCAGAGAAAGCTGGACGATTTCAGCTCTGAAGCCGCAGCATAGTAAATGCAGCTTTGTATGCTCTATCAGTACACGATGATTAATGTATTCTAGCATTTTACTACAATGTTGGATAATTTGGGTGCTGTACAGTGATGTGATGTAGTAAGGAAGACCCGGTCTTATATTTTTATAGTTTTATTTCCACAGAATCTAAACAGTTACAAAGTATCACAATTTCGTAAACGTTTACACTTCCTGTTTTCCGATGTTCTTATGCCTGTGCAGATAGTATCTTTTGATGTGATGAAACAGGGGGTACAGGATGAACAGAGTGATGGCGGTGATTGACATTGCAAACATTTTACCTGTTGCTGCAATTTAAAAGTGATGACTTTTTCTTGTAAAGTGCTGCCCAGACCGTCCAGTATTTTCATAGCGAGGTCCAGGTGCGCGGTCCGGTGTAAGAATTCACCCCTCATACACAATTTAAGCTGTTTATGCCGCATTGATCATGCAATTAAAACACGATGGCGTTTAATAATGCCGCTATCTCCTCGTCCGGCCTGTGCTGAAAGAATCTCATTGTGTCGTCTCTCCTTCTCTCGCTTCCATTCCTGTAGGTCGGTAATGGGCTTAGATAAGGAACCTGACCTCGTGCACATGGAGGCGCGGACGGCTGATGGACGTGAGTACCGCCACATCGGGCACAATGCCACTCTTGGTGGTTTTTTTCACAATACAGAATGATGAGATTTTTAATACCCACATTTACATTTTAATTGAGGTTTGTGTCTGACAGCTGACGTCCGACAGCTCCGCACGTAGCCTACACTGCATGCCTAAAGCACTGCAAATCCCAGCATGTCCAGCCACCACCAAAGCTTTGTGTTTTCAACCTTACCAATCACTCAAAATGAAAAAAATATTTAAAGGGTATGTTCGCTTTCCCAATCCAGTTTGATTTTATTAGCGTTCAAAGAGTCTAAATAATCTTAGTTATAAATGCCCATCCGTTTTGTGTACACAGCTCCCTGCAGAGTTATGTATCACCAGTTACTACCTCGCTCACTCTGGCCTCTCTCCTTGATAACCTATTATAAGGCCACGTTACTGCAATCAGTTTTAATGATTTTTTTTTTTTTTTACGCTGCTTATTTTCGAAAAAATGCAAAAAAAAAAAACTATTTTAGTTAATGGCTGCAGAAAATCTACAACATCATAAACGTCCCCAAAGCTCATAGTGTGAACATAGCCTAAAAGTGAGGAAAGAGTAACAGATTACTATGGTACCAGACTACACTGGGTTCAGTTGTAGTCTGTAACCATGGAAACACAAAGATTTGCATAGGAGCTGTGTACACATAATGGGAAGCAAAATTTGATTCAAGGCTTTGTGTAGATACTTTATTTTTTTATTCAAGGAATAGCGGGGACATAAAAATCAGTGAAAAATGCCAAAGTGAACATTTCTTTTAAGCATTTTTCTATAGTAATGACCTGAATCCCTTTTTATGGAGCTGCTCATGCAAGAAAGACCCAGCGGCTCCAGTTCTGACTGGACAGGGATTTATTTGACTAATTTTAGCAAATTCGCCTAATTTTTCTGTATTTAAGAACAAGAACAATGAAAAAGAGAGAAAAATTGGATACAAAAGATTATACATTCTTAAAGGGGTAGTACACTTTTCAAAAAGTGGACCCTGAATGATCCCTGTGCTGTAAAATAAGTACTCCCCCACTGCAATGCCAGCTCCCCATCACTGCAGCGGTCACTGTGCTTTGGCTTAGGGTGTGACTTCAGGTCAATAGAGCTCATCACCGCTGCAGCCAATCACGGATGTTAAGGCTGCATCAGAACACAAAAACCCGAACAGCAACAGGGAGGCAAAGCTGTAGAGGAGGAGGGAGAGTACTTGTTTCATTATTTTACTGAAAGGGGTTTTTCAATGTTTAGAAAAGTGGAATTTAAATTACATTCAAGAAATAACTTAAATTCTACTTTTCTAAACATTGGAAAATCCCTTTAAGTAACAAAATGGTGGTGGTAAACAGTAAATTCCCTGCAGACAGCCCCTCCGTGCTGCTTTAAGCCTCTCCTTCGTATTCTGGCCTTCGCAGACTGCGCTACATTGTTTCTTTACTGATGGTAACATTTCCAATATAAAATACGAAATATCGCATTTTGGACCAAATATAATAAATCTAAAGTGTTTTACAGATTCTTATTTTCTACATACATTCCATGAATATCTAAGTGGATGTGAAAAGTGTTTAACTACATTATAATTTGCTACATTTTCCTTGATCGCTTTATGTATCCTTAAAGGGGTTGTCCAATCAGTGAAATTTACTATCGATACTATTGAAGGGGTTCAGATTGGTAAAAATAAAAAAAAAATCAAGCAATTACCTTCAACTATCGTTCCAAGCCTCCGTTCTGATACTTACCCAATACTGACGAGTTTCTCATCCGCTTCAGTCTTGACGCACTGAATATCCGGTAAACCACTTACTAGCTGAAGTGCGTCCAGTGTACAGTGATTAGCTGTCCGGGCGTTGTCAGAGGTTTTTGGTCGGTCAAGTTAAGGCCAGGAAAAAAGTGTCCATAGGTGAGGTCATGTATCAGCACAGGTCTGTGGGGGATTGGCCAAGGGGAGCATCAGTTTCAATATTTTTATCTTCAGCTGGACAGCAACATTAGATGCAAAATTGTATTTGCAGAATAGTGAGTGCAGCTCTGGAGTATAATACAGGATGTAACTCAGATTCAGTAATGTAATGTATGTACACAGTGACTGCACCAGCAGAATAGTGAGTGCAGCTCTGGGGTATAATACAGGATGTAACTCAGATTCAGTAATGTAATGTATGTACACAGTGACTGCACCAGCAGAATAGTGAGTGCAGCTCTGGGGTATAATACAGGATGTAACTCAGGATCAGTAATGTAATGTATGTACACAGTGACTGCACCAGCAGAATAGTGAGTGCAGCTCTGGAGTATAATACAGGAGGTAACTCAGGATCAGTAATGTAATGTATGTACACAGTGACTGCACCAGAAGAATAGTGAGTGCAGCTCTGGAGTATAATACAGGATGTAACTCAGATTCAGTAATGTAATGTATGTACACAGTGACTGCACCAGCAGAATAGTGAGTGCAGCTCTGGGGTATAATACAGGATGTAACTCAGGATCAGTAATGTAATGTATGTACACAGTGACTGCACCAGCAGAATAGTGAGTGCAGCTCTGGGGTATAATACAGGATGTAACTCAGGATCAGTAATGTAATGTATGTACACAGTGACTGCACCAGAAGAATAGTGGGTGCAGCTCTTGAGTATAATACAGGATGTAACTCAGGATCAGTAATGTAATGTATGTACACAGTGACTGCACCAGCAGAATAGTGAGTGCAGCTCTGGAGTATAATACAGGATGTAACTCAGGATCAGTAATGTAATGTATGTACACAGTGACGGCACCAGCAGAATAGTGAGTGCAGCTCTGGAGTATAATACAGGATGTAACTCAGGATCAGTAATGTAATGTATGTACACAGTGACTGCACCAGCAGAATAGTGAGTGCAGCTCTGGAGTATAATACAGGATGTAACTCAGGATCAGTAATGTAATGTATATACACAGTGACTGCACCAGCAGAATAGTGAGTGCAGCTCTGGAGTATAATACAGCATGTAACTCAGGATCAGTAATGTAATGTATGTACACAGTGACTGCACCAGCAGAATAGTGAGTGCAGCTCTGGAGTATAATACAGGATGTAACTCAGGATCAGTAATGTAATGTATGTACACAGTGACTGCACCAGCAGAATAGTGAGTGCAGCTCTGGAGTATAATACAGGATGTAACTCAGGATCAGTAATGTAATGTATGTACACAGTGACTGCACCAGCAGAATAGTGAGTGCAGCTCTGGAGTATAATCCAGGAGGTAACTCAGGATCAGTAATGTAATGTATGTACACAGTGACTGCACCAGCAGAATAGTGAGTGCAGCTCTGGAGTATAATCCAGGAGGTAACTCAGGATCAGTAATGTAATGTATGTACACAGTGACTCCACCAGCAGAATAGTGAGTGCAGCTCTGGAGGATAATACAGGAGGTAACTCAGGATCAGTAATGTAATGTATGTACACAGTGACTGCACCAGCAGAATAGTGAGTGCAGCTCTGGGGTATAATACAGGATGTAACTCAGGATCAGTATTGTAATGTATGTACACAGTGACTGCACCAGCAGAATAGTGAGTGCAGCTCTGCCAAATAATAGCGCCATATAATGCCCTGAACTGCAATATCATGCCTTCAATTGCCAAATAATTCCGCCATATAATGCTCTCAACTGCCAAATAATCTACTATATAATTGTCTAAGGGTCACTTCCGTCTTTCTATCTGTCCTTCTGTCTGTCTGTCACAGATATTCATTGGTCGCGGCCTCTGTCTGTCATGGAAATCCAAGTCGCTGATTGGTCGCGGCAAAACAGCCACGACCAATCAGCGACGGGTACAGTCCGGTGGAAAAATGGCTGCTCCTTACTCCCCGCAGTCAGTGGCCGGCGCCCGCTCCATACTCCCCGCAGTCAGTGGCCGGCGCCCGCTCCATACTCCACTGCAGTCAGTGCCTGGCGCCTGCTCCATACTCCCCGCAGTCAGTGCCTGGCGCCCGCTCCATACTACCCGCAGTCAGTGCCCGGCGCCCGCTCCATACTCCCCTGCAGTCAGTGCCCGGCGCCCGCTCCATACTCCCCGCAGTCAGTGTGCCTGGCGCCCGCTCCATACTCCCCGCAGTCAGTGGCCGGCGCCCGCTCTATACTCCCCTGCAGTCAGGGCCTGGCGCCCGCTCCATACTCCCCGCAGGCAGTGTGCCTGGCGCCCGCTCCATACTCCCCTGCAGTCAGTGCCCGGCGCCCGCTCCATACTCCCCGCAGTCAGTGCCTGGCGCCCGCTCCATACTCCCTGCAGTCAGTGCCTGGCACCCGCTCCATACTCCCCGCAGTCAGTGCCTGGCGCCCGCTCCATACTCCCCGCAGTCAGTGCCCGGCGGCCGCTCCATACTCCCCGCAGTCAGTGACCGGCGCCCGCTCCATACTCCCCTGCAGTCAGTGCCTGGCGCCCACTCCATACTCCCCGCAGTCAGTGCCTGGCGACCGCTCCATACTCCCTGCAGTCAGTGACCGGCGCCCGCTCCATACTCCCCTGCAGTCAGTGCCTGGCGCCCGCGCCATACTCCCCGCAGTCAGTGTGCCTGGCGCCCACTCCATACTCCCCACAGTCAGTGGCCGGCCCCCGCTTCATACTCCCCTGCAGTCAGTGCCTGGCGCCCGCTCCATACTCCCCTGCAGTCAGTGCCCGGCGCCCGCTCCATACTCCCCGCAGTCAGTGCCTGGCGCCCGCTCCATACTCCCTGCAGTCAGTGCCTGGCACCCGCTCCATACTCCCCGCAGTCAGTGCCTGGCGCCCGCTCCATACTCCCCGCAGTCAGTGCCCGGCGGCCTCTCCATACTCCCCGCAGTCAGTGACCGGCGCCCGCTCCATACTCCCCTGCAGTCAGTGCCTGGCGCCCGCTCCATACTCCCCGCAGTCAGTGTGCCTGGCGCCCGCTCCATAACTCCCCACAGTCAGTGGCCGGCGCCCGCTTCATACTCCCCTGCAGTCAGTGCCTGGCGCCCGCTTCATACTCCCCGCAGTCAGTGCCCGGCGACCGCTCCATACTCCCCTGCAGTCAGTGCCTGGCGCCCGCTCCATACTCCCCGCAGTCAGTGCCCGGCTCCCGCTCCATACTCCCCGCAGTCAGTGCCTGGCGACCGCTCCATACTCCCCGCAGTCAGTGCCTGGCGACCGCTCCATACTCCCCGCAGTCAGTGCCTGGCGACCGCTCCATACTCCCCGCAGTCAGTGCCTGGCGACCGCTCCATACTCCCCGCAGTCAGTGCCTGGCGACCGCTCCATACTCCCCGCAGTCAGTGCCTGGCGACCGCTCCATACTCCCCTGCAGTCAGTGCCCGGCGCCCGCTCCATACTCCCCGCAGTCAGTGCCTGGCGCCCGCTCCATACTCCCCGCAGTCAGTGCCCGGCGCCCGCTCCATACTCCCCTGCAGTCAGTGCCTGGCGCCCGCTCCATACTCCCCTGCAGTCAGTGCCTGGCGACCGCTCCATACTCCCTGCAGTCAGTGACCGGCGCCCGCTCCATACTCCCCGCCGTCAGTGCCTGGCGACCGCTCCATACTCCCCGCAGTCAGTGCCTGGCGACCGCTCCATACTCCCCGCAGTCAGTGCCTGGCGACCGCTCCATACTCCCCGCAGTCAGTGCCTGGCGACCGCTCCATACTCCCCGCAGTCAGTGCCTGGCGACCGCTCCATACTCCCCGCAGTCAGTGCCTGGCGCCCGCTCCATACTCCCCGCAGTCAGTGCCCGGCGCCCGCTCCATACTCCCCTGCAGTCAGTGCCTGGCGCCCGCTCCATACTCCCCTGCAGTCAGTGCCTGGCGACCGCTCCATACTCCCTGCAGTCAGTGACCGGCGCCCGCTCCATACTCCCCGCAGTCAGTGCCTGGCGACCGCTCCATACTCCCCGCAGTCAGTGCCTGGCGACCGCTCCATACTCCCCGCAGTCAGTGCCTGGCGACCGCTCCATACTCCCCGCAGTCAGTGCCTGGCGACCGCTCCATACTCCCCGCAGTCAGTGCCTGGCGACCGCTCCATACTCCCCTGCAGTCAGTGCCTGGCGCCCGCTCCATACTCCCCGCAGTCAGTGCCTGGCGCCCGCTCCATACTCCCTGCAGTCAGTGCCCGGCGCCCGCTCCATACTCCCCTGCAGTCAGTGCCTGGCGCCCGCTCCATACTCCCCGCAGTCAGTGCCTGGCGACCGCTCCATACTCCCTGCAGTCAGTGACCGGCGCCCGCTCCATACTCCCCGCAGTCAGTGCCTGGCGCCCGCTCCACACTCCCCGCAGTCAGTGCCTGGCGCCCGCTCCATACTCCCCTGCAGTCAGTGCCTGGCGTCCGCTCTATACTCCCCGCAGTCAGTGCCTGGCGCCCGCTCCATACTCCCCGCAGTCAGTGCCTGGCGCCCGCTCCATACTCCCCGCAGTCAGTGCCCGGCGCCCGCTCCATACTCCCCTGCAGTCAGTGCCTGGTGCCCGCTCCATACTCCCCGCAGTCAGTGCCTGGCGACCGCTCCATAGTCCCTGCAGTCAGTGACCGGCGCCTGCTCCGTACTCCCCGCAGTCAGTGCCTGGCGCCCGCTCCATAGTCCCTGCAGTCAGTGACCGGCGCCCGCTCCATACTCCCCGCAGTCAGTGCCTGGCGACCGCTCCATACTCCCCGCAGTCAGTGCCTGGCGAGCGCTCCATACTCCCCTGCAGTCAGTGCCTGGCGCCCGCTCCATACTCCCCGCAGTCAGTGCCTGGCGCCCGCTCCATACTCCCCGCAGTCAGTGCCCGGCGCCCGCTCCATACTCCCCTGCAGTCAGTGCCTGGCGCCCACTCCATACTCCCCGCAGTCAGTGCCTGGCGACCGCTCCATACTCCCTGCAGTCAGTGACCGGCGCCCGCTCCATACTCCCCGCAGTCAGTGCCTGGCGCCCGCTCCATACTCCCCGCAGTCAGTGCCTGGCGACCGCTCCATACTCCCTGCAGTCAGTGACCGGCGCCCGCTCCATACTCCCCGCAGTCAGTGCCTGGCGCCCGCTCCATACTCCCCGCAGTCAGTGCCTGGCGCCCGCTCCATACTCCCCTGCAGTCAGTGCCTGGCGTCTGCTCCATACTCCCCGCAGTCAGTGCCTGGCGCCCGCTCCATACTCCCCGCAGTCAGTGCCTGGCGCCCGCTCCATACTCCCCGCAGTCAGTGCCCGGCGCCCGCTCCATACTCCCCTGCAGTCAGTGCCTGGTGCCCGCTCCATACTCCCCTGCAGTCAGTGCCTGGCGACCGCTCCATACTCCCCTGCAGTCAGTGCCTGGCGCCCGCTCCATACTCCCCGCAGTCAGTGCCTGGTGCCCGCTCCATACTCCCCGCAGTCAGTGCCTGGCGCCCGCTCCATACTCCCCGCAGTCAGTGCCTGGCGACCGCTCCATAGTCCCTTCAGTCAGTGACCGGCGCCCGCTCCATACTCCCCGCAGTCAGTGCCTGGCGACCGCTCCATAGTCCCTGCAGTCAGTGACCGGCGCCCGCTCCATACTCCCCGCAGTCAGTGCCTGGCGCCCGCTCCATACTCCCCGCAGTCAGTGCCTGGCGCCCGCTCCATACTCCCCGCAGTCAGTGCCTGGCGCCCGCTCCATACTCCCCGCAGTCACCGCTCACACAGGGTTAATGCCAGCGGTAACGGACCGTGTTATGCCGCGGGTAACTCACTCCGTTACCGCTGCTATTAACCCTGTGTGACCAAGTTTTTACTATTGATGCTGCCTATGCGGCATCAATAGTAAAAAAATGTAATGTTAAAAATAATAAAAAAACAAAAAACCTGCTATTCTCACCCTCCGTAGTCCGCCGAGCCGCACGCGCCTGCTGCCAGCTTCCGTTCCCAGCGATGCATTGTGAAATTACCCAGAAGACCCAACTGACAAATAATAGCGCCATATAATGCTTTCAACTGCCAAATAATACTACCATGTAGTGCCTAACTAATAACTCTATGCAGTATGAAAATAATACTGCCACATAATAACTACCGTAATTAGTAACTCTTTGTGGTTTGTAAATAATGCTGCCATATAATAATAATAACTCTGTGCTCTATGTAAATAATACTGCCATATAATGTCACGAAGTGTGTGGATGGATCAGTCAAAATGTGAAATATTCGGCGGTAACAAAAGCAGCTTGTTCCTGAGGGTCCGGAGAGCGGCACAATAATGAGGGTCTGCAGGAGCAGTGGAGCACGGTGAAGGATCCTGCAGGTTTGCGGCTGCATTTCAGCGAATGGCGTTGTTGGTTTGGTCAGGATTAATGGTGTCCTCCATGCTGAGAAATCCTGGCAGACACTTATCCATCATGTAATGTCATCAGGAGGCGTTTGATCGGCTCCAAATATATTCTACAGCCGGACAACGACCCCCAACATCCAGACAATGTCATTAATTACGAGGAATCCTAGGGGTGATGATCCGGCCCCACAGATCCCTGATCTCACATCATCCCGTCTTTCTGGGATCCATGAAGAGACAGAAGGATCTGCAGAAGCCTCATACACAGAAGATCTGGGGTCAGGTCTCCAAGATGTTTGGAACAATCTTCTGCTACCGAGATTCTCCATAACCTGAGTACAAGTGGCGAGAAGGAGTAATGGAGGTGATGGGCGGTCACCAGATACTGATGATGGAGGAGATGGGCGGTCACCAGATACTGATGATGGAGGAGACAGGCGGTCACCAGATACTGATGATGGAGGGGACGGGCGGTCACCAGATACTGATGATGGAGGTGATGGGCGATCACCAGATACTGATGATGGAGGTGAAGGGCAGTCACCAGATACTGATGATGGAGGTGATGGGCGATCACCAGATACTGATGATGGAGGTGACGGGCGGTCACCAGATACTGATGATGGAGGTGACGGGCGGTCACCAGATACTGATGATGGAGGAGACAGGCGGTCACCAGATACTGATGATGAAGGAGATGGGCGGTCACCAGATACTGATGATGGAGGAGACAGGCGGTCACCAGATACTGATGATGGAGGAGACAAGCGGTCACCAGATACTGATGATGGAGGAGATGGGCGGTCACCAGATACTGATGATGGAGGTGATGGGCGATCACCAGATACTGATGATGGAGGTGACGGGCGGTCACCAGATACTGATGATGGAGGAGACAGGCGGTCACCAGATACTGATGATGGAGGAGACAAGCGGTCACCAGATACTGATGATGGAGGAGATGGGCGGTCACCAGATACTGATGATGGAGGTGATGAGCGGTCACCAGATACTGATGATGGAGGAGACAAGTGGTCACCAGATACTGATGATGGAGGAGACGGGCGGTCACCAGATACTGATGATGGAGGAGACAAGCGGTCACCAGATACTGATGATGGAGGAGACGGGCGGTCACCAGATACTGATGATGGAGGAGATGGGCGGTCACCAGATACTGATGATGGAGGAGATGAGCGGTCACCAGATACTGATGATGGAGGAGATGAGCGGTCACCAGATACTGATTATAGAGGAGATGAGCGGTCACCAGATACTGATGATGGAGGTGATGGGCGGTCACCAGATACTGATGATGGAGGAGACAAGCGGTCACCAGATACTGATGATGGAGGTGATGAGCGGTCACCAGATACTGATGATGGAGGAGACAAGCGGTCACCAGATACTGATGATGGAGGTGACGGGCGGTCACCAGATACTGATGATGGAGGAGACGGGCGGTCACCAGATACTGATGATGGAGGAGACAAGCGGTCACCAGATACTGATGATGGAGGAGATGGGCGGTCACCAGATACTGATGATGGAGGTGATGGGCGGTCACCAGATACTGATGATGGAGGAGATGGGTGGTCGCCAGATACTGATGATGGAGGAGACCGGCCGGCACCAGATACTGATGATGGAGGAGATGGGCGGTCACCAGATACTGATGATGGAGGAGACAGGCGGTCACCAGATACTGATGATGGAGGTGATGGGCGGTCACCAGATACTGATGATGGAGGAGACAGGCGATCACCAGATACTGATGATGGAGGTGATGGGCGGTCACCAGATACTGATGATGGAGGTGATGGGAGGTCACCAGATACTGATGATGGAGGCGATGGGCGGTCACCAGATACTGATGATGGAGGAGATGGGCGGTCACCAGATACTGATGATGGAAGTGATGATGAGCGGTCACCAGATACTGATGATGGAGGTGATGGGCGGTCACCAGACACTGATGATGGAGGAGATGGGCGGTCACCAGATACTGATGATGGAGGAGACGGGCGGTCACCAGATACTGATGATGGAAGTGATGATGAGCGGTCACCAGACACTGATGATGGAGGTGATGGGCGGTCACCAGACACTGATGATGGAGGAGATGGGCGGTCACCAGATACTGATGATGGAGGAGGCAGGCGGTCACCAGATACTGATGATGGAGGAGATGGGCGGTCACCAGATACTGATGATGGAGGAGATGGGCGGTCACCAGATACTGATGATGGAGGAGGCAGGCGGTCACCAGATACTGATGATGGAGGAGATGGGCGGTCACCAGATACTGATGATGGAGGAGATGGGCGGTCACCAGATACTGATGATGGAGGAGGCAGGCGGTCACCAGATACTGATGATGGAGGAGATGGGCGGTCACCAGATACTGATGATAGAGGAGATGAGCGGTCACCAGATACTGATGATGGAGGAGATGGGCGGTCACCAGATACTGATGATGGAGGAGATGAGCGGTCACCAGATACTGATGATAGAGGAGATGAGCGGTCACCAGATACTGATGATGGAGGAGATGGGCGGTCACCAGATACTGATGATGGAGGAGATGAGCGGTCACCAGATACTGATGATGGAGGAGACGGGTGGTCACCAGATACTGATGATGGAGGTGACGGGCGGTCACCAGATACTAATGATGGAGGTGAATGACGCAACCAGATACTGATGATTGATTTGATGGGCAGTTGGAGCGCCCGCTAGGACCGTGGGGAACTCGGTATCGGGCCGGTTCTGTTCTTAAAGGGGTGGTCATGGTGGCAGTGACCCGGTCTTTGACCCTGGGTGTCCAATAAAAGTGGTTAATGGAAATGGGAATAGAGTCTAATGTAGTAATGTTCGTGACGCCACCTGTGGTACTCGGCCAGGGATGGCCAACACTGCTTAAAGGGGTCCACTGGAGATGATAGTATTGCAGTTTGGATGGTATGACTGCCCACAGGTAGAGCTTAATCCCCAGGGCTCCCGTGTAATAGGCAAAGATGATAGATGGTGTAGTGTAGGAAAGAATTGGAGGACACAAGGTTGCAGTCTCTTTATCTTTTACTGGTAGAATGCAGGCACAGTCTGGAAGCAATTCGGAATCCCCCTAGCCAGGTGGGGTTGGAAGCCTTCCTTACTGCGCTGTGTTCTCAGTCCTTTGCTGCCTAAGGCTTCACACAAGGTCCAGTCTCAATCTGTCCTCTTAGGCCGGGATCACACATGCGAGAAACACGTCCGTGTCTCGCATGTGAAATCCAAGCTCTGGCGCCGGCACTCCAGAGCGGAGCGTGCGGCTCCATGTGTTGCTATGCGGCCGCACGCTCCGCTCCGAAGTGCCGGCGCCAGAGCTTGGATTTCACATGCGAGACACGGATGTGTTTCTCGCATGTGTGATCCCGGCCTTAGGTGGACACTACCCACATAGCAGGCAGCTTGAGCCTTTTTACAGGTGTCCCTTCTTATGGTGACTCCAGGCTCTATTCTGTTGCTGTGCCTTCGGGTGCATTTGTGGCTAGGAGACTTGGAATCTCCTGCCCTCCGGTTTCTGCTGTGGGGCATACAGTTACCCCCACAACCTCAGAATTCCGGCCTCTGGTTTCTGCGCTTGATCCTAGAGTGAACCCACTCGCAGCTCCACTCCCAGTATCTTTCCTCTCCTTTGCTCCTTCTCCCCTCACTGTCTCTTACAATCTGCCTGACACCTGTCAGGAGCTGCAGAGCCGCATGTCTGCTTAGCTCCAGCTCTCCTCACAGACTCACCCATAAGGCTGGAGTCACACTCAGCGTAAGACAATACGGTCCGTATATTACGGCCGTAATACGCTGAAAAGTCCCCAAAATAGTGTTCTGTATCTCCTCCGTAGGCAGGGTGTTTCAGCGTTTTTTGCGCATGGCATCCTCCGTATGTAATCCGTATGGCATCCGTACTGCGTGTTTTTTTCGCAGGCTTGCAAAACCGACATACGGCTATACAAGGGATCCATGTGTAAAAAACAAAACAAAAACATATATACTGTCTATATATATATATATATATATATATATATATATATATATATATGTCAGTAGACACATATATGTATATATATTATTACTTCATACAGCGCTAGATAGCTTTAAAGCCGGTAATTCAATTACCGGCTGTTGCTATCTCCTTCCTAAACCCGACATGATATGAGACCTGGTTTACATACAGTAAACCATGTCATATCCCCATTTTTTTTGCATATTCCACACTACTAATGTCAGTAGTGTGTATATGCAAAATTTGGGCGTTCTAGGTATTAAATTTAAAGGGTTAAATGGCGGAAGTAGTGTATAAGCGGGTGGTTTCGTCAAACTCAATCTGACAGGTGCCCCGCCCCTATCAAAGTGTATCAAAGTGTGTAACCCCTCCCCTCCCCTTGTTTGACGGCTGGTATCCAGCTGTCCCTCCTTGTTTGATTTCCCCTTTTGATATAGTTTAATATAGTTTAATTTGTTGTAGTTTTGATATTATTCCCGTATTTTGTGGAATAACACATGTTTATAATTATAGCCTAGTCGTGTATTTATTTTACACGTGGTTTATAACACCTTTCTCATTTGTTTATAATAGATTTTATACGTATCCCCGAGTTTGATTCTGTAAGCTTTTGTTTTATTCACAGTGTATTCATATAGTGGAGAACTTAAAGCTGTTTATATGTGTCTCTACTGAACACTATGGTGAACATTAACTAAATGTTTATTTTCCCAAACAGAGAATCTGCTGTGGGTATTTGCAGTGTATTCATATAGTGGAGAACTTAAAGCTGTCTATTTGTTTTTGTAAATGGTGAACACTAACTAAATGGTGAACATTATCTAAATTAGGTTAACTGCGGTTCAGAGGTTCATAACACCTAGGTCAAGCAATTGTTGTTGTATTTGCGTACCCCATAAATGTTTATTTCCACAAACAGAAAAGTTATTGTGTCCTGAAGATGGCATCTGAGGTTATTTGTTATCTACTGAGGCCATTGCAAGCTGTGTTTATTCACATTGTAGCAGGTTTTATCCTTGTGGCTGGCTTATATACACAGAAGAGATATGCACCAATGTCACAACACAAGTTATAATATGACCCAATGTTACAATACAAGTAAGAAGCGGCGTGTTTTATACGAATAAAAACCAAAGACACGATATTGTAAAAAAAATTTAAAAGATTTATTTCTCACGATAAAACAGCATCTCAAAGACATTTCAACACTATAAAAAATTCTTACAGAATATAAAAAGTAAAAACATTACAATACAGTAATATGACAGTACAGTAACAGTACAATGATCAATTACACTTCTTACAAAATAATTAATATAGCGTTACAAGGCGTGTACAGCATTTATCCAGTACATTCTTTACATCGTGAGCCACATGGTTTGTAGCAGCGGTAGAGACCTTTTTTTAGGTAGCAAAGTTCCACGTGTGGTACCTAATGACGGGGAATGTAAAGATTGAATTGTACGGGGTGACGCCGCTAACTTCAGCGGTGTAGATACAGAGCGTGTCTCACTGTTGGTAATTTTTAATTCATCTAAAAGCTTCCTAGTAGCGGGGTTACCCACAACTGTAGACGGCATATTTAGCTCTGCCATAGCCTGCATAAATGAATCCCAACCCGGCGGTAAATTTCTACTGTTCAGAGCATGACTCTGCGTTGTACTACGTACCAAATCCAGTAAGTTAGACCCTGGTATTACGGATCCTTTGAAAATAAATTCAGCATTATTATTCCATGCTGTGACATTTTTATTCTGCAGCAGCCTGTTTAGTAAAAATTCAGCATTCTTTTTATATCTTTGGTTTATATGGCCGACAATTTCAGCGATCTCATGATTTTTATCAGAGTCGGTATTTGGCAATTGCTGCTGACCAGGATCAGGAGGGCTAACGAGATTTAAAGCCGTTACTTCTTTTGAGCTGTGCCTCGTATGTACCAAGTAGCGTTGTAGCACAGCGCTATACATTTTAATTTTCACATCATCGGGAATGTCACGACGCTGTAAAATGTCGCTAATCTCACCATCAAGGCGCCGAATAACACTGTCGCGTATGTTATCTGTAGTACCGGGTCTTAGTTTGTCTAGCTCCTGTTTGGGGACTAGATACATTTTCGTTGTATGCTCCATTATCTTCCGGCGATCAGGCTTGTTATTATTGGGATTGCAAAAGCTAAAAGAGGACCGATAAACCCGCCGGCCTGTTTTAGTAGGCGCTTCTTTTTCTTTATGGGCTGAGACCTGTCGCCAGTGATTTTTGCACTTTATTAACATACAACACACAAGAAATAGACATTTAGAACTTATTTATGATTAATATGCGATTATTAGGCATTTAGGACTTATGTTATCATGTTTTTGCACTTTATTAATATGCGGTTATTAGTCATTTAGGACTTATGTTATCATGTTTTTGCACTTTATTAATATGCGGTTATTAGTCATTTAGGACTTATGTTATCATGTTTTTGCACTTTATTAATATGCTGACCACATAGGTCAGGGATTTTTTGTACTTTATTAATATGCGGGCCACAAACACTTCTGCACCCACGGGCGCTTCTCAACCAACCATGCATCCGGTACTCATCAGGCACTGTGAAATAATGCAAAAATACATCTGTGCGCGGCTGTCGGCATCAACATTGTGCTATTATAAGTTTATGGTTCTGTAAAGAACACGCAACACATACAGAACTCACACACACACACAAATACACACAGCACACAACACGCACACATTTCTCAAAATGCCATACACTTCAGAATATATTTGCAATTCACTACGCATGTAACACATATTTCTTCGCCCCACACGCATTTAACAGTCTTTCATATGTATCGCAGAAAGATTTTAGTTCCAACTGCGGGTCAGCGGCTTAAAGAAAAGTTATTGTGGCCTTGATTCTGGGGTAACACATGTTTATAAATATAGCCTAGTCGTGTATTTATTTTACACATGGTTTATAACACATTTCATGGCCTTGATTCTGGGGTAACACATGTTTATAAATATAGCCTAGTCGTGTATTTATTTTACACATGGTTTATAACACATTTCATTTGTTTTTGTTGTTTGATTGTCATGTAAGAAGCGTTGTGTTTTATACGAATATAAAAGTGACACATTCCCATATATTATTACAGCTTTCATTAATTCTACATTATTTTAGCACATATTAATTTTACACTATTAATTTTACAGGAGCCTGTGCTGCCTATAATTTGACTCCTTTTTATACAAAGACATCTAACATATACAGACTTTTAATATTTTTGTGTAAAATCGCGGTCAGACAGGCACAAACACACACACACACACACACACGCACACAACACAGAACCACACACAACAAACACACAGAACCCACACACACACACACACACACACACACACAAGAAATAGACATTTAGGACTTATTTATGTTATTATCTTTATGCACTTTGAATGTGGTGTCTATAATTTGACTCTATCCTTGTTTTGTTGAAAATAACTGGACATACATAAGAAACCGGGCAATATATCTTTATAGAAATAACACTTCTGCACTCTTTGTGTATTTCTATCAGTTTTATTCAGGCATTTATAACACAACATGTTTGATATTGGTAATTTGATTCTGGGAACACATTTTAAGTTACTGCTGCACATGTATTACTGTTTTTCTTGTTTTTTGTGTAAAATTTCGTTGTTGGTTTACAAAGACATTTCTTTGAGAAATGTGTAGCATAACCAATTACCCATCACGGCCACTAGATGGCAGAATATCATATTAATTATTCTGGGATAACATTTCTCTTTGTGCCTATTAATTTTACAGGAGCCTGTGCTGCCTATAATTTGACTCCTTTTTATACAAAGACATCTAACATATACAGACTTTTAATATTTTTGTGTAAAATCGCGGTCAGACAGGCACAAACACACACACACACACACACGCACACAACACAGAACCACACACAACAAACACACAGAACCCACACACACACACACACACACAAGAAATAGACATTTAGGACTTATTTATGTTATTATCTTTATGCACTTTGAATGTGCTGTCTATAATTTGACTCTATCCTTGTTTTGTTGAAAATAACTGGACATACATAAGAAACCGGGCAATATATCTTTATAGAAATAACACTTCTGCACTCTTTGTGTATTTCTATCAGTTTTATTCAGGCATTTATAACACAACATGTTTGATATTGGTAATTTGATTCTGGGAACACATTTTAAGTTACTGCTGCACATGTATTACTGTTTTTCTTGTTTTTTGTGTAAAATTTCGTTGTTGGCTTACAAAGACATTTCTTTGAGAAATGTGTAGCATAACCAATTACCCATCACGGCCACTAGATGGCAGAATATCATATTAATTATTCTGGGATAACATTTCTCTTTGGGCATTTCTATCAGTTTTATTTATGCTTTTATAACACAACATGTCTGCTATTGTTAATTTGATTCGGGGATAACACATGTTTATAAAAATAACGCTATAGCAAGCGGTAATGTCAAATTCTGAAAATAGCCATTTTATATTGAATTACTAACATTTTTCTATTTTAGCGCTGACACAGCCACATATATTATTCCAGCTTTCTTTAATTCTGCATTATTTTATCACATGATGAAAATAGTCATTTTATATTGAATTACTGCAGCTCGCGGCGCGTTACCACTGGTCTCGTTTCTCAATTAATTTCCCAGCTGACGACGCTATCTATAATTCTGCGTATACCTTAGGCGTGTATTTACATGACAGTGTAATTATTTCTCACAATAAAACAACAGCTCAAATTTTAAGTTAGCTAACAGCATAATGATGACAAATGCATCTTTGCGGAATCTGATAACGACACGCTGAACAAAGGACGGAGCCTGACAAATACACACAACACACAACACGCACATATTATGAAAAATGACAACCATTGTATGTGATTTAAAAAACTTTAGTTAGATTTATCAGGGGTGATTTAGTTTGAAAGCACGCAGCTCCTCGGTAATGTCATGTGTTGGACACGCATTTAACAGTCTTTCATATGTATCGCAGAAAGATTTTAGTTCCATCTGTGCGAGTTTGCTTTGAGCGTACTGCGCAGACATGTCAGTAAACATTTTGACATGGTCAGCATCCCACGAAGGACGACCTGTGTAAGGTGTATGTACAGCAACTTTCTGCTTTCTACCTACACGGCGTCGGGATACGGTTCGTTTCTTTAGAGGTAATACAGGGGCAAAAACGCTAGAAAAGTCTGCAAGAGCAGTATCTGCAGATTGCACAGTCTGGCACACAGGTATATTGAGGGGCTCTGTGGGTGACCACAGACCCTCGGAGAGCTGCTCAATTTCTCTGTTTTCAGGCGTAACTTGGGGTATGGCGCCTGTGCTATTGGCGGGCCGTGTTATGCGGGGCCGAGCGTTCGGCGCTGCACGTTTCTCTCTTGAAACGTTCGTATATTTCTGATGTGAAATCTTGGGGCTTGGATTCCCGGGTTGTTTTGGTGCAGCGTAGCATTCATCACGATCCACAACACAGATGGGCGAGAGAGATGTTGTTCGCACCGCCGTATTAGCTCTTTGTGGTTGATTCTCTTCAGTGTCGTAATTACGCCAGTGCAAAACTCGACGGATCGCGGCAAAGAATTTATAAATTCATCACTCAAACAGCTATGTAATACGTACAATATTCATCACTTTTTTACAAACAATGATGTAAAAGCCGCTATGGTCGAGCGTTTTAATCGCACATTAAAAACCCGTATGTGGCGCTATCTTACGCATCATAATACCTTTAGGTATATTGATATTTTACCGGATTTGCTGCATAGCTACAACCATACGTACCACTCAACGATCCGCTGTAGTCCCGCGTCTGTGTCAGAGAGAAACGTGATGCAAATCTGGCGCAATATTTACAGTTCTACTATTACTAATAAACCGATTAAACCGTCTTTAACGGTCGGCTCTCATGTGAGAATATCGCGCTATAAATCGACCTTCTGTAAGGGCTATGAGAAGACGTACAGCGATGAGATTTTTTTAATCACCGGCGTCTCCAATAAATTTCATAAACCCCTTTATAAAATCAGTGATTTAGCCGGTGAGCCTGTAGAGGGGTCATTTTATAAGGAAGAGCTGCAAAAAATACCTATGGATGAGGATCGTGTCTACAGAGTAGAAAAGATTTTGAGAAAAAAACGTGTCAGGGGTGTACGTCTTCTCATAGCCCTTACAGAAGGTCGATTTATAGCGCGATATTCTCACATGAGAGCCGACCGTTAAAGACGGTTTAATCGGTTTATTAGTAATAGTAGAACTGTAAATATTGCGCCAGATTTGCATCACGTTTCTCTCTGACACAGACGCGGGACTACAGCGGATCGTTGAGTGGTACGTATGGTTGTAGCTATGCAGCAAATCCGGTAAAATATCAATATACCTAAAGGTATTATGATGCGTAAGATAGCGCCACATACGGGTTTTTAATGTGCGATTAAAACGCTCGACCATAGCGGCTTTTACATCATTGTTTGTAAAAAAGTGATGAATATTGTACGTATTACATAGCTGTTTGAGTGATGAATTTATAAATTCTTTGCCGCGATCCGTCGAGTTTTGCACTGGCGTAATTACGACACTGAAGAGAATCAACCACAAAGAGCTAATACGGCGGTGCGAACAACATCTCTCTCGCCCATCTGTGTTGTGGATCGTGATGAATGCTACGCTGCACCAAAACAACCCGGGAATCCAAGCCCCAAGATTTCACATCAGAAATATACGAACGTTTCAAGAGAGAAACGTGCAGCGCCGAACGCTCGGCCCCGCATAACACGGCCCGCCAATAGCACAGGCGCCATACCCCAAGTTACGCCTGAAAACAGAGAAATTGAGCAGCTCTCCGAGGGTCTGTGGTCACCCACAGAGCCCCTCAATATACCTGTGTGCCAGACTGTGCAATCTGCAGATACTGCTCTTGCAGACTTTTCTAGCGTTTTTGCCCCTGTATTACCTCTAAAGAAACGAACCGTATCCCGACGCCGTGTAGGTAGAAAGCAGAAAGTTGCTGTACATACACCTTACACAGGTCGTCCTTCGTGGGATGCTGACCATGTCAAAATGTTTACTGACATGTCTGCGCAGTACGCTCAAAGCAAACTCGCACAGATGGAACTAAAATCTTTCTGCGATACATATGAAAGACTGTTAAATGCGTGTCCAACACATGACATTACCGAGGAGCTGCGTGCTTTCAAACTAAATCACCCCTGATAAATCTAACTAAAGTTTTTTAAATCACATACAATGGTTGTCATTTTTCATAATATGTGCGTGTTGTGTGTTGTGTGTATTTGTCAGGCTCCGTCCTTTGTTCAGCGTGTCGTTATCAGATTCCGCAAAGATGCATTTGTCATCATTATGCTGTTAGCTAACTTAAAATTTGAGCTGTTGTTTTATTGTGAGAAATAATTACACTGTCATGTAAATACACGCCTAAGGTATACGCAGAATTATAGATAGCGTCGTCAGCTGGGAAATTAATTGAGAAACGAGACCAGTGGTAACGCGCCGCGAGCTGCAGTAATTCAATATAAAATGACTATTTTCATCATGTGATAAAATAATGCAGAATTAAAGAAAGCTGGAATAATATATGTGGCTGTGTCAGCGCTAAAATAGAAAAATGTTAGTAATTCAATATAAAATGGCTATTTTCAGAATTTGACATTACCGCTTGCTATAGCGTTATTTTTATAAACATGTGTTATCCCCGAATCAAATTAACAATAGCAGACATGTTGTGTTATAAAAGCATAAATAAAACTGATAGAAATGCCCAAAGAGAAATGTTATCCCAGAATAATTAATATGATATTCTGCCATCTAGTGGCCGTGATGGGTAATTGGTTATGCTACACATTTCTCAAAGAAATGTCTTTGTAAGCCAACAACGAAATTTTACACAAAAAACAAGAAAAACAGTAATACATGTGCAGCAGTAACTTAAAATGTGTTCCCAGAATCAAATTACCAATATCAAACATGTTGTGTTATAAATGCCTGAATAAAACTGATAGAAATACACAAAGAGTGCAGAAGTGTTATTTCTATAAAGATATATTGCCCGGTTTCTTATGTATGTCCAGTTATTTTCAACAAAACAAGGATAGAGTCAAATTATAGACAGCACATTCAAAGTGCATAAAGATAATAACATAAATAAGTCCTAAATGTCTATTTCTTGTGTGTGTGTGTGTGTGTGTGGGTTCTGTGTGTTTGTTGTGTGTGGTTCTGTGTTGTGTGCGTGTGTGTGTGTGTGTGTGTTTGTGCCTGTCTGACCGCGATTTTACACAAAAATATTAAAAGTCTGTATATGTTAGATGTCTTTGTATAAAAAGGAGTCAAATTATAGGCAGCACAGGCTCCTGTAAAATTAATAGGCACAAAGAGAAATGTTATCCCAGAATAATTAATATGATATTCTGCCATCTAGTGGTCGTGATGGGTAATTGGTTATGCTACACATTTCTCAAAGAAATGTCTTTGTAAACCAACAACGAAATTTTACACAAAAAACAAGAAAAACAGTAATACATGTGCAGCAGTAACTTAAAATGTGTTCCCAGAATCAAATTACCAATATCAAACATGTTGTGTTATAAATGCCTGAATAAAACTGATAGAAATACACAAAGAGTGCAGAAGTGTTATTTCTATAAAGATATATTGCCCGGTTTCTTATGTATGTCCAGTTATTTTCAACAAAACAAGGATAGAGTCAAATTATAGACAGCACATTCAAAGTGCATAAAGATAATAACATAAATAAGTCCTAAATGTCTATTTCTTGTGTGTGTGTGTGTGTGTGTGTGTGTGTGGGTTCTGTGTGTTTGTTGTGTGTGGTTCTGTGTTGTGTGCGTGTGTGTGTGTGTGTGTGTTTGTGCCTGTCTGACCGCGATTTTACACAAAAATATTAAAAGTCTGTATATGTTAGATGTCTTTGTATAAAAAGGAGTCAAATTATAGGCAGCACAGGCTCCTGTAAAATTAATAGTGTAAAATTAATATGTGCTAAAATAATGTAGAATTAATGAAAGCTGTAATAATATATGGGAATGTGTCACTTTTATATTCGTATAAAACACAACGCTTCTTACATGACAATCAAACAACAAAAACAAATGAAATGTGTTATAAACCATGTGTAAAATAAATACACGACTAGGCTATATTTATAAACATGTGTTACCCCAGAATCAAGGCCATGAAATGTGTTATAAACCATGTGTAAAATAAATACACGACTAGGCTATATTTATAAACATGTGTTACCCCAGAATCAAGGCCACAATAACTTTTCTTTAAGCCGCTGACCCGCAGTTGGAACTAAAATCTTTCTGCGATACATATGAAAGACTGTTAAATGCGTGTGGGGCGAAGAAATATGTGTTACATGCGTAGTGAATTGCAAATATATTCTGAAGTGTATGGCATTTTGAGAAATGTGTGCGTGTTGTGTGCTGTGTGTATTTGTGTGTGTGTGTGAGTTCTGTATGTGTTGCGTGTTCTTTACAGAACCATAAACTTATAATAGCACAATGTTGATGCCGACAGCCGCGCACAGATGTATTTTTGCATTATTTCACAGTGCCTGATGAGTACCGGATGCATGGTTGGTTGAGAAGCGCCCGTGGGTGCAGAAGTGTTTGTGGCCCGCATATTAATAAAGTACAAAAAATCCCTGACCTATGTGGTCAGCATATTAATAAAGTGCAAAAACATGATAACATAAGTCCTAAATGACTAATAACCGCATATTAATAAAGTGCAAAAACATGATAACATAAGTCCTAAATGCCTAATAATCGCATATTAATCATAAATAAGTTCTAAATGTCTATTTCTTGTGTGTTGTATGTTAATAAAGTGCAAAAATCACTGGCGACAGGTCTCAGCCCATAAAGAAAAAGAAGCGCCTACTAAAACAGGCCGGCGGGTTTATCGGTCCTCTTTTAGCTTTTGCAATCCCAATAATAACAAGCCTGATCGCCGGAAGATAATGGAGCATACAACGAAAATGTATCTAGGCCCCAAACAGGAGCTAGACAAACTAAGACCCGGTACTACAGATAACATACGCGACAGTGTTATTCGGCGCCTTGATGGTGAGATTAGCGACATTTTACAGCGTCGTGACATTCCCGATGATGTGAAAATTAAAATGTATAGCGCTGTGCTACAACGCTACTTGGTACATACGAGGCACAGCTCAAAAGAAGTAACGGCTTTAAATCTCGTTAGCCCTCCTGATCCTGGTCAGCAGCAATTGCCAAATACCGACTCTGATAAAAATCATGAGATCGCTGAAATTGTCGGCCATATAAACCAAAGATATAAAAAGAATGCTGAATTTTTACTAAACAGGCTGCTGCAGAATAAAAATGTCACAGCATGGAATAATAATGCTGAATTTATTTTCAAAGGATCCGTAATACCAGGGTCTAACTTACTGGATTTGGTACGTAGTACAACGCAGAGTCATGCTCTGAACAGTAGAAATTTACCGCCGGGTTGGGATTCATTTATGCAGGCTATGGCAGAGCTAAATATGCCGTCTACAGTTGTGGGTAACCCCGCTACTAGGAAGCTTTTAGATGAATTAAAAATTACCAACAGTGAGACACGCTCTGTATCTACACCGCTGAAGTTAGCGGCGTCACCCCGTACAATTCAATCTTTACATTCCCCGTCATTAGGTACCACACGTGGAACTTTGCTACCTAAAAAAAGGTCTCTACCGCTGCTACAAACCATGTGGCTCACGATGTAAAGAATGTACTGGATAAATGCTGTACACGCCTTGTAACGCTATATTAATTATTTTGTAAGAAGTGTAATTGATCATTGTACTGTTACTGTACTGTCATATTACTGTATTGTAATGTTTTTACTTTTTATATTCTGTAAGAATTTTTTATAGTGTTGAAATGTCTTTGAGATGCTGTTTTATCGTGAGAAATAAATCTTTTAAATTTTTTTTACAATATCGTGTCTTTGGTTTTTATTCGTATAAAACACGCCGCTTCTTACTTGTATTGTAACATTGGGTCATATTATAACTTGTGTTGTGACATTGGTGCATATCTCTTCTGTGTATATAAGCCAGCCACAAGGATAAAACCTGCTACAATGTGAATAAACACAGCTTGCAATGGCCTCAGTAGATAACAAATAACCTCAGATGCCATCTTCAGGACACAATAACTTTTCTGTTTGTGGAAATAAACATTTATGGGGTACGCAAATACAACAACAATTGCTTGACCTAGGTGTTATGAACCTCTGAACCGCAGTTAACCTAATTTAGATAATGTTCACCATTTAGTTAGTGTTCACCATTTACAAAAACAAATAGACAGCTTTAAGTTCTCCACTATATGAATACACTGCAAATACCCACAGCAGATTCTCTGTTTGGGAAAATAAACATTTAGTTAATGTTCACCATAGTGTTCAGTAGAGACACATATAAACAGCTTTAAGTTCTCCACTATATGAATACACTGTGAATAAAACAAAAGCTTACAGAATCAAACTCGGGGATACGTATAAAATCTATTATAAACAAATGAGAAAGGTGTTATAAACCACGTGTAAAATAAATACACGACTAGGCTATAATTATAAACATGTGTTATTCCACAAAATACGGGAATAATATCAAAACTACAACAAATTAAACTATATTAAACTATATCAAAAGGGGAAATCAAACAAGGAGGGACAGCTGGATACCAGCCGTCAAACAAGGGGAGGGGAGGGGTTACACACTTTGATACACTTTGATAGGGGCGGGGCACCTGTCAGATTGAGTTTGACGAAACCACCCGCTTATACACTACTACTGGCGGAAAAAATTGGCGTGGGATCCCACGCAATTTTCTCCGCCAGAGTAGTAAAGCCAGTGACTGAGGGCAGATATTAATAGCCTGGAGAGGGTCCACGGTTATTGGCCCCCCCTGGCTAAAAATATCTGCCCCCAGCCACCCCAGAAAAGGCAGATCTGGAAGATGCGCCTATTCTGGCACTTGGCCACTCTCTTCCCATTCCCGTGTAGCGGTGGGATATGGGGTAATGAAGGGTTAATGTCACCTTGCTATTGTAAGGTGGCATTAAGCCAAATTAATAATGGAGAGGCGTCAATTATGACACCTATCCATTATTAATCCAATACTAGTAAAGGGTTAAAAAAAACACAACCACATTATTAAAAATTATTTTAATGAAATAAAAACAAAGATTGTTGTAATAATTTATTCTACGCTCAATCCAATCACTGAAGACCCTCGATCTGTAACAAAAAAGTAAAAATAAACCAACAATATCCATACCTTCCGCAGATCTGTAACGTCCAACGATGTAAATCCATCTGAAGGGGTTAAAATATTTTGCAGCCACGAACTCTGCTAATGCAGCGTTGTTCCTGGCTGCAAAACCCCGGGGAATGAAGGTAAAGTAGGTCAATGACCTATATTTACCTTCATTTGTGGTGTGGCGCCCTCTGCTGGTTGTCCCTAGATCGTGGGAACTTTCCTAGAAAGCTCCCAGGCTCGAGTTCATATGAGGACAACCAGCAGAGGGCGCCTCACCGCAAATGAAGGTAAATATAGGTCATTGACCTACTTTACCTTCATTCCCCGGGGTTTTGCAGCCAGGAACAACACTGCATTAGCAGAGTTCGTGGCTGCAAAATATTTTAACCCCTTCAGATGGATTTACATCGTTGGACGTTACAGATCTGCGGAAGGTATGGATATTGTTGGTTTATTTTTTTTTTTTGTTACAGATCGAGGGTCTTCAGTGATTGGATTGAGCGTAGAATAAATTATTACAACAACCTTTGTTTTTATTTCATTAAAATAAGTTTTAATAATGTGGTTGTGTTTTTTTTTAACCCTTTACTAGTATTGGATTAATAATGGATAGGTGTCATAATTGACGCCTCTCCATCATTAATCTGGCTTAATGTCACCTTACAATAGCAAGGTGGCATTAACCCTTCATTACCCCATATCCCACCGCTACACGGGAATGGGAAGAGAGTGGCCAAGTGCCAGAATAGGCGCATCTTCCAGATCTGCCTTTTCTGGGGTGGCTGGGGGCAGATGTTTTTAGCCAGGGGGGGGGCAATAACCGTGGACCCTCTCCAGGCTATTAATATCTGCCCTCAGTCACTGGCTTTAATACTCTGGCGGAGAAAAGTGCGCGGGAGCCCACGCCAATTTTTTCCGCCATTTAACCCTTAAATATAATAGATAGAACGGCCAAATTTTGCACATACACTACTAACATTAGTAGTGTGGAATATGCAAAAAAAAGGTGATATGAGATGGTTTACTGTATGTAACCATGTCTCATATCATGTCGGGTTTTAGGAAGGAGAAAGCAAAAGCCGGTAATTGAATTACCGGCTTTAAAGCTATCTAGTGCTGTATGAAGTAATAATATATATACATATATGTGTCTCACTGACATATATATATATATATACCTATTCTATGTGTACACATTTATTCTACCTATTCTACTGTAACCTGTCAGTGTGATTTTACTGTACACCGCACTGAATTGCCGGCTTTAAAGCTATCTAGTGCTGTATGAAGTAATAATATATATACATATATGTGTCTCACTGACATATATATATATATATATATATATATATATATATATATATATATATATACCTATTCTATGTGTACACATTTATTCTACCTATTCTATTCTAACCTGTCAGTGTGATTTTACTGTACACCGCACTGAATTGCCGGCTTTTCTCTCTAACACCGCTGCGTATTTCTCGCAAGTCACACTGCTGGTCCGTGTGTAATCTGTATTTTTGGGGCTTCCATAGACTTTCATTGGCGTTTTTTTGCGCAATACGGTGACAAACGCAGCATGCTGCGATTTTCTACGGCCGTAGAAAGCCGTATAATACTGATCAGTAAAATACGGCAGATAGGAGCAGGGGCATAGAGAATAATTGGGACTTTTGTTAGGCGTGTTTTACGGACGTATTTTATGCGCTCATACATCCGTAAAACTTGCTAGTGTGACTCCAGCCTAACTCCTCCTCCAGCCAGAATATATAGGGAAGCCCCCCTGAAACCGGGTCTAGAGCTCCCCCTTCTGACCTGGAGTCAGAATAGTGTTGTATGTGCGTGTTACCTGTTAAGGGGATCCCTGTCGCTTCCAGGCGTGGCATCACCCTGAGGAAGGCGATACCATTGTAACAACCGGCTTCCTGGGGTGTTATACGGTCACCAAATACTGATGATAGAGGTGATGGGCGGTCACTAGTGATGAGCGAGTGTACTCGTTGCTCAGGTTTTCTAGAGCACGCTCGGGTGACCTCCGAGTATTTATGACTGCTCGGAGATTTAGTTTTCATCCCCGCAGCTGAATGATTTACAGCTACTAGCCAGGCTGAGTACATGTGGGGGTCGCCTGGTTGCTATGGAATCCCCACATGTATTCAAGTTGGCTAGTAGCTGTAAATCATTCAGCTGCGGAGATGAAAACTAAATCTCCGAGCACTAACAAATACTTGGGGACCACCCAAGCGTGCTCTGGAAAACCCGAGCAACGAGTACACTCGCTCATCACTAACGGTCACCAGATACTGATGATGGAGGTGATGGGCGCTCACCAGGTAATAGTGATGGAGGTGATGGGCAGTCACCAGATACTGATGATGGAGGTGATGGGCGCTCACCAGGTAATAGTGATGGAGGTGATGGGCGGTCACCAGATACTGATGATGGAGGTGATGGGCAGTCACCAGATACTGATGATGGAGGTGACGGGTGGTCACTAGATACTGAAGATGGTGGTGACGGGCGGTCACCAGATACTGATGATGGAGGTGATGGGTGGTCACCAGATACTGATGATGGAGGAGACGGGCGGTCACCAGATACTGATGATGGAGGTGACGGACGATCACCAGATACTGATGATGGAGGTGACGGGCGGTCACCAGATACTGATGATGGAGGAGACGGGCGGTCACCAGATACTGATGATGGAGGTGACGGGCGGTCACCAGATACTGATGATGGAGGAGATGGGCGGTCACCAGATACTGATGATGGAGGAGATGGGCGGTCACCAGATACTGATGATGGAGGTGACGGGCGGTCTCCAGATACTGATGATGAAGGTGACGGGCGGTCTTCAGATACTGATGATGGAGGTGATGGGTGATCACCAGATACTGATGATGGAGGTGACGGGCGGTCACCAGATATTGATGATGGAGGTGACGAGTGATTACCAGATACTGATGATGGAGGAGACGGCTGGTCACCAAATACTGATGATGGAGGTGACGGGCGGTCACCAGATATTGATGATGGAGGTGATGGGCGGTCACCAGATATTGATGATGGAGGTGACGGGCGGTCACCAGATAATGATGATGGAGGAGACGGCTGGTCACCAAATACTGATGATGGAGGTGACAGGCAGTCACCAGATACTGATGATGGAGGTGATGAGTGGTCACCAGATACTGATGATGGAGGTGACGGGCGGTCACCAGATACTGATGATGGAGGTGACGGGCGGTCACCAGATACTGATGATGGAGGTGACGGGCGGTCACCAGATACTGATGATGGAAGTGACGGGCGGTCACCAGATACTGATGATGGAAGTGACGGGCGGTCACCAGATACTGATGATGGAGGTGACGGGCGGTCACCAGATACTGACGATGGAGGTGACGGGCGGTCACCAGATACTGATGGTGGAGGTGATGAGCGGTCACCAGATACTGATGATGGAGGTGACGGGCGGTCACCAGATACTGATGATGGAGGTGACGGGCGGTCACCAGATACTGATGATGGAGGTGACGGGCGGTCACCAGATACTGATGATGGAGGTGACGGGCGGTCACCAGATACTGATGATGGAGGTGACGGGCGGTCACCAGATACTGATGATGGAAGTGACGGGCGGTCACCAGATACTGATGATGGAGGTGACGGGCGGTCACCAGATACTGACGATGGAGGTGACGGGCGGTCACCAGATACTGATGGTGGAGGTGATGAGCGGTCACCAGATACTGATGATGGAGGTGACGGGCGGTCACCAGATACTGATGATGGAGGTGACGGGCGGTCACCAGATACTGATGATGGAGGTGACGGGCGGTCACCAGATACTGATGATGGAGGAGACGGGCGGTCACCAGATACTGATGATGGAGGAGACGGGCGGTCACCAGATACTGATGATGGAGGTGACGGGCAGTCACCAGATACTGATGATGGAGGTGACGGGCGGTCACCAGATACTGATGATGGAGGTGACGGGCGGTCACCAGATACTGACGATGGAGGTGACGGGCAGTCACCAGATACTGATGATGGAGGAGATGGGCGGTCACCAGATACTGATGTGATTTACATTTCTCTGTTCTCCATTCACTTTGCATTTTGTTCATTCTTACAGATCACCTCTTCACACTTTTTTGGAGCTTTTTCCTTGGCAGCACTGTTCCTGCACACTAGTCTATGAAGCTCTGCTGTTTTTCGACATACAGTGGGGCAAAAAAGTATTTAGTCAGTCAGTAATAGTGCAAGTTCCACCACTTAAAAAGATGACAGGCGTCTGTAATTTACATCATAGGTAGACCTCAACTATGGGAGACAAACTGAGAAAAAAAAATCCAGAAAATCACATTGTCTGTTTTTTTTAACAATTTATTTGCATATTATGGTGGAAAATAAGTATTTGGTCAGAAACAAACAATCAAGATTTCTGGCTCTCACAGACCTGTAACTTCTTCTTTAAGAGTCTCCTCTTTCCTCCACTCATTACCTGTAGTAATGGCACCTGTTTAAACTTGTTATCAGTATAAAAAGACACCTGTGCACACCCTCAAATAGTTTGACTCCAAACTCCACTATGGTGAAGACCAAAGAGCTGTCAAAGGACACCAGAAACAAAATTGTAGCCCTGCACCAGGCTGGGAAGACTGAATCTGCAATAGCCAACCAGCTTGGAGTGAAGAAATCAACAGTGGGAGCAATAATTAGAAAATGGAAGACATACAAGGCCACTGATAATCTCCCTCGATCTGGGGCTCCATGCAAAATCCCACCCCGTGGGGTCAGAATGATCACAAGAACGGTGAGCAAAAATCCCAGAACCACACGGGGGGACCTAGTGAATGAACTGCAGAGAGCTGGGACCAATGTAACAAGGCCTACCATAAGTAACACACTACGCCCCCATGGACTCAGATCCTGCAGTGCCAGATGTGTCCCACTGCTTAAGCCATTACATGTCCGGGCCCGTCTGAAGTTTGCTAGAGAGCATTTGGATGATCCAGAGGAGTTTTGGGAGAATGTCCTATGGTCTGATGAAACCAAACTGGAACTGTTTGGTAGAAACACAACTTGTCGTGTTTGGAGGAAAAAGAATACTGAGTTGCATCCATCAAACACCATACCTACTGTAAAGCATGGTGGTGGAAACATCATGCTTTGGGGCTGTTTCTCTGCAAAGGGGCCAGGACGACTGATCCGGGTACATGAAAGAATGAATGGGGCCATGTATCGTGAGATTTTGAGTGCAAACCTCCTTCCATCAGCAAGGGCATTGAAGATGAAACGTGGCTGAGTCTTTCAACATGACAATGATCCAAAGCACACCGCCAGGGCAACGAAGGAGTGGCTTCGTAAGAAGCATTTCAAGGTCCTGGAGTGACCTAGCCAGTCTCCAGATCTCAACCCTATAGAAAACCTTTGGAGGGAGTTGAAAGTCCGTGTTGCCAAGAGAAAAGCCAAAAACATCACTGCTCTAGAGGAGATCTGCATGGAGGAATGGGCCAACATACCACCAACAGTGTGTGGCAACCTTGTGAAGACTTACAGAAAACGTTTGACCTCTGTCATTGCCAACAAAGGATATATTACAAAGTATTGAGATGAAATTTAATTTCTGACCAAATACTTATTTTCCACCATAATATGCAAATAAATTGTTAAAAAAACAGACAATGTGATTTTCTGGATTTTTTTTTCTCAGTTTGTCTCCCATAGTTGAGGTCTACCTATGATGTAAATTACAGACGCCTCTCATCTTTTTAAGTGGTGGAACTTGCACTATTGCTGACTGACTAAATACTTTTTTGCCCCACTGTATCTCCTATTGTGGACATAGATGGATTTTCAGCTTTGCTTCGGTGCTGCAGATCCAGACCTGCGGCTTTTATACCCCCGTCCCCGCGGACCCTCGCACACAGATCACGGCTCCTTCATGTGATTCACCTGGTAACGTACAAAGAGACCACCTTATCTTTTGGGAGCGTTCTCTGTCTGATGAGACCCATTAAAGTTTGTGTTGCCCCAAGATGAAGGTTTTGTGCCGGACCCCCGATGTGATGTCCCATGGTCCTGGTATCCCCCACCATTGTGCCGCTCGCGGCAGCCTCCGGCCTCTTCCTTATTGACGAGCCTCCTTTAATAATACATGTAATAATTAGTTTCCTGTGAGGAGCCGTCTTTCATATTTCGCTGTCTCGCACGCGCCAACGTCGACTTTTTCCGTCTTATCTACAACAAAAGTGTTACCCAAACGATTAATTAAGTTGTAAACGTGAAGACCGAGCAATTACTGCACATTAAAGCAAGTAATCCCTAATTAAAGAAATCAGGAGGATTACAGGAACTTCCGTTCTGCCACGTTTATGGATATATGAAATGACTCCGCACCGCTCCTGCTGCTTTCTGCTTCTTTCTACCTGTCAGATTTCTGGATAGTTCATGAATGGACAAATAGTAACGTAGTAACATAGTAACATAGTTAGTAAGGCCGAAAAAAGACATTTGTCCATCCAGTTCAGCCTATATTCCATCATAATAAATCCCCAGATCTACGTCCTTCTACAGAACCTAATAATTGTATGATACAATATTGTTCTGCTCCAGGAAGACATCCAGGCCTCTCTTGAACCCCTCGACTGAGTTCGCCATCACCACCTCTTCAGGCAAGCAATTCCAGATTCTCACTGCCCTAACAGTAAAGAATCCTCTTCTATGTTGGTGGTAAAACCTTCTCTCCTCCAGACGCAAAGAATGCCCCCTTGTGCCCGTCACCTTCCTTGGTATAAACAGATCCTCAGCGAGATATTTGTATTGTCCCCTTATATACTTATACATGGTTATTAGATCGCCCCTCAGTCGTCTTTTTTCTAGACTAAATAATCCTAATTTCGCTAATCTATCTGGGTATTGTAGTTCTCCCATCCCCTTTATTAATTTTGTTGCCCTCCTTTGTACTCTCTCTAGTTCCATTATATCCTTCCTGAGCACCGGTGCCCAAAACTGGACACAGTACTCCATGTGCGGTCTAACTAGGGATTTGTACAGAGGCAGTATAATGCTCTCATCATGTGTATCCAGACCTCTTTTAATGCACCCCATGATCCTGTTTGCCTTGGCAGCTGCTGCCTGGCACTGGCTGCTCCAGGTAAGTTTATCATTAACTAGGATCCCCAAGTCCTTCTCCCTGTCAGATTTACCCAGTGGTTTCCCGTTCAGTGTGTAATGGTGATATTGATTCCCTCTTCCCATGTGTATAACCTTACATTTATCATTGTTAAATGTGGGGCGATTTCTAACAATTAAGGATTTTTAGGGGAAAAATCTACAGATATGACGAAAACAGAAGCTACAGGGTTAATTATGGTCCTAAAGGCAACACTCTGTAGAGCACTGTCCCTTTAAATGACTTTATAATGAGATCCGTGCTGTGTGCTTCTCTCAGATGGTATCAGACATGATGGGCTGACAGTGGCGCAACTACGGTCCCATGGGTCCAGATGCAAAATTAGGACGCGGCCCCCAAATCCCCTGCATTTTGGTCAGATGTATGGGCCCTTCTATTGTTCTAAATCAATAAGGACATACATGCTGTCCCCAATTATTTAGTAATGTCCCCATCTTGGTCCCCTTTCATATATATATGCCCCCCATCCTGGTATATGATTGGCTGACAGAGGCACACATGGTTAGATACACAGCTCAGCAGACGGTATCACATATGGTTAGATACACAGCTCAGCAGACGGTATCACATATGGTTAGATGCACGGCTCAGCAGACAGTATCACATATGGTTAGATACACGGCTCAGCAGACGGTATCACATATGGTTAGATACACAGCTCAGCAGACGGTATCACATATGGTTAGATGCACAGCTCAGCAGACAGTATCACATATGGTTAGATACACGGCTCAGCAGACAGTATCACATATGGTTAGATACACGGCTCAGCAGACGGTATCACATATGGTTAGATACACAGCTCAGCAGACAGTATCACATATGGTTAGATACACGGCTCAGCAGACGGTATCACATATGGTTAGATGCACAGCTCAGCAGACAGTATCACATATGGTTAGATACACGGCTCAGCAGACAGTATCACATATGGTTAGATACACGGCTCAGCAGACGGTATCACATATGGTTAGATACACGGCTCAGCAGACGGTATCACATATGGTTAGATGCACAGCTCAGCAGACAGTATCACATATGGTTAGATGCACGGCTCAGCAGACAGTATCACATATGGTTAGATACACGGCTCAGCAGACGGTATCACATATGGTTAGATGCACAGCTCAGCAGACGGTATCACATATGGTTAGATGCACGGCTCAGCAGACAGTATCACATATGGTTAGATACACGGCTCAGCAGACGGTATCACATATGGTTAGATACACAGCTCAGCAGACGGTATCACATATGGTTAGATGCACAGCTCAGCAGACAGTATCACATATGGTTAGATACACGGCTCAGCAGACAGTATCACATATGGTTAGATGCACAGCTCAGCAGACAGTATCACATATGGTTAGATACACGGCTCAGCAGACGGTATCACATATGGTTAGATGCACAGCTCAGCAGACAGTATCACATATGGTTAGATGCACAGCTCAGCAGACAGTATCACATATGGTTAGATACACGGCTCAGCAGACAGTATCACATATGGTTAGATACACGGCTCAGCAGACGGTATCACATATGGTTAGATACACGGCTCAGCAGACAGTATCACATATGGTTAGATGCACAGCTCAGCAGACAGTATCACATATGGTTAGATACACGGCTCAGCAGACAGTATCACATATGGTTAGATACACGGCTCAGCAGACGGTATCACATATGGTTAGATACACGGCTCAGCAGACGGTATCACATATGGTTAGATGCACAGCTCAGCAGACAGTATCACATATGGTTAGATGCACGGCTCAGCAGACAGTATCACATATGGTTAGATACACGGCTCAGCAGACGGTATCACATATGGTTAGATGCACAGCTCAGCAGACAGTATCACATATGGTTAGATACACGGCTCAGCAGACAGTATCACATATGGTTAGATACACGGCTCAGCAGACGGTATCACATATGGTTAGATACACGGCTCAGCAGACAGTATCACATATGGTTAGATGCACAGCTCAGCAGACAGTATCACATATGGTTAGATGCACAGCTCAGCAGACAGTATCACATATGGTTAGATGCACAGCTCAGCAGACAGTATCACATATGGTTAGATGCACAGCTCAGCAGACAGTATCACATATGGTTAGATACACGGCTCAGCAGACGGTATCACATATGGTTAGATACACGGCTCAGCAGACAGTATCACATATGGTTAGATGCACAGCTCAGCAGACAGTATCACATATGGTTAGATACACGGCTCAGCAGACAGTATCACATATGGTTAGATACACGGCTCAGCAGACGGTATCACATATGGTTAGATACACGGCTCAGCAGACAGTATCACATATGGTTAGATGCACGGCTCAGCAGACAGTATCACATATGGTTAGATGCACAGCTCAGCAGACAGTATCACATATGGTTAGATGCACAGCTCAGCAGACAGTATCACATATGGTTAGATACACGGCTCAGCAGACAGTATCACATATGGTTAGATGCACAGCTCAGCAGACGGTATCACATATGGTTAGATACACGGCTCAGCAGACAGTATCACATATGGTTAGATACACAGCTCAGCAGACAGTATCACATATGGTTAGATACACAGCTCAGCAGACGGCATCACACAAAGTTAGATACACAGCTCAGCAGATGATATAACACAAGGTTAGATATACAGCTCAGCAGATGGTATCACACAAGTTTAGATACACGGTTCAGCAGATGGTATCACACAAGGTTAGATGCACGGTTCAGCAGATGGTATCACACAAGTTTAGATACACGGTTCAGCAGGTGGTATCACACAAGGTTAGATACACAGCTCAGCAGATGATATAACACAAGGTTAGATATACAGCTCAGCAGATGGTATCACACAAGTTTAGATACACGGTTCAGCAGATGGTATCACACAAGGTTAGATACACGGCTCAGCAGGCGGCATCACACAAGGTTAGATACACAGCTCAGCAGACGGTATCACACAAGGTTAGATACACAGCTCAGCAGACGGTATCACACAAGGTTAGATGCACAGCTCAGCAGACGGTATCACACAAGGTTAGATGCACAGCTCAGCAGATGGTATCACACAAGGTTAGATACACGGCTCAGCAGATGATATAACACAAGGTTAGATACACAGCTCAGCAGACGGTATCACACAAGGTTAGATGCACAGCTCAGCAGACGGCATCACACAAGGTTAGATGCACAGTTACAGTAACAGCGTTTTCTGACACATCTAAGGTTGATATTAAAGAGAATTTATGGTGATGAGGCAGTTGGCGCTGGCATTATCAGGGTAATGTGAGAGTATATAGGGGAACGCAGCCCCTCCAGGTGCCCCCAGCCCCCATCCTATCCATAATATCCCCACTATAATGAGCCCTCCACCTCTCCGCTCCGGCGGATCAGGCAGAATTCACCAGCAACATCAGGTCCATGTGCCGGAATCCCTCATCTAATATTCATGGAGCCCATTGATCATGATCCTTTTGTGTTTTGTGTTGTCTTTGATGATTATTGTATCTCATCTTTGACTTTCATCATGATCCTTTTTTTATGAATACGAGATTTGACCAGAAAGACTCAGAGTGATGCAGCCGGGCACCTAGGACAGAGCTCAGCTCAATCATCGGAGTCAGGACGATCCTACAATGAACCTTCCAAGCAGAAACGGGGTGGTTAGATAATTTACTACATCGGATTCGAGCTGTGCCCAGAGGGACAGAACCAGATCGATGGTCCTCAGATCCAATGGAGAAGTTAATTCTGGGGTCTATGCTCCATGTTTACAGAACATGTGTTAATTATATCCCAATCACTCCAGGTGTATCATATATGGATCTATAATATCTAACAGACCCATGAGATATAGACCCATGAGATATAGACCCGTGAGATATAGACCCGTGAGATATAGAGCCATGATATAGAGCCATGAGCTATAGAGCCATGAGATATAGAGCCATGAGCTATAGAGCCATGAGATACAGACCCGTGAGATATTGACCCGTGAGATATATACGCGTGAGATATAGACCCATGAGATATAGATCCATGAGATATAGGCGCATGAGATACAGACCCATCAGATGCAGACCCATGAGATATAGGTCCATGAGATATAGGTTCATGAGATACAGGTCCATGAGACATAGACCCATGAGATATAGACCCATGAGATATAGACCCATGAGATATAGACCCGTGAGATATAGACCCATGAGATATAGAGCCATGAAATATAGAGCCATGAGCTATAGACTCATGAGATACAGACCCATGAGATATAGGTCCATAAGATATAGGTTCATGAGATACAGACCCATGAGACACAGACCCATGAGATATAGATCCATGAGATATAGACCCATGAGATATAGGTCCATGAGATATAGGTTCATGAGATACAGGTCCATGAGATATAGACCCGTGAGATACAGACCCATGAGATATAGACCCATGAGATATAGACCCATGAGATATAGACCCATGAGATATAGGCCCATGAGATATAGACCCATGTGATATAGACCCATGAGATATAGATCCATGAGATATAGGCCCATGAGATATAGGCCCATGAGATATAGACCCATGAGATATAGATCCATGAGATATAGGCCCATGAGATATAGGCCCATGAGATATAGATCCATGAGATATAGACCCATGAGATATAGATCCATGAGATATAGGCCCATGAGATATAGGCCCATGAGATATAGACCCATGAGATATAGATCCATGAGATATAGGCCCATGAGATATAGGCCCATGAGATATAGACCCATGAGATATAGACCCATGAGATATAGACCCATGAGATATAGACCCATGAGATATAGATCCATGAGATATAGGCCCATGAGATATAGGCCCATGAGATATAGGCCCATGAGATATAGACCCATGAGATATAGATCCATGAGATATAGGTTCATGAGATACAGACCCATGAGATATAGACCCATGAGATATAGACCCATGAGATATAGACCCATGAGATATAGACCCGTGAGATATAGACCCATGAGATATAGAGCCATGAAATATAGAGCCATGAGCTATAGACTCATGAGATACAGACCCATGAGATATAGGTCCATAAGATATAGGTTCATGAGATACAGACCCATGAGACACAGACCCATGAGATATAGATCCATGAGATATAGACCCATGAGATATAGGTCCATGAGATATAGGTTCATGAGATACAGGTCCATGAGATATAGACCCGTGAGATACAGACCCATGAGATATAGACCCATGAGATATAGACCCATGAGATATAGACCCATGAGATATAGGCCCATGAGATATAGACCCATGTGATATAGACCCATGAGATATAGATCCATGAGATATAGGCCCATGAGATATAGGCCCATGAGATATAGACCCATGAGATATAGATCCATGAGATATAGGCCCATGAGATATAGGCCCATGAGATATAGATCCATGAGATATAGACCCATGAGATATAGATCCATGAGATATAGGCCCATGAGATATAGGCCCATGAGATATAGACCCATGAGATATAGATCCATGAGATATAGGCCCATGAGATATAGGCCCATGAGATATAGACCCATGAGATATAGACCCATGAGATATAGACCCATGAGATATAGACCCATGAGATATAGACCCATGAGATATAGATCCATGAGATATAGGCCCATGAGATATAGGCCCATGAGATATAGGCCCATGAGATATAGACCCATGAGATATAGATCCATGAGATATAGATCCATGAGATATAGATCCATGAGATATAGATCCATGAGATATAGGCCCATGAGATATAGACCCATGAGATATAGACCCATGAGATATAGACCCATGAGATATAGACCCATGAGATATAGATCCATGAGATATAGGCCCATGAGATATAGGCCCATGAGATATAGGCCCATGAGATATAGACCCATGAGATATAGACCCATGAGATATAGACCCATGAGATATAGATCCATGAGATATAGATCCATGAGATATAGATCCATGAGATATAGGCCCATGAGATATAGGCCCATGAGATATAGACCCATGAGATATAAACCCATGGAGCAAGTGGTCAACTCTAAAATCATCTCCAAGTAGGGCTGTCTTCTGCTGGACTTGCTGAGCCATCGGAGAGTGTTCTAGGGTCAATATGAAGGACCAGATTGACCCTGATTATCACTTACAGTTAAATTGTAAGCTCTGTCGTTATCATAGATCATGTTGATACTAAAGACTAGGGGATATTTATGGCATAACCCCAAAGCAAGATTTTAGAGATACATACGATGCTCCAATTTAGAAAATCAACAACTGGCTCTGATGGACCAAGTAGTGTTCTCATTATCGTGCTCAGATCTGGACCTATTGGAAGATCTTACGGTGGTGGAACCTGATCCTTTACCTGGGCCGTGTCTGGCAAACACTGGTCCACGTACCAAACTTTTGAATGGTTGACCAATAGCTAAATATGAAAGCATGAGGCCACACTTGCAGATGTAGACTCCAGACCTCTAAGTTATAGAGAACGGTTTATTTCTAGCACGTTACATGGTATATGGTCTGCTGTTTGCTATTTCCCATTGTGAAGGAGTCCCTTGACGTTTACCTTAAAAATGTGCAATTTCCTAGTTAGACAATGTCCGTTTGGGGAGTAGAATTTGTCTCATTTGAAACTAAGAACACTACTGGATATTCTGTGTATGGCCGAAGGGTGTATCGATAGAGCGCTCAGTACCCCTAGGCTCTGTTCACATTGCGTTTTACCCACATCTGTGGCTTTGTTGGGACTTACATCTGAAGCCCTGGAAAATGGGATTGGGGCGTATGCGCTGACCGGGTCATTGACTACCATGATGAAGTCACAATTGACTCTGTGGTATCATTTTCGGTGGTATTCAGCTATTTGGGGTGGGTTTTGAGCTGACCACCTCAAAGAGGCGTATGAGGCCGAAAATTAAGTTATTCAGGTCCCAGATTAGACTAGAACTCATAAATATGTCAGACCCCAGATCAGAACCCTGAATACAGACCCTAAACCTTGCTCCTAAACCTCAGGCCAGGTCTCAAAATTAACTCAGACCCTCAGACCACAGTGCTGAATTATTTCATACCCCAGACCTCATAATTAGTTCAGACCTCAGAATTACATCAGATTCCAGACCACTAAATTAATTCAAACCTCTTGATCCTACCTTGGATTAGATCCCAAAATCCTTCATCTGTAAAGGAACCAGATCCCTAAATCAGGATTATTATTGGTTTACTCTTCTTTGGGGATGCCCAGTTGCAATTATAACTGTATGGCGATCCCGATAATTCTGCCATTAACTAGAACAAAAGATCACAAAGTAACAAAACGACCAAATGTCTTATACGGAACTTAGTTCCGCTACATCGGTATATGACGAGTACCAGATGGGACGGTGGAATATCTGCCCCCATTTGTCTCTTGTGTTAATCACCAGTCCCCTCCCAGTATAAAGGGTTAAACGATTTAGGAGGGTGCACGTTTATTAGGTTTTTCTTATGTAAAATGTGTTGACCGCTGGCCTGGAACGCAACATTCAGGCTACTTACCAGCAGTTAAAGAGAATAAATTGCTTCCCTTTAACATCTAAACTCGCAGGTTCCATTCAAAGGCTAATTGTATTCCGCCGATTGCCTGCAGCGCTGACGCACACCTGACATTTACACATAATCGGATAAAGCGCCGCAAAGTCATTTCGCATGCAAAATATCTGCAAACAACAGGATCCCGACGGTTGGGAATCTGGGGAGCGTCAACCAAGACACAGGAAAAAATCATCGCATCATTTCAGCCTAAGAACAAAAAACAGATTGGAAAGCCAAAATTTGAAACCCATTGCAAAGTCTGTAGCAAGACCCCCTAACTACAGCTTTCTTCCTAAGGGATGGAGGGTTCTCTACGGCTAAACCTCATCAATCACCAAATTCAAAAAGTGATGAGAAAAGTGATCGCGGTCCACAAAGAGACGAAGGGTCCAATTCATCATTACTTTTTTTTATCTCACTTTTTTATTTTTTGACTTGTGTTTTGTTTTGGTTCCAAATTAATCAAAACTACGCAGACGATTCCTCAATTTTGCGCAAAGCCCCAAATTGTCTTTTTTTATGTGTTTGTATCTGGTTATGCAGATTTTGGAAAAGTCGCATGTTTTGCAAAATAATGCAAATATATCTTGTGTGTGTAAAATCACTCCAGGGGTAACTTGGGTGGGGGGTTTGGGGGCAAAGTTGCACCAAATTTTTCATGAATCTGTCTAAAGTCAAAATGACGAAAATATCAGAAAACTGAGTAAACTACGAAAGACGACTTGGGAAAAAAAAAAAAAGATGCGAATTGTCACAAATCACAAAGTCACCGAGCGTTATTTCCGCCAAAAACTGGTGGAAATCCGACGAAGAATCTGGCTTGTAGTTTTAGTTACATTCAGTAATAACAAAAATTGAAATGTTGGAAATTTTTGCTCAAATGTAAACTTCTATCAGCCAAATATTTATTTTTTGAGCGATAAGTCTCATTCAGATGTTTTTGATAAATTGACGATGTGATTCCCATCATAGTCTATGGGGCTGTTCACATGGACAAATGTGAGCAGAAATGAAGACATGGAGATGCCTATTTTCCATCCATATTGCATATGAAGCTCACCGAGCTGTGACTCTGTGCTGAACCTCAGGGGTGTTGCTTTCCAATACTGTATATATTAGGGGCATGCCTCAGGAGGTCAGGTGGTGATACCCCAAATAACAATTCTTGCAGGTATGTAGTCTCTGTGATTTTGAGGACCACGTAGGGCTTTTGGTACCACTCTCCCAATATCTGTGTCCCTCAGGGGATGATCCATATAAACAGCAATTCAGAAGTCCCTTTTTGAGGTTTCTGTAGGGTGCTGGCTCATTCTGGCCGCCGTCCAGTGTTCCATACTGTAATTTAGTGTAGCCGGCAATGCAGTAGATGATACATGTGCACACACCAGCCGATAGCGCGGAGAAGCTGGCACCGGGCTTTGGATTTGCCTTTTGGACATCTTAAACTTTCCTCTTTCGGAAACAATTGGAAACTATCCGTTCATCTCTCTGAAAAGATCAGATGAAATGTCATGAAATTCATTACAATCTGGCAGCACGAGCCTGCCGCTCCTCTCCAGCTTTCCGCAGCCCCACACCTGTCAGCACTTCCCGGGGCCCTGATCAATCAATTGGAACACGTTCTGTGCACAAAGTTTTTATCCAAACCCGGAGTCCTTCAAAACTTTAGTCTCTGCGGACAGCGAGGAATATATCGGGGACGAGGACATGCCAATGTTTTTCTGCTTTCAGAACGTCACATTTACATGCCGTGATTAGAAAATTTGGAAATAAAAAAAGTATTGGCCCTTCGGAAAATAAAAGTCCTAAAATAATGACTTGTAGTTAAAAATCTGCATTATTGGTCACATTGCATCGGCCTCTGTGACTATCTCCTGTAAGCGGCACCTGAGGTCCATGTTTGCAGTGCGGGATCTGTTATCTTCACGGATATCACACACACCCATTAAAATCTATGGACCAGTTCACGTGTCCATTTTTTTCCTGCAGTACTGATGGCAAAGGGCATTATAGGTTTATGGGTCCGTGAAAAACACGTACAGCGCACGGATGGCATCAGTGCACAGTCCTTGTGCCATCCGTGTGCCGTACGTGCGCCATATGTGTCCCATCTTTATGCCATTTGTGTGCTGTCTGTGTGCCACCCATGTGACATTCGTGTGCCGTCCGTATGCCATAGTGTGCCATCCATGGGCCATCTGTGTGTCGTTCATGTGTCGTCCGTGGGCTCTTCGTGTGTCATCCTTGTGTCATCCGTGTGCTGTCCATGGGTCATCCGTGTGTCATTCATGTGCTATCCATGTGCCGTCCGTGGGCTGTCTGTGTGTCATTCATGTGTCGTCCGTGGGCTCTCCGTGTGCCATCTGAGTGTCATCGTGTGCGATCCATGTGCCGTCCGTGGGCTGTCCGTGTGCCGTCCGTGTTCCGTCTGTGTGTCGTCCGTGTGTCGTTCATGTGTTGTCTGTGTGTCGTCCATGTGCCATCCATGTGTTGTCTGTGTGCCGTCCGTGGGCTGTCTGTGTGTCATTCATGTGTCGTCCGTGGGCTCTCTGTGTGTCATCTGTGTGTTATCTGTGTGCGGTCCTTGTGCTGTCCATGGGCTCTCCGTGTGCCATCTGGTGTCATCCGTGTGCGGTCCATGTGCCTTCCTTGGGCCGTCTGTGTGTTGTCCATGTGCCGTCCATGTGCCATCCCTGGGCCGTCCGTGGGACGTCTGTGTGTCGTCCATGTGCCGTCCGTGGGCTCTCCGTGTGCCGTCCATGTGCCATCCATGTGCCATCCCTGGGCGTTCCGTGGGTCGTCTGTGTGTCGTCCATGTGCCATTATTATTATTATTATTATTTATTGTTATAGCGCCATTTGTTCCATGGCGCTTTACATGTGAGGAGGGGTATACATAATGAAAACAAGTACAATAATCTTAAACAATACAAGTCATAACTGGTACAGGAGGAATGAGGACCCTGCCCGCGAAGGCTCACAATCTGCCATCCGTGAGCTCTCCGTGTGCCGTCCATGTGCCATCCCTGGGTCGTCTGTGTGTCGTCCACGTGCCATCCGTGAGCTCTCCGTGTGCCATCCGTGGGCTCTCCGTGTGCCGTCCATGTGCCATCCCTGGGTCATCTGTGTGTCGTCCATGTGCCATCCGTGGGCTCTCCGTGTGCCGTCCATGTGCCATCCCTGGGTCGTCTGTGTGTCGTCCACGTGCCATCCGTGAGCTCTCCGTGTGCCATCCGTGGGCTCTCCGTGTGCCGTCCATGTGCCATCCCTGGGTCATCTGTGTGTCGTCCATGTGCCATCCGTGGGCTCTCCGTGTGCCGTCCATGTGCCATCCCTGGGTCATCTGTGTGTCGTCCATGTGCCATCCGTGAGCTCTCCGTGTGCCATCCGTGAGCTCTCCGTGTGCCGTCCATGTGCCATCGCTGGGTCGTCTGTGTGTCGTCCACGTGCCATCCGTGAGCTCTCCGTGTGCCATCCGTGGGCTCTCCGTGTGCCGTCCATGTGCCATCCCTGGGTCATCTGTGTGTCGTCCATGTGCCATCCGTGGGCTCTCCGTGTGCCGTCCATGTGCCATCCCTGGGTCGTCTGTGTGTCGTCCACGTGCCATCTGTGTGCTGTCCGTATATAACGTTACAAACTATCGGAAAAGCTTTGTAATTTCATTCTTTCTTTATCCATGATGGTAAAACACGGATGGCGCACTGATCCAACACACTGACAACACCGGTGCTGTCTTTTCCGGTACTTTTTTTTTTTTACGGACCTGTGTACAGACTTCCCTCTTGTCTTGTATCCCGCAGTCTGCAGGGGCGAGTCCTGGAGCCAAATGGAAAACAGAAGGAAAAAAAATCAGCAAAAATTTGTCACATTTCAAACATTAAAAAAGATTAAGGACAAATCACTGATCAGAAAACGTTTTTTGGTTTCTGTCATAGGATCGTAATCCAAAGGATATTCTGTACCGACGGCTCAGTCCCAATGTCTCAGAATTGACCAATCCAATGTGATCAACTTAATCATGAATGGGGAATTTTAAGTAGGCGACTCAATGCTATAAAGCAAACATTAGCCCATTCTCTGAGGCTTTAGCAGTGTGAGAAGTGGTCCCAGGCAAATTTCAGGAAATTCAACTTGAATTCGATCCTCCGTGGAGCCAACTTCTCTTGTCTATTCAGCCTGTGACCGCCGGACTTCTGCCTGTCCTCCAGGCCAGATCTACAGCCGCTCTTCTGTTGGTAGGAGAGTTAGTTGAACAGTTACCTTGTTTTCATCAGACACCCGCTGTATCACCATCTGCAAGATAATGATAACTTATTGATTGCTGGAAGTCCGAACACTGGGAAGTGCAGTGATCAGCAGAATGGGGAATGTTTGTCCCTGATCGCTCACTTTTATCCCCATGTGCATTCTAAAAGGGATAAAAGATCGACCATTCTGGTCAATAACTCATCATCTACACTGTGGATAAGCTATAAGTTATTTTCACGGATAGCCCCCTGTAATGTATTCCTGCAGTCACTGAAGTCTGTGTGGTCACTGTGGTTCCGGACGACCAACGAGCGGCTCAGATCTTCAGACCCCAGATCGCGCCGTCCTCTACGTGTGCTGCCCACAATGACCCCCATAGAACAGCTCTCGGTGCCATAGACATCTCTTTTGTAAACACATAGGAGACCTCGTAGCCTTGGAAGACTGCTCTGAAAAAGCCTCAGTCCTGGAAGTCTCCTGGTGCTGGTCGCGATGGGTGGATTTTTTTAGAATCTGAAGTTATCTTCTGAAACTGACATATTGCTTAATTCATGTTTTCGTGAGGAATCTGTTTGTTTTTTTTCATCATTTTTTTCTCAATATTACAATCTGTATTAAAAATTAAAAATCGAAATACTGCAATTCTCACATCGGCCACTGGGGCTGTTTAAGACTTTAACTTCCTGTTGTTTCAGGAAGCATCACATGTATATTAGCAGCAATTAACAGACTCAGATCCTATGTTTTGTATCGAAGCATCTAATGTGTCAGTGCAAAAGTCATTGTGAAGGGAGGAAGAGGGAGTAGGTGAGCTGTGACATCACCTATAATGCATGGTGGGTCCTGTGTTATCTACTGTATATAGATGTGTTATCAGTCATTGTACAGGAGGAGGAGGTGAGCTGTGACATCACCTATTGTGAATGGTGGATCCAGTGTTATCTAATTATTTAGGGATATTATCAGTCATTATACAGGAGGAGGAGGTGAGCTGTGACATCACATATAGTGAATGGTGGATCCTGTGTTATCTACTCTATATAGAGGTGGTATCATTCATTGTACAGGAGGAGAAGGTGAGCTGCGACATCACTTATTGTGAATGGTGGATCCTGTGTTATCTAATTTATATAGGGTTATTATTAGTCATTGTACAGGAGGAGGAGGAGGTGAGCTGAGACATCACATATAGTGAATGGTGGATCCTGTGTTATCTACTGTATATAGAGGTGGTATCATTCATTGTACAGGAGAAGGAGGTGAGCTGTGACATCACCTATTGTGAATGGTGGATCCTGTGTTATCTACTGTATATAGAGGTGTTATCAGTCATTATACAGGAGGAGGTGAGCTGTGATATCACCTATTGAACCAGGGATTCAAGCTTGAAGAGGCTAATTTGCATATTCCAGGTGCCTTCTGGGAAGAGCGAAGAGTCTCCCTAAGCTAGAAGATCGTTGGGTACAGCCGGGACCAGCTGCTTGGAAAGCATCGCCAATTTTTGCCTGTAGGATATTATTGCAAGAGAGCTTGGCTGAGTAGATTACACAAGAAGGAAAACACACAGCAAGTCAGCAGGATCTAGGAGCAACATGGCAGATGTGACAACCTACATGGTGAGCTGCAGCATGTGCTACATGTTCACAGATCGACCAGAAGAAGAATCAAATTTCACCTGTCAGAAGTGTAGACTAGTGGCCCTTTTAGAAGAAAAGGTGCGGGGTCTGGAAGAAAGAATAGCAACTTTGAAACTCATCAAAGAGAATGAAGACTTTCTAGACAGAACAGAAGCATCTCTACTGGTCACAGAAGGTGCAAAAAGTGTCAGAGAACCTCCAAAAGCAGATGAGTGGAAGCATGTGACCAAAAGAAGCAAGAAGACCATGGAGAAATCACCAACCACACAACTGAAGAACCGATATCAAATCTTTGTAGAGGATGAAGATGGCACACCTAAGGATGAAGCAATACCAGCAAGCAAAAAAGAAAAGGGCACACAGCAACAAGTGACAGCAAAAAGTACAGCCAAGAAGCAACGAAGAGTGGTGGTGGTGGGAGACTCACTACTGAGAGGCACAGAAGCAGCCATCTGCAGACCGGACATAACTGCAAGAGAAGTATGCTGCCTTCCAGGTGCGATGATCAAGGATGTGACCGATAGGATACCAAAGCTCTTCAGCTCCAAGGACGTCCACCCATTTCTTCTGATACATGTTGGCACCAATGACACGGCAAGGAAGGACCTACCGACAATCTGCAAGGACTTTGAAGAGTTGGGGAAGAAAGTAAAGGAACTGGATGCACAGGTAGTTTTTTCTTCTATCCTTCCAGTAGACGGGCATGGCACCAGGAGATGGAACAGGATCCTTGATGCAAACAACTGGCTAAGACGATGGTGCAGACAACAAGGATTCAGATTCCTGGACCACGGTGTGAATTACTTGTACGATGGACTCCTCGCCAGAGACAGACTACACCTCAACAAACCTGGGAAACACACATTCGCCAGAAGACTCGCTACACTCATCAGGAGGGCGTTAAACTAGAAGAAGAGGGGACGGGAAGAAAAACATTAGACTTGAACAAAGAAGATCCAGGAAAACATACTCAGAAGGGAGGTAAGAACATTTCTAAAACAATCCACAGCGAGGAGATTGGAACAAAACAAAATCCTCTAAACTGCATGCTCGCAAACGCCAGAAGCCTGACAAACAAGATGGAAGAACTAGAAGCAGAAATATCTACAGGTAACTTTGACATAGTGGGAATAACCGAGACATGGTTAGATGAAAGCTATGACTGGGCAGTTAACTTACAGGGTTACAGTCTGTTTAGAAAGGATCGTAAAAATCGGAGAGGAGGAGGGGTTTGTCTCTATGTAAAGTCTTGTCTAAAGTCCACTTTAAGGGAGGATATTAGCGAAGGGAATGAGGATGTCGAGTCCATATGGGTCGAAATTCATGGAGGGAAAAATGGTAACAAAATTCTCATTGGGGTCTGTTACAAACCCCCAAATATAACAGAAACCATGGAAAGTCTACTTCTAAAGCAGATAGATGAAGCTGCAACCCATAATGAGGTCCTGGTTATGGGGGACTTTAACTACCTGGATATTAACTGGGAAACAGAAACCTGTGAAACCCATAAAGGCAACAGGTTTCTGCTAATAACCAAGAAAAATTATCTTTCACAATTGATGCAGAATCCAACCAGAGGAGCAGCACTTTTAGACCTAATACTATCTAATAGACCTGACAGAATAACAAATCTGCAGGTGGTCGGGCATCTAGGAAATAGCGACCACAATATTGTGCAGTTTCACCTGTCTTTCACTAGGGGGACTTGTCAGGGAGTCACAAAAACACTGAACTTTAGGAAGGCAAAGTTTGACCAGCTTAGAGATGCCCTTAATCTGGTAGACTGGGACAATATCCTCAGAAATAAGAATACAGATAATAATTGGGAAATGTTTAAGAACATCCTAAATAGGCAGTGTAAGCGGTTTATACCTTGTGGGAATAAAAGGACTAGAAATAGGAAAAACCCAATGTGGCTAAACAAAGAAGTAAGACAGGCAATTAACAGTAAAAAGAAAGCATTTGCACTACTAAAGCAGGATGGCACCATTGAAGCTCTAAAAAACTATAGGGAGAAAAATACTTTATCTAAAAAACTAATTAAAGCTGCCAAAAAGGAAACAGAGAAGCACATTGCTAAGGAGAGTAAAACTAATCCCAAACTGTTCTTCAACTATATCAATAGTAAAAGAATAAAAACTGAAAATGTAGGCCCCTTAAAAAATAGTGAGGAAAGAATGGTTGTAGATGACGAGGAAAAAGCTAACATATTAAACACCTTCTTCTCCACGGTATTCACGGTGGAAAATGAAATGCTAGGTGAAATCCCAAGAAACAATGAAAACCCTATATTAAGGGTCACCAATCTAACCCAAGAAGAGGTGCGAAACCGGCTAAATAAGATTAAAATAGATAAATCTCCGGGTCCGGATGGCATACACCCACGAGTAGGGTTGAGCGAAACGGGTCGAACATTTTCAAAAGTCGCCGACTTTTGGCTAAGTCGGGGTTTCATGAAACCCGATCCGACCCCTGTGCGGGGTCGGCCATGCGGTACGCGACTTTCGCGCCAAAGTCGCGTTTCAATGACGCGAAAAGCGCCATTTCTCAGCCAATGAAGGTAAACGCAGAGTGTGGGCAGCGTGATGACATAGGTCCTGGTCCCCACCATCTTAGAGAAGGGCATTGCAGTGATTGGCTTGCTGTCTGCGACGTCACAGGGGCTATAAAGAGGCGTTCCCGCCGACCGCCATCTTACTGCTGCTGATCTGAGCTTAGGGAGAGGTTGCTGCCGCTTTGTCAGAAGCAGGGATAGCGTTAGGCAGGGTCCATTAACCACAAAACCGCTTGTGCTGCAGCGATTTGCACTGTCCAACACCACCCTCGGTGTGCAGGGACAGTGGAAGTTTTTTTTTTTTTTTTTTTCCCCTCAGCGCTGTAGCTCATTGGGCTGCCCTAGAAGGCTCCCTGATAGCTGCATTGCTGTGTGTACGCCGCTGTGCAAACCAACTGCTTTTTTCAAAGCACAAATCCTCTTGTTCCTTCCTTTCTGCACAGCTATCTTTTTTGTTTGTCCACACTTTTTATTTCATTTGTGCATCAGTCCACTCCTTATTGCTGCCTGCCATACCTGGCTGAGATTACTGCAGGCAGGGAGATAGTAGCTGCCTGCCATACCTGGCTGAGATTACTGCAGGCAGGGAGATAGTAATTGTAGGACATTCCCTGTTTTTTTTTTTTTTTTTTTTTTGGTGGGAGATTAAGATTGGCAATTTGGCATTTCTGCTAGAGTGCCATCCCTGTGTGTGCCATCTCTCTCACATAGTGGGCCATAGAAAGCCTTTTCATTTTTCTGTATTTTTTTTTGTGGGGTGTATAAATTCTCCCTGATAAAAATACAGTGGGAGATTAATATTGGCCTTTGGGCTTGTGTGCCAGTCCTGAGTGTGCCATCTCTCTCACAAATAGTGGGCCATAGAAAGCCTATTTTATTTTTTTTGGGGTTTTATAAATTCTCCCTGAAAAAAAGGGAGATTAATATTGGCCTCTGGGCTTGTGTGCCAGTTGTGAGCGTGCCATCTGTGCCAGTCCTGAGCGTGCCATCTCTCTCACAAATAGTGGGCCATAGAAAGCCTATTTAAATATTTTTTTGGTTTTATAAATTCTCCCAGAAAAAAAGGGAGATTAATATTGGCCTCTGGGCTTCTGTGCCAGTCCTGAGCGTGCCATCTGTGCCAGTCCTGAGCGTCCCATCTCTCTCACAAATAGTGGGCCATAGAAAGCCTATTTTATTTTTTTTTTGGGTTTTAGAAATTCTCCCTGAAAAAAGGGAGATTAATATTGGCCTCTGGGCTTGTGTGCCAGTTGTGAGCGTGCCATCTGTGCCAGTCCTGAGCGTGCCATCTCTCTCACAAATAGTGGGCCATAGAAAGCCTATTTAAATATTTTTTTGGTTTTATAAATTCTCCCAGAAAAAAAGGGAGATTAATATTGGCCTCTGGGCTTCTGTGCCAGTCCTGAGCGTGCCATCTGTGCCAGTCCTGAGCGTCCCATCTCTCTCACAAATAGTGGGCCATAGAAAGCCTATTTTATTTTTTTTGGGGGTTTTATAAATTCTCCCTGAAAAAAAGGGAGATTAATATTGGCCTCTGGGCTTGTGTGCCAGTCCTGAGCGTGCCATCTGTGCCAGCCCTGAGCGTGCCATCTCTCTCACAAATAGTGGGCCATAGAAAGCCTATTTAATTTTTTTTTTTGTTTTATAAATTTTCCCTGAAAAAAGGGAGATTAATATTGGCCTCTGGGCTTGTGTGCCAGTTGTGAGCGTGCCATCTGTGCCAGTCCTGAGCGTGCCATCTCTCTCACAAATAGTGGGCCATAGAAAGCCTATTTAAATATTTTTTTGGTTTTATAAATTCTCCCAGAAAAAAAGGGAGATTAATATTGGCCTCTGGGCTTCTGTGCCAGTCCTGAGCGTGCCATCTGTGCCAGTCCTGAGCGTCCCATCTCTCTCACAAATAGTGGGCCATAGAAAGCCTATTTTATTTTTTTTTTGGGTTTTAGAAATTCTCCCTGAAAAAAGGGAGATTAATATTGGCCTCTGGGCTTGTGTGCCAGTTGTGAGCGTGCCATCTGTGCCAGTCCTGAGCGTGCCATCTCTCTCACAAATAGTGGGCCATAGAAAGCCTATTTAAATATTTTTTTGGTTTTATAAATTCTCCCAGAAAAAAAGGGAGATTAATATTGGCCTCTGGGCTTCTGTGCCAGTCCTGAGCGTGCCATCTGTGCCAGTCCTGAGCGTCCCATCTCTCTCACAAATAGTGGGCCATAGAAAGCCTATTTTATTTTTTTTTTTGTTTTATAAATTTTCCCTGAAAAAAGGGAGATTAATATTGGCCTCTGGGCTTGTGTGCCAGTTGTGAGCGTGCCATCTGTGCCAGTCCTGAGCGTGCCATCTCTCTCACAAATAGTGGGCCATAGAAAGCCTATTTAAATATTTTTTTGGTTTTATAAATTCTCCCAGAAAAAAAGGGAGATTAATATTGGCCTCTGGGCTTCTGTGCCAGTCCTGAGCGTGCCATCTGTGCCAGTCCTGAGCGTCCCATCTCTCTCACAAATAGTGGGCCATAGAAAGCCTATTTTATTTTTTTTTTGGGTTTTAGAAATTCTCCCTGAAAAAAGGGAGATTAATATTGGCCTCTGGGCTTGTGTGCCAGTTGTGAGCGTGCCATCTGTGCCAGTCCTGAGCGTGCCATCTCTCTCACAAATAGTGGGCCATAGAAAGCCTATTTAAATATTTTTTTGGTTTTATAAATTCTCCCAGAAAAAAAGGGAGATTAATATTGGCCTCTGGGCTTCTGTGCCAGTCCTGAGCGTGCCATCTGTGCCAGTCCTGAGCGTCCCATCTCTCTCACAAATAGTGGGCCATAGAAAGCCTATTTTATTTTTTTGGGGGGTTTTATAAATTCTCCCTGAAAAAAAGGGAGATTAATATTGGCCTCTGGGCTTGTGTGCCAGTCCTGAGCGTGCCATCTGTGCCAGCCCTGAGCGTGCCATCTCTCTCACAAATAGTGGGCCATAGAAAGCCTATTTAATTTTTTTTTTTGTTTTATAAATTTTCCCTGAAAAAAGGGAGATTAATATTGGCCTCTGGGCTTGTGTGCCAGTTGTGAGCGTGCCATCTGTGCCAGTCCTGAGCGTGCCATCTCTCTCACAAATAGTGGGCCATAGAAAGCCTATTTAAATATTTTTTTGGTTTTATAAATTCTCCCAGAAAAAAAGGGAGATTAATATTGGCCTCTGGGCTTCTGTGCCAGTCCTGAGCGTGCCATCTGTGCCAGTCCTGAGCGTCCCATCTCTCTCACAAATAGTGGGCCATAGAAAGCCTATTTTATTTTTTTTTTGGGTTTTAGAAATTCTCCCTGAAAAAAGGGAGATTAATATTGGCCTCTGGGCTTGTGTGCCAGTTGTGAGCGTGCCATCTGTGCCAGTCCTGAGCGTGCCATCTCTCTCACAAATAGTGGGCCATAGAAAGCCTATTTAAATATTTTTTTGGTTTTATAAATTCTCCCAGAAAAAAAGGGAGATTAATATTGGCCTCTGGGCTTCTGTGCCAGTCCTGAGCGTGCCATCTGTGCCAGTCCTGAGCGTCCCATCTCTCTCACAAATAGTGGGCCATAGAAAGCCTATTTTATTTTTTTTTTTGTTTTATAAATTTTCCCTGAAAAAAGGGAGATTAATATTGGCCTCTGGGCTTGTGTGCCAGTTGTGAGCGTGCCATCTGTGCCAGTCCTGAGCGTGCCATCTCTCTCACAAATAGTGGGCCATAGAAAGCCTATTTAAATATTTTTTTGGTTTTATAAATTCTCCCAGAAAAAAAGGGAGATTAATATTGGCCTCTGGGCTTCTGTGCCAGTCCTGAGCGTGCCATCTGTGCCAGTCCTGAGCGTCCCATCTCTCTCACAAATAGTGGGCCATAGAAAGCCTATTTTATTTTTTTTTTGGGTTTTAGAAATTCTCCCTGAAAAAAGGGAGATTAATATTGGCCTCTGGGCTTGTGTGCCAGTTGTGAGCGTGCCATCTGTGCCAGTCCTGAGCGTGCCATCTCTCTCACAAATAGTGGGCCATAGAAAGCCTATTTAAATATTTTTTTGGTTTTATAAATTCTCCCAGAAAAAAAGGGAGATTAATATTGGCCTCTGGGCTTCTGTGCCAGTCCTGAGCGTGCCATCTGTGCCAGTCCTGAGCGTCCCATCTCTCTCACAAATAGTGGGCCATAGAAAGCCTATTTTATTTTTTTTTTGGGTTTTAGAAATTCTCCCTGAAAAAAGGGAGATTAATATTGGCCTCTGGGCTTGTGTGCCAGTTGTGAGCGTGCCATCTGTGCCAGTCCTGAGCGTGCCATCTCTCTCACAAATAGTGGGCCATAGAAAGCCTATTTAAATATTTTTTTGGTTTTATAAATTCTCCCAGAAAAAAAGGGAGATTAATATTGGCCTCTGGGCTTCTGTGCCAGTCCTGAGCGTGCCATCTGTGCCAGTCCTGAGCGTCCCATCTCTCTCACAAATAGTGGGCCATAGAAAGCCTATTTTATTTTTTTTGGGGGTTTTATAAATTCTCCCTGAAAAAAAGGGAGATTAATATTGGCCTCTGGGCTTGTGTGCCAGTCCTGAGCGTGCCATCTGTGCCAGCCCTGAGCGTGCCATCTCTCTCACAAATAGTGGGCCATAGAAAGCCTATTTAATTTTTTTTTTTGTTTTATAAATTTTCCCTGAAAAAAGGGAGATTAATATTGGCCTCTGGGCTTGTGTGCCAGTTGTGAGCGTGCCATCTGTGCCAGTCCTGAGCGTGCCATCTCTCTCACAAATAGTGGGCCATAGAAAGCCTATTTAAATATTTTTTTGGTTTTATAAATTCTCCCAGAAAAAAAGGGAGATTAATATTGGCCTCTGGGCTTCTGTGCCAGTCCTGAGCGTGCCATCTGTGCCAGTCCTGAGCGTCCCATCTCTCTCACAAATAGTGGGCCATAGAAAGCCTATTTTATTTTTTTTTTGGGTTTTAGAAATTCTCCCTGGAAAAAAAAAGGGAGATTAATATTGCCCTTTGGGCTTGTGTGCCAGTACTAAGCGTTCCATCTCTCTCTCTCTCTCAGTCAGTGGGCCATAGAACGCCTATTTTTGGTTTTATTTGTTTTCTAAATTCTCCCTGAAAAAATCATTTTATTTTATTTGGTTTCTAAATTCTTCCTGATAAAATCATATTTTTTTTATTATTTTTATTTCTAAAGTCTCCCTGAAAAAAAAAAAAAAAAAAACAACCAAAAAAACAGTGGGAGATTAATATTGGCCTTTCTGCTTGTGTGCCAGTCTTGACTCCTGGGTGTGCCATCTCTCTCTCTCTCTCTCTCTCTCTCTCTCTCTCTCTCCAATTGTGGTCCATAGAAAGCCTATATTTTTTTTCCTTGATTTGGGTTCTAAAATCTACCAGAGAAAATAACTACATCAATCATTGGTAGAAAAATATTGGCCTCTGGGTTTGTGTGCCACTCCTGACTCCTGTGTGCGTCATCTCTCAGTCAGTGGGCCATAGAACGCCTATTTTTGGTTTTATTTGTTTTCTAAATTCTCCCTGAAAAAATCATTTTATTTTATTTGGTTTCTAAATTCTTCCTGATAAAATCATATTTTTTTTATTATTTTTTTTTCTAAAGTCTCCCTGAAAAAAAAAAAAAAAAACAGTGGGAGATTAATATTGGCCTTTCTGCTTGTGTGCCAGTCTTGACTCCTGGGTGCGTCATCTCTCAGTCAGTGGGCCATAGAACGCCTATTTTTGGTTTTATTTGTTTTATAAATTCTCCCTGAAAAAATCATTTTATTTTATTTGGTTTCTAAATTCTTCCTGATAAAATCATATTTTTTTTATTATTTTTTTTTCTAAAGTCTCCCTGAAAAAAAAAAAAAAAAAACAACCAAAAAAAACAGTGGGAGATTAATATTGGCCTTTCTGCTTGTGTGCCAGTCTTGACTCCTGGGTGTGCCATCTCTCTCTCTCTCTCTCTCTCTCTCTCTCTCTCTCTCTCTCTCCAATTGTGGTCCATAGAAAGCCTATATTTTTTTTCCTTGATTTGGGTTCTAAAATCTACCAGAGAAAATAACTACATCAATCATTGGTAGAAAAATATTGGCCTCTGGGTTTGTGTGCCACTCCTGACTCCTGTGTGCGTCATCTCTCAGTCAGTGGGCCATAGAACGCCTATTTTTGTTTTTATTTGTTTTATAAATTCTCCCTGAAAAAATCATTTTATTTTATTTGGTTTCTAAATTCTTCCTGATAAAATCATATTTTTTTTATTATTTTTTTTTCTAAAGTCTCCCTGAAAAAAAAAAAAAAAAAAAAAAACAGTGGGAGATTAATATTGGCCTTTCTGCTTGTGTGCCAGTCTTGACTCCTGGGTGTGCCATCTCTCTCTCTCTCTCTCTCCAATTGTGGTCCATAGAAAGCCTACATTTTTTTTCCTTGATTTGGGTTCCAAAATCTACCAGAGAAAATAACTCCATCAATCATTGGTAGAAAAATATTGGCCTCTGGGCTTGTGTGCCACTCCTGATTCCTGTGTGCGTCATCTCTCACTCAGTGGCCCATAGAAAGCATATAGTTTGTTACATTTGTTTTCTAAATTCTCCCTGCAAAAATCTATTTTTTTTTTTTTGGGGGGTTTCTAAAGTGTTCCTGAAAAAAATAAAAATAAAAAAAAAATAATAGTGTGACATTAATATTAACATTTGTGCTTCAGTGACAGTCCTGCGTGTGGGGCATCTCTCTAATTTGCAGCCACCAAAAAAAGAGTGTGTAACATTGGGCCTGATTTTCGCTGTGGTCTCACCAACCTGTAAAGGGGTAGCTAAATCATACTGAAGTTATAGCTCACCGTGTAAGTTGTGTGACTGCAACAAATAACGTTAGTTTGGTTACGTTTTTAAAACAATGAGGAAGTCTAGTGGAAGAGGTCGTGGCCGGGGGCGTTCATTGTCAGCTGGTAATGAGGGTAGTGGTAGTGGTGGAGCATCAGGTGGTCGTGGGGGAAAAAATATTGCACCTAAGTCTGGAGCTGTGGAGCCAGGTTCGTCGTCCGGCTACACAAGGCCTCGAACGCTCCCTTTTCTGGGATTAGGAAAACCGCTTTTAAAGCCGGAGCAGCAAGAGCAAGTTTTGGCTTATCTTGCTGACTCAGCCTCTAGCTCTTTTGCCTCATCTCGTGAAACTGGTAAAAGTAAAAGCATCGCGTCGTTAGTGGATGTTCACGGTCAGGGACAAGTCACTTCCTTGTCCTCTTCAGCAAAAACAACAACAGAGAAGAATGCAGCAGGCGACACAACGGGTTACTCCATGGAGCTCTTTACACATACCGTCCCTGGCTTAGAAAGTGAAGCAGTTAACAGTCCATGCCCATTACAAATTGAATCTGACATGGAGTGCACTGACGCACAGCCACAGCCAGACTACTATGCTGGTCCTTTGACTCAGACCACAACATTGCCCTCGCAGGGTGCTGATCAAGAATCAGACCCTGATGAGACTATGTTGCCCCATCACGAACGCTATACCACCGAACGACACGGTGACACAGACGAAGTTGCGCAGGAGGTACAAGAAGAGTTATTAGATGACCCAGTTCTTGACCCCGATTGGCAGCCATTGGGGGAACAGGGTGCAGGCGGCAGCAGTTCTGAAGCAGAGGAGGAGGAGGGGCCGCAGCAGGCATCAACATCGCCACAGGTTCCATCTGCCGGGCCCGTATCTTGCCCAAAACGCGTGGCAAAGCCAAAACCTGGTGGAGGACAGCGTGGCCATCCGGTTAAAGCTCAGTCTGCAATGCCTGAAAAGGTATCCGATGCTAGAAAGAGTGCAGTCTGGCATTTTTTTAAACAACATCCAATTGATCAGCGCAAAGTCATCTGTCAAAAATGTTCTACTTCCTTAAGCAGAGGTCAGAATCTGAAAAGTCTCAATACTAGTTGCATGCATAGACATTTAACCACCATGCATTTGAAAGCTTGGACTAACTACCAAACGTCCCTTAAGGTTGTTGCACCCTCGGCCAATGAAGCTAGTCATCAACGCAACATCCCTTCCGGCAGTGTAGGACCACCATTTAGCGCACCACCTGCTGTATCTGTGCAGGTATCTTTGCCAGGCCAAAGCAGTCAGGGTCAGGGAATCACCAGTTTCGTAGTAGGAAACACTGCATCTAGGGCACCGGCGGCAACAATACCATCTCCCACCGTCTCTCAGTCTGCCATGTCCACCGGCACCCCCGCTAGTTCCACGATCTCCAGCTCTCCAGTCCAGCTCACCCTACATGAGACTATGGTTAGAAAAAGGAAATACTTAGCCTCGCATCCGCGTACACAGGGTTTGAACGCCCACATAGCTAGACTAATCTCGTTAGAGATGATGCCCTACCGGTTAGTTGAAAGCGAAGCTTTCAAAGACCTGATGGACTACGCTGTACCACGCTACGAGCTACCCAGTCGACACTTTTTTTCCAGAAAAGCCATCCCAGCCCTCCACCAGCATGTTAAAGAGCGCATCGTCCATGCACTCAGGCAATCTGTGAGCACAAAGGTGCACCTGACAACAGATGCATGGACCAGTAGGCATGGCCAGGGACGTTACGTGTCCATCACGGCACACTGGGTAAATGTGGTGGATTCAGGGTCCACAGGGGACAGCAAGTTTGGGACAGTTCTGCCTAGCCCACGGTCTAGTAAACAGTTGTCTGTAGCCGTTCGCACCCCCTCCTCCTCCTCCTCCTCGTCCTCCTGCAGAAGCAAGAGCTCGTCCACAGACCGCAGTCGCACAAACACTCCATCCGCACCTGCCACTGTTGCACACCAGGTCTCCCATTATGGGGCAGCTACTGGCATACGTCAGCAGGCTGTATTGGCTATGAAGTGTTTGGGCGACAATAGACACACCGCGGAAGTTCTGTCCGAGTTCTTGCAGCAAGAAACGCAGTCGTGGCTGGGCACTGTAGATCTTGAGGCAGGCAAGGTAGTGAGTGATAACGGAAGGAATTTCATGGCTGCCATCTCCCTTTCCCAACTGAAACACATTCCTTGCCTGGCTCACACCTTAAACCTGGTGGTGCAGTGCTTCCTGAAAAGTTATCCGGGGTTATCCGACCTGCTCCTCAAAGTGCGTGGACTTTGCGCACATATCCGCCGTTCGCCTGTACACTCCAGCCGTATGCAGACCTATCAGCGTTCTTTGAACCTTCCCCAGCATCGCCTAATCATAGACGTTGCAACAAGGTGGAACTCAACACTGCACATGCTTCAGAGACTGTGCGAACAGAGGCGGGCTGTTATGTTTTTGTGGGAGGATACACATACACGGGCAGGCAGTAGGATGGCAGACATGGAGTTGTCAGGTGTGCAGTGGTCGAAGATTCAAGACATGTGTCAAGTCCTTCAGTGTTTTGAGGAATGCACACGGCTGGTTAGTGCAGACAACGCCATAATAAGCATGAGCATCCCCCTAATGCGTCTGCTGATGCAAAGTTTGACGCACATAAAGGATCAGGCGTCTGCACCAGAGGAAGAGGAAAGCCTTGATGACAGTCAGCGATTGTCTGGTCAGGGCAGTGTACATGACGAGGTACCGGGCGAAGAGGAGGTGGAGGATGAGGAGGATGATGGGGATGAGTATATTTTTAATGAGGAAGCTTTCCCGGGGGCACGGGAAATTGGTGGCGTGGCAAGGCCGGGTTCTGGTTTTTTGAGGGACACAAGTGACGTAGATTTGCCTGCAACTGCCCCTCAACCAAGCACAACCGCAGATTTGACAACGGGAACTTTGGCCCACATGGCGGATTATGCCTTGCGTATCCTCAAAAGGGACACACGCATTACAAAAATGATGAACGATGACGATTACTGGTTGGCCTGCCTCCTTGATCCTCGCTATAAAGGCAAATTGCAAAATATTATGCCACATGAGAACTTGGAACTAATATTAGCAACAAAACAATCAACTCTTGTTGACCGTTTGCTTCTGGCATTCCCTGCACACAGCGCCCGTGATCGTTCTCACACGAGCTCCAGGGGCCAGCAGACCAGAGGTGTTAGAGGGGCAGAAATCAGAAGTGGCGTTGGACAGAGGGGTTTTCTGACCAGGTTGTGGAGTGATTTTTCTATGACCGCAGACAGGACAGGTACTGCAGCATCAATTCAAAGTGACAGGAGACAACATTTGTCCAGTATGGTTACAAACTATTTTTCATCCCTTATCGACGTTCTCCCTCAACCGTCATTCCCATTTGATTACTGGGCATCCAAATTAGACACCTGGCCAGAATTGGCAGAATATGCATTGCAGGAGCTTGCTTGCCCGGCAGCTAGTGTCCTATCAGAAAGAGTATTCAGTGCTGCAGGTTCAATACTAACAGAAAAAAGGACTCGTCTGGCTACCCAAAATGTAGATGATCTAACCTTCATTAAAATGAACCACAACTGGATTTCAAAATCTTTTGCCCCACCCTGCCCGGCTGACACCTAGCTTTCCTATGAAAAGGTCTTGCCTGTGGACTATTCTGAATGACTTTTCCAATCTCGTAATTTTCTTCACCTGATTGTCCAGCATACGACATGTTTCCACCTCACGAAATGGCCAAACTCCCCACACGGGGCCGTGCTATCGCCACTTTGCGCTTGGACCCTTGAGAGTGCTGTTTGTCTGAAGAGGTGGGTGTGGCCGCTTTTGGTCGACGGCACTGCCACTGGGTCCCTCATAGTACAATAAAGTGTCTCTGGCGGTGGTGGTGCGCACCCAACGTCAGACACACCGTTGTAATATGAGGGGCCCTGTGCCTGTACCGCCGGCCACAAGACAGTTCCCCCCCCCAGCTCAAACAGTGCTCTACCACTAGCAAAATTATCTCTCACAGCTTCACCAATGTGTAGTCTAGCCGCTGACATCCTTCAATGCCTGGCACTGACAATACCATTGTTTTGACATTTTTGTTATGTTAGGCCTTCGAAGCCTGTCTGCGGTCCCTTCTTTCTACAACTACTACACTGACCAGGCCACTGCTGGCCGTGTTACCCTGGAACCAATTTAAAAGTGCCTACAGTCAGCCCAATTTTGTTATGTTAGGCCTTCGAAGACTGTCTGCCGTCACTCCTTCCACTAGACTTCCACTGACCATACACTGCTGCCCATGTACCCCTGGAACCAATTTAAAGTGCCTACAGCCAGCCCAATTTTGTTATGTTAGGCCTTCGAAGCCTGTCTGCGGTCACTCCTTCCACTAGACTTCCACTGACCAGACCACTGCTGCCCGTGTACCCCTGGAACCAATTTAAAAGTGCCTACAGCCAGCCCAAGTTTGTTATGTTAGGCCTTGGAAGCCTGTCTGCGGTCACTCCTTCCACTAGACTTCCACTGACCAGACCACTGCTGCCCGTGTACCCCTGGAACCAATTTAAAAGTGCCTACAGCCAGCCCAAGTTTGTTATGTTAGGCCTTGGAAGCCTGTCTGCGGTCACTCCTTCCACTAGACTTCCACTGACCAGACCACTGCTGCCCGTGTACCCCTGGAACCAATTTAAAAGTGCCTACAGCCAGCCCAAGTTTGTTATGTTAGGCCTTCTAAGCCTGTCTGCGGTCCATTCTTTCAACTACTACTACACTGACCAGGTCACTGCTGCCCGTGTACCCCTGGAACCAATTTAAAATTGCCTACAGCCAGCCCAATTTTTTTATTTTAGGCCTTCGATGCCTGTCTGCGGTCCATTCTTTCAACTACTACTACACTGACCAGGTCACTGCTGTCCGTGTACCCCTGGAACCAATTTAAAATTGCCTACAGCCATGTGTTATTATTTTAGGCCTTCGATGCCTGTCTGCGGTCACTCCTTCCACTAGGCCTCCACTGACCACACCACTGCTGTCCGTGTACCCCTGGAACCAATTTAAAATTGCCTACAGCCATGTGTTATTATTTTAGGCCTTCGATGCCTGTCTGCGGTCACTCCTTCCACTAGGCCTCCACTGACCACACCACTGCTGTCCGTGTACCCCTGGAACCAATTTAAAATTGCCTACAGCCATGTGTTATTATTTTAGGCCTTCGATGCCTGTCTGCGGTCACTCCTTCCACTAGGCCTCCACTGACCACACCACTGCTGTCCGTGTACCCCTGGAACCAATTTAAAATTGCCTACAGCCATGTGTTATTATTTTAGGCCTTCGATGCCTGTCTGCGGTCCATTCTTTCAACTACTACTACACTGACCAGGTCACTGCTGCCCGTGTACCCCTGGAACCAATTTAAAATTGCCTACAGCCAGCCCAATTTTTTTATTTTAGGCCTTCGATGCCTGTCTGCGGTCCATTCTTTCAACTACTACTACACTGACCAGGTCACTGCTGTCCGTGTACCCCTGGAACCAATTTAAAATTGCCTACAGCCATGTGTTATTATTTTAGGCCTTCGATGCCTGTCTGCGGTCACTCCTTCCACTAGGCCTCCACTGACCACACCACTGCTGTCCGTGTACCCCTGGAACCAATTTAAAATTGCCTACAGCCATGTGTTATTATTTTAGGCCTTCGATGCCTGTCTGCGGTCACTCCTTCCACTAGGCCTCCACTGACCACACCACTGCTGTCCGTGTACCCCTGGAACCAATTTAAAATTGCCTACAGCCATGTGTTATTATTTTAGGCCTTCGATGCCTGTCTGCGGTCACTCCTTCCACTAGGCCTCCACTGACCACACCACTGCTGTCCGTGTACCCCTGGAACCAATTTAAAATTGCCTACAGCCATGTGTTATTATTTTAGGCCTTCGATGCCTGTCTGCGGTCACTCCTTCCACTAGGCCTCCACTGACCACACCACTGCTGTCCGTGTACCCCTGGAACCAATTTAAAATTGCCTACAGCCATGTGTTATTATTTTAGGCCTTCGATGCCTGTCTGCGGTCACTCCTTCCACTAGGCCTCCACTGACCACACCACTGCTGTCCGTGTACCCCTGGAACCAATTTAAAATTGCCTACAGCCATGTGTTATTATTTTAGGCCTTCGATGCCTGTCTGCGGTCCATTCTTTCAACTACTACTACACTGACCAGGGCACTGCTGGCCGTGTACCCCTGGAACCAACATCAGAAAATATAAAAATAAGTATTTTGCTTATAAAAAAGAAAATACTGGTGAGATATCAAATGCAGACATTTTAACATTAAAAACAAACACACAACTAAAATCTGGTACAGTACTAAAAATGGCCACCAGCTACAATTACTTTCTCCTGCAAGTAGTTAACTGAAAGTTTTTTTAAATTGAAAACACACATATGGCATCCACCGAGTGTTGTCCTGTCGCGTCTTCTTTATATTATTGCCGAGAAGATGCAAAATAATGAAAATAATAAAATCATTAATTACCAAAATAATAGAGAAAGTCAACACCACATTGCAAATAAACATTCATTCCAAATAAAGAAGCAGGGCGCGTCCGAGGGTGAGTATATACCTAATAAGAATATAATCACCCTCGGACGCGCAATGCTTATTTCCAACAGCCTTCCTTCCTAAGAATCAGCCCTTCCGTCGTGTAGAGAGACGTTGTGTTACACTCCAAGGTGTTCCCCAGGTTGCCTTTCCTGAGCTTCGATCTTCCGGCTCTCGTTTAGTAGTTCTTGGAAACTACTCTGCATTAGGCCTTCAAATTGGGTATGGGGTGTAGAGAGATGGTGTGTTCCACTCCAAGGTGTTCCCCAGGTTGCCTTTCCTGAGCTTCGATCTTCCGGCTCTCGTTTAGTAGTTGTTGGAAACTACGCTGCATTAGGCCTTCAAATTGGGTATGGGGTGTAGCGAGAGGGTGTGTTACACTCCAAGGTGTTCCCCAGGTTGCCTTTCCTGAGCTTCGATATTCCGGCTCTCGTTTAGTAGTTGTCGGAAACTACGCTGCATTAGGCCTACAAATTGGGTATGGGGTGTAGAGAGAGGGTGTGTTACACTCCAAGGTGTTCCCCAGGTTGCCTTTCCTGAGCTTCGATCTTCATGCTCTCGTTTAGTAGTTGTCGGAAACTACGCTGCATTAGGCCTACAAATTGGGTATGGGGTGTAGAGAGAGGGTTTGTTACACTCCAAGGTGTTCCCCAGGTTGCCTTTCCTGAGCTTCGATCTTCCGGCTCTCGTTTAGTAGTTGTTGGAAACTACGCTGCATTAGGCCTTCAAATTGGGTATGGGGTGTAGCGAGAGGGTGTGTTACACTCCAAGGTGTTCCCCAGGTTGCCTTTCCTGAGCTTCGATCTTCCGGCTCTCGTTTAGTAGTTCTTGGAAACTACACTGCATTAGGCCTTCAAATTGGGTATGGGGTGTAGAGAGAGGGTGTGTTACACTCCAAGGTGTTCCCCAGGTTGCCTTTCCTGAGCTTCGATATTCCGGCTCTCGTTTAGTAGTTGTCGGAAACTACGCTGCATTAGGCCTACAAATTGGGTATGGGGTGTAGAGAGAGGGTGTGTTACACTCCAAGGTGTTCCCCAGGTTGCCTTTCCTGAGCTTCGATATTCCGGCTCTCGTTTAGTAGTTGTCGGAAACTACGCTGCATTAGGCCTACAAATTGGGTATGGGGTGTAGAGAGAGGGTGTGTTACACTCCAAGGTGTTCCCCAGGTTGCCTTTCCTGAGCTTCGATCTTCATGCTCTCGTTTAGTAGTTGTCGGAAACTACGCTGCATTAGGCCTACAAATTGGGTATGGGGTGTAGAGAGAGGGTTTGTTACACTCCAAGGTGTTCCCCAGGTTGCCTTTCCTGAGCTTCGATCTTCCGGCTCTCGTTTAGTAGTTGTTGGAAACTACGCTGCATTAGGCCTTCAAATTGGGTATGGGGTGTAGCGAGAGGGTGTGTTACACTCCAAGGTGTTCCCCAGGTTGCCTTTCCTGAGCTTCGATCTTCCGGCTCTCGTTTAGTAGTTCTTGGAAACTACACTGCATTAGACCTTCAAATTGGGTATGGGGTGTAGAGAGAGGGTGTGTTACACTCTAAGGTGTTCCCCAGGTTTCCTTGCCATTGCTTCGGTCTTCCGACTCTCGTTTAGTAGTTGTAGAAAAGTACACTGCATTAGGCCATACAAAATGGGTATGGGGTGGAGAGAGATGGTGTGTTACACTCCAAGGTGTTCCCCAGGTTGCCTTTCCTGAGCTTCTATCTTCAGGCTCTCATTAAATTGTGGTTAAATGGAACAACTGCATTTGGCGTACTAGTTGGTTTGGGGCCTACTATCGGTGTCTGCCACTCCTTGCTGTTCTCCTCCACTGAACAAAGCTGTGCCGCCTGTTTACTACGGTTGCCAATTTTGAACTGCATTTCGACTACTTACTGATTTGGCCCTACTCTCTGTGTCAGCCTCTCATTCCAGTTGTCCTCCACTGCAATGCCCCCTGGTTATTCCTGTGTTACCAATTTTGAACTGCATTTAGCCCACTTTCTTCTTTGGGCCTATATCTGTGTTTCCACTTCATCGTGCCCATTGCCCAGCCAGTGATAGATGAGTCTGCTGGTACATTGACCCATAACGCAACATTCCCCGTGCACGCTACACAACAACATTGTGACCCTGCTGAAAGTCAGGTTGCTCTTCCCGCATACCATACCACCTTACACGGGGACAAAGAGGAAGGTGCAGATGAAAGTGCAGGTTCCTTCATCAGGTGGGGGGAGGAATACTAGTTGGCGACGTCACTGGCACAGGGCCTCTCATAGTACGCAAAAGTGTTGCTGCCGGTGGGAGGCGCCCCCGCCGTGCAAACACACCGCTGTACTTTGAGGGGCCCTGTGCCAGTGCCAATGCCAACGAGTGGGCCCCCCCTGCTTGCTCAGGTTCACAGCACTTGCAAAGTTGAAATACTTACCTCTCCCTGCTCCACTGCCGTGACGTGGTCCAGATTTCCTGGGCCCACTAATTACTTGAACCAGCCCTACCCCCCACAACTTTAGCCAAATGACCCCCAATTTCAAATGCCTTCCAATTATTATAAGGTAAATTACGCTTGACAAGCTTCATTAAGAAGAATGGATGGTTTTGACATTAAAATGGCCACTCTAGGTGTTTTCCTGGCCCCCACTCACTGCCGACTATGCTGCCCCATTGACTTGCATTGGGTTTCGTGTTTCGGTCGATCCCGACTTTACGTCATAATCGGCCGATTTCACTCGACCCGACTTTGGACATAGTCGGGTTTCGCAAAACCCGGCTCGACTCTAAAAAGGTCAAGGTCGCTCAACTCTACCCACGAGTACTAAGGGAACTAAGTAATGTAATAGATAAACCATTATTTCTTATTTTTAGGGACTCTATAGAGACAGGGTCTGTTCCGCAGGACTGGCGCATAGCAAATGTGGTGCCAATATTCAAAAAGGGCTCTAAAAGTGAACCTGGAAATTATAGGCCAGTAAGTCTAACCTCTATTGTTGGTAAAATATTTGAAGGGTTTCTGAGGGATGTTATTCTGGATTATCTCAATGAGAATAACTGTTTAACTCCATATCAGCATGGGTTTATGAGAAATCGCTCCTGTCAAACCAATCTAATCAGTTTTTATGAAGAGGTAAGCTATAGGCTGGACCACGGTGAGTCATTGGACGTGGTATATCTCGATTTTTCCAAAGCGTTTGATACCGTGCCGCACAAGAGGTTGGTACACAAAATGAGAATGCTTGGTCTGGGGGAAAATGTGTGTAAATGGGTTAGTAACTGGCTTAGTGATAGAAAGCAGAGGGTGGTTATAAATGGTATAGTCTCTAACTGGGTCGCTGTGACCAGTGGGGTACCGCAGGGGTCAGTATTGGGACCTGTTCTCTTCAACATATTCATTAATGATCTGGTAGAAGGTTTACACAGTAAAATATCGATATTTGCAGATGATACAAAACTATGTAAAGCAGTTAATACAAGAGAAGATAGTATTCTGCTACAGATGGATCTGGATAAGTTGGAAACTTGGGCTGAAAGGTGGCAGATGAGGTTTAACAATGATAAATGTAAGGTTATACACATGGGAAGAAGGAATCAATATCACCATTACACACTGAACGGGAAACCACTGGGTAAATCTGACAGGGAGAAGGACTTGGGGATCCTAGTTAATGATAAACTTACCTGGAGCAGCCAGTGCCAGGCAGCAGCTGCCAAGGCAAACAGGATCATGGGGTGCATTAAAAGAGGTCTGGATACACATGATGAGAGCATTATACTGCCTCTGTACAAATCCCTAGTTAGACCGCACATGGAGTACTGTGTCCAATTTTGGGCACCGGTGCTCAGGAAGGATATAATGGAACTAGAGAAAGTACAAAGGAGGGCAACAAAATTAATAAAGGGGATGGGAGAACTACAATACCCAGATAGATTAGCAAAATTAGGATTATTTAGTCTAGAAAAAAGACGACTGAGGGGCGATCTAATAACCATGTATAAGTATATAAGGGGACAATACAAATATCTCGCTGAGGATCTGTTTATACCAAGGAAGGTGAGGGGCACAAGGGGGCATTCTTTGCGTCTGGAGGAGAGAAGGTTTTTCCACCAACATAGAAGAGGATTCTTTACTGTTAGGGCAGTGAGAATCTGGAATTGCTTGCCTGAGGAGGTGGTGATGGCGAACTCAGTCGAGGGGTTCAAGAGAGGCCTGGATGTCTTCCTGGAGCAGAACAATATTGTATCATACAATTATTAGGTTCTGTAGAAGGACGTAGATCTGGGGATTTATTATGATGGAATATAGGCTGAACTGGATGGACAAATGTCTTTTTTCGGCCTTACTATGTTACTGTTACTATGTTACTATTGTGAATAGTGGATCCTGTGTTATCTACTGTATATAGAGGTGTTATCAGTCATTATACAGGAGGAGGAGGTGAGCTGTGACATCGCCTATTGTGAATGTTGGATCCTGTGTTATCTACTGTATATAGAGGTGGTATCATCCATTGTACAGGAGAAGGAGGTGAGCTGTGACATCACCTATTGTGAATGGTGGATCCTGTGTTATCTACTGTATACAGAGGTGTTATCAGTCATTATACAGGAGGAGGAGGTGAGCTGTGACATCGCCTATTGTGAATGGTGGATCCTGTGTTATCTACTGTATATAGAGGTGGTATCATCCATTGTACAGGAGAAGGAGGTGAGCTGTGACATCACCTATTGTGAATGGTGGATCCTGTGTTATCTACTGTATACAGAGGTGTTATCAGTCATTATACAGGAGGAGGAGGTGAGCTGTGACATCACCTATTGTGAATGGTGGATCCTGTGTTACCTACTGTATATAGAGGTGTTATCCGTCATTGTACAGGAGGAGAAGGTGAGCTGCGACATCACTTATTGTGAATGGTGGATCCTGTGTTATCTAATTTATATAGTGTTATTATTAGTCATTGTACAGGAGGAGGAGGAGGTGAGCTGAGACATCACATATAGTGAATGGTGGATCCTGTGTTATCTACTGTATACAGAGGTGTTATCAGTCATTGTACAGGATGAGGAGGTGAGCTGTGACATCATCTATTGTGAATGGTGGATCCTTTGTTACCTACTGTATATAGAGGTGTTATCAATCATTGTACAGGAGGAGGAGGTGAGCTGTGACATCGCCTATTGTGAATGGTGGATAATGTGTTGTCGACTGTATATAGAGGTGTTATCAGTCATTGTACAGGAGGAGGAGGTGAACTGTGACATCACCTATTGTGAATGGTGGATCCTGTGTAATCTACTGTATATAGAGGTGTTATCAGTCATTATACAGGAGGAGGAGGTGAGCTGTGACATCACCTATTGTGAATGGTGGATCCTGTGTTATCTACTGTATATAGAGGTGTTATCAGTCATTGTTCAGGAGGAGGAGAAGGTGAGCTTTGGCATCACCTATTGTGAATGGTGAATCCTGTGTTATCTACTGTATATAGATGTGTTATCAGTCATTGTACAGGAGGAGGAGGTGAGCTGTGACATCACCTATTGTGAATGGTGGATCCAGTGTTATCTAATTATTTAGGGATATTATCAGTCATTATACAGGAGGAGGAGGTGAGCTGTGACATCACATATAGTGAATGGTGGATCCTGTGTTATCTACTCTATATAGAGGTGGTATCATTCATTGTACAGGAGGAGAAGGTGAGCTGCGACATCACTTATTGTGAATGGTGGATCCTGTGTTATCTAATTTATATAGGGTTATTATTAGTCATTGTACAGGAGGAGGAGGAGGTGAGCTGAGACATCACATATAGTGAATGGTGGATCCTGTGTTATCTACTGTATATAGAGGTGTTATCAGTCATTGTATAGGATGAGGAGGTGAGCTGTGACATCACCTATTGTGAATGGTGGATCCTTTGTTACCTACTGTATATAGAGGTGTTATCAGTCATTGTACAGGAGGAGGAGGTGAGCTGTGACATTACCTATTGTGAATGGTGGAACCAGTGTTATCTAATTATATAGGGATATTATCAGTCATTATACAGGAGGATGAGGTGAGCTGTGACATCACATATAGTGAATGGTGGATCCTGTGTTATCTACTGTATATAGAGGTGGTATCATTCATTGTACAGGAGAAGGAGGTGAGCTGTGACATCACCTATTGTGAATGGTGGATCCTGTGTTATCTACTGTATACAGAGGTGTTATCAGTCATTATACAGGAGGAGGTGAGCTGTGATATCACCTATTTTGAATAGTGGATCCTGTGTTATCTACTTTATATAGAGGTGTTATCAGTCATTGTACAGGAGGAGAAGGTGAGCTGTGACATCAACTATTGTGAATGGTGGATCCTGTGTTATCTACTGTATACAGAGGTGTTATCAGTCATTATACAGGAGGAGGAGGTGAGCTGTGACATCGCCTATTGTGAATGGTGGATCCTGTGTTATCTACTGTATATAGAGGTGGTATCATTCATTGTACAGGAGAAGGAGGTGAGCTGTGACATCACCTATTGTGAATGGTGGATCCTGTGTTATCTACTGTATACAGAGGTGTTATCAGTCATTATACAGGAGGAGGAGGTGAGCTGTGACATCACCTATTGTGAATGGTGGATCCTGTGTTATCTACTGTATATAGAGGTGTTATCCGTCATTGTACAGGAGGAGAAGGTGAGCTGCGACATCACTTATTGTGAATGGTGGATCCTGTGTTATCTAATTTATATAGGGTTATTATTAGTCATTGTACAGGAGGAGGAGGAGGTGAGCTGAGACATCACATATAGTGAATGGTGGATCCTGTGTTATCTACTGTATACAGAGGTGTTATCAATCATTGTACAGGATGAGGAGGTGAGCTGTGACATCATCTATTGTGAATGGTGGATCCTTTGTTACCTACTGTATATAGAGGTGTTATCAATCATTGTACAGGAGGAGGAGGTGAGCTGTGACATCGCCTATTGTGAATGGTGGATAATGTGTTGTCGACTGTATATAGAGGTGTTATCAGTCATTGTACAGGAGGAGGAGGTGAGCTGTGACATCACCTATTGTGAATGGTGGATCCTGTGTTATCTACTCTATATAGAGGTGGTATCATTCATTGTACAGGAGGAGAAGGTGAGCTGCGACATCACTTATTGTGAATGGTGGATCCTGTGTTATCTAATTTATATAGGGTTATTATTAGTCATTGTACAGGAGGAGGAAGAGGTGAGCTGAGACATCACATATAGTGAATGGTGGATCCTGTGTTATCTACTGTATATAGAGGTGTTATCAGTCATTGTATAGGATGAGGAGGTGAGCTGTGACATCACCTATTGTGAATGGTGGATCCTTTGTTACCTACTGTATATAGAGGTGTTATCAGTCATTGTACAGGAGGAGGAGGTGAGCTGTGACATCACCTATTGTGAATGGTGGATCCAGTGTTATCTAATTATATAGGGATATTATCAGTCATTATACAGGAGGATGAGGTGAGCTGTGACATCACATATAGTGAATGGTGGATCCTGTGTTATCTACTGTATATAGAGGTGGTATCATTCATTGTACAGGAGAAGGAGGTGAGCTGTGACATCACCTATTGTGAATGGTGGATCCTGTGTTATCTACTGTATATAGAGGTGTTATCAGTCATTATACAGGAGGAGGTGAGCTGTGATATCACCTATTGTGAATAGTGGATCCTGTGTTATCTACTGTATATAGAGGTGTTATCAGTCATTGTACAGGAGGAGAAGGTGAGCTGTGACATCAACTATTGTGAATAGTGGATCCTGTGTTATCTACTGTATACAGAGGTGTTATCAGTCATTATACAGGAGGAGGAGGTGAGCTGTGACATCGCCTATTGTGAATGGTGGATCCTGTGTTATCTACTGTATATAGAGGTGTTATCAGTCATTGTTCAGGAGGAGGAGAAGGTGAGCTGTGACATCACCTATTGTGAATGGTGGATCCTGTGTTATCTACTGTATACAGAGGTGTTATCAGTCATTATACAGGAGGAGGAGGTGAGCTGTGACATCACCTATTGTGAATAGTGGATCCTGTGTTATCTACTGTATATAGAGGTGTTATCCGTCATTGTACAGGAGGAGAAGGTGAGCTGTGACATCACTTATTGTGAATGGTGGATCCTGTGTTATCTAATTTATATAGGGTTATTATTAGTCATTGTACAGGAGGAGGAGGAGGTGAGCTGAGACATCACATATAGTGAATGGTGGATCCTGTGTTATCTACTGTATACAGAGGTGTTATCAATCATTGTACAGGATGAGGAGGTGAGCTGTGACATCATCTATTGTGAATGGTGGATCCTTTGTTACCTACTGTATATAGAGGTGTTATCAATCATTGTACAGGAGGAGGAGGTGAGCTGTGACATCGCCTATTGTGAATGGTGGATAATGTGCTGTCGACTGTATATAGAGGTGTTATCAGTCATTGTACAGGAGGAGGAGGTGAGCTGTGACATCACCTATTGTGAATGGTGGATCCTGTGTTATCTACTGTATATAGAGGTGTTATCAGTCATTGTACAGGAGGAGGAGGTGAGCTGTGACATCGCCTATTGTGAATGGTGGATCATGTGTTGTCTACTGTATATAGAGGTGTTATCAGTCATTATACAGGAGGAGGAGGTGAGCTGTGACATCACCTATTGTGAGTGGTGGATCCTGTGTTATCTACTGTATATAGAGGTGTTATCAGTCATTGTTCAGGAGGAGGAGAAGGTGAGCTTTGACATCACCTATTGTGAATGGTGAATCCTGTGTTATCTACTGTATATAGAGGTGTTATCAGTCATTGTACAGGAGGAGGAGGTGAGCTGTGACATCACCTATTGTGAATGGTGGATCCTGTGTTATCTACTGTATATAGAGGTGTTATCAGTCATTGTACAGGAGGAGGAGGTAAGCTGTGATATCACCTATTGTGAATGGTGGATCCTGTGTTATCTACTGTATATAGAGGTGTTATCAGTCATTGTACAGCAAGAGGAGGTGAGCTATAACATCACCTATTGTGAATGGTGGATCCTGTGGTATCTACTGTATATGGTATTATCAGTCATTGTACAGGAAGAGGAGGAGGTGAGCTTTGACATCACCTATTGTAAATGGTGTATCCTGTGTTATCTACTGTACAGTATATAGAGGTGTTGTCTCTCATTTTCCACTGATTCACTCCCTTTAAGAGCCTCCTCTCCAATACTGTCATTGAGTTTCCCTTGCCATGTCATCCCTGTTTTTCTTACATGGAGTCTTTGGTGACTGTGCAGCGCCCCACGGTCCTGGTCGTTGCAGTAATATCGTTCTCCTCTAGGGGGGAGTGGTGTTATGTTTGGAGGCAAAGAAGGACAACTGAAATCCAGGTATCACAGGCATGCAACACATTTCACACTCCAGTCCACCAGGGGGAGCTCTGCTCCTATTTATTAGGGCACTCCCCACACTTAGGTAAAACTCGTTGCCTGGGGAGGAAGTTAGGGAGTTGCCGGCTGAGCTTCGCTCAGGTATTTGGTCCCTGACAGGGGTGGGATCCTGTCAGAGGCCGAGACAGAAGGACACGGAGCTGCGCCTGCCCCACGTGCGGCAGCTTCTAGAAAGAGACACGGAAAGAGACCTGTATTGTAGAGAGGGTGAAGAAGATGCTAATGGCTGGTGATGGCAGTGAGGAGTCGGCTGCTACTATTTTGCATTGGGGCCAATCAGCTTTAGATTATGTCTCTAGAAAACATTAGGAGGGACCAGAAGAATTCTGAAGATAGATTTGTATGTAAATGGAGTATATGGAGGGTACCTCTGTGGTGTCCACCATTACTTGCACGGCGGTGCCCCTTACTTACATTTCTTATATGCAGTGTGGTCCTATATGTGCTATGTTACTATGTGCACTTTTTACCTGTCTGACTTAGAATATCAAATCAGTCACTTCTTATAGCAAGGGAAAAAGGGGACCTATGTTGTATTCCCACCAAGCAATTCTCATTCACTGTACTACAATGTGGCTCTCGCCCAACTTTCATAGCAGAATGTGGCTCTCAAGGTAAGAAAGGTTGGGGACCCCTGTCATATACTGTACCTCTACCGTGGGGGACCTTCAGAGGTAAACCACATGTATGTGGCAGTGGTATTACTCATGTTCTATAGTATATGGGGTGTAGAAATGCCAGGTAGGCTAGGCTTAAATCCTAGCTGCAGGTTTTGACTCCTACATCTGGCTGGCTCTGCATATAAACAAGCTAGGTGTTCATCTAAGTCGGTCTGCTGGGGAGGCTGACCAGACTGGATGTGTTTTGGAGCTCAAAAGAGAGAGACAAGCCATAATCCCTCTCTGAGAAGAATCTCAGGCTGTGAGTGCCAAACTGTGAGTGTCTGTGGTTGCTATGGACAATAGCTGGGTCTAGCTCAGCCTTATATGAGTAGCCAGAGTCTTTTCTGTTTAGATAGTGACTGGACAAGGCACTTATGTTTATGAGTTTGCTTTTGTGCTGTGCAACCTGTGGAAAGCATTAAAAACTGCATGCGTCTGTTCCAAATCTGCATGGTCTGTGTGAATGCTGCCTAATGCCTACCAGATAGAGTAAAACTCTCCAAGGGATATAATATGTGACCTGTACATGATCTGGACACTATATATGAGGCACTACTTTAGTATAATCATCTCTTCGCCCCAAAAGAGTTGCAGTGTTATATCTTCTGATCTCTACAGCTAAAGTGTGAGCTGTGACGTCCTCTCACTATCCAGATTCCTCCTAAAGCAGCAGCTGCATTCCCTGCCTCAGCTTTTATACAGGCTCTGATGGTTCTTCTTCATTGGCTGTTCTATACGATGACACATGATGATGGGGAAGCCCGTGCGGTCACATCTGAGATTATCTGAGCTTTTTCTGTCTGATACAATCTTCTGCAATGTGTGTAATGACAGCGGACATTTTTTCTGTGTGAATCGAATCACAATTGCTTGAATTCACCAGGTTGAGCAAATTTCTAAAAATTTGATTCTCATCACTGATCTCTCGGGAATATCCATTTTATGCTAACTCTGATCTATTTACAACTTCATGCGCCGCTTTTTACTTTATCGCATAGTGTCACAGACCTACATCGGCTCAATGTAAAGTCAGCTCTTTAAAAGAGATATTTAATCACAAACCAGGGTCTAATCTGGAGGAAACATATGAATTGTTCTAAAACCATGAAGACAAAGCTGGGATTACTGCAGCGCTAAAACCAATTCTAGATGTGAAAGCTTCCGACGTCTGGAGGATCATAAAGGAAAGTTATGGAGATGGAATATTGCAGAGTGTTAAACTAAGATACTGCACTGCAGATGTGCACATATCAAATCCATCCAGCTTCGTATCCCCTCCCCCACCAATAACATGTATCACCACTCCCATGATTATTGATCACCAGCAGCACAGTAATCAGTGCATCCTACAGGCATTGATCGAATGTGACGGCTCCAGTGCAGCTCATCAGCTCAGCGCTCTGGACGTTCCCAGACATGGAGCTGGACATCAGCTACGCAGTTAGATCGCCCCCAAGGACAGTGGGGTACTCGGTACCGGGTCCTTCGGTTCTCAGGGGGATGTCACGGTGGCTGACCCGGTCCGTGGCCCTTGGGACGTCCGAGTTAAAGGGGGGAAAGGTCTTTAAAGGGATATGTTCGTGACGCCACCTGGGGTATTCGGTCAGGGTGACCGACGCTGCTAAGGCGTCCGCTGGGGTGATGTTATGGCAGCTAGATGGTATACCTTCCCACAGGTGAAGTGTATCCCCAGGGCTTCCCAGAGTGTAGATGGTGGATGGTAAGAGGCGCGGTGAAGAATGAGGACACAAGTCTCTTACCTTTACCTCCAGAGCAAGGCATAAAGGACTGTTGCTCCCTCGGTGTTCCGGCTACCGGGATCTTGCGCCTCAGAAGGAGGCAGCCTGTGTAGGGCAGAACTCCTCTGACATCCACTCCTTTGCTCACCTTGAAGGTGAAGCCCAACTGTATGTGAACTCATATTTAAGAAGTCTTGCACTTGCGAGAATTGAGGCAACCGTTGCAAAAAGTAAAGCCTTCCGATATGGTTCTGGGGGAAGTTACGATTCATTTGTCTCATTGAGTTTTGCCCAAACTGAACTTTTCTAACTGTACCTTGAACCCCACCTTGAGGACGATGTATGGCTGAAGTTTCTCCTTGGGTCTGGCTCCTTCATATGTCGGCCTTCGCTGCATTTCACTTGTAATTGTTCAAGACAACATAACAGCCACGTCCAGGTGTTTTCTGCCTACGGCAGTTTACTGATATTGTCCATGTGAGGCCAATTAATTGCGTTGCAGGCACTGGTGAGTTATTAAAATCTTTAATTCATCCAGACATTTCATCGTTATTGTCTACGAAGGATTAGCTTGATGTTCTGCTGCTTCGTGTTGTCTACAATCGGGGAGCGAGGAGCTAAAGGAAGAATACAGAGATAATGCACCTTCTTGTTGTCATAGAACTCTGCTCAAACTGTTCCAGATCCCCTCCAAAAAAAAACTAAGGAGCAATTATTTTCCAAAACTTTGCAGAATAGTTTAGTGACATTGGGTGGCATGGGGGTCTTGTGCACATGGGGGGGGGGGGGTTACAGTCCTGTATTATGGAGCCTTATGTGCTCGTCATATCAATCTCACCTCTGTAGCCCGTATACATCTGTAAATCAGTATTGTACATGGTGTAAAAGCTTCATTGTTCATCATTACTAAAAAGGCAATATACAAATTAATTAAAAATCGTGTTCTTCAATCAGGTAACGACATCTAGTCAATAGTCACGAGACATGAGGCGATTGCAGCCTGGTCACTGACTAATTGATGGTTTGTTTTGAGTTAAAGCATATAATATAACAAAAATGAAGAAGAATAAAAGTTGCCTTCATTGAGAATTTCCTCTGCAGAGCTGTGCGTCTCCATGGTAACAGACTACAAGCTTGTAGTCTGATCCTGCCATCACACTTGCTTCTATCTGTCTCTTACTCCTTCCAAAGCAAGAATCAAGGCAAAGATGGCAAAGAGTGTGACGGCAGGACCAGACTACACTGGGTGTCCTTGTAGCCTGTTACCGCAGAGACACAAAGGAGCTGTATACACAAAACGGCAAAATATATTATGCAAAGGTCTGTTTGCAAAGTAGAGTCATTTTTTCATTGAAGATGCATTTGAGAAATAAGAAAACGCAATATTTGGATACAAACATATTTGTAAGGGCTTTCTAAAACGGTAACAAAAAATTGCTCAGTGGAAGTAGATAGCCAAAAAAAGGTGAATAAATCCCCTGCTGCGGAGATTACAGGGTAGACGGCAAGACAGAGGAGTAAAAAGGAGCCATCAGGGACCACCGGAGAGGTAGCACATGAGTGATGGGGGATTAATCAGTTAAGTGTTGATACTCTTGCAATTTTTCGCCATTGTCTCTTTTTGACCACAGTTTTTTTCCACCTTGGAAAACTCTTTTGACGGCTTCTCGAACTATCACGTGCCTCATATTATACCACTGTCAACAAATTGGCAAAAATAATGGATGGATTCCATTAAAATAGGGCCCATGGATCTCATGAAGATCCAATGTCTGGGTGCTGCTGCTTCCTCTGTAGCCAGGTCTTCTACAGCGCTCTACTGGAATGGTCCACGTCCGACGTACCCTCGATGAATGTCTTTGGCCGTTCTATGAATATACATACCTCAATGAATAGTCTGCGTTTTCACTGATCATTCTTTGCCTTTTCCCCCTTTTTTGACAGACGCTCATTATATAACCTGCAGGATCCAAGAGTGTGCGGAGACGACGAGGAGCGGCCCTTTCTCCCGCTTTATCGATACCAATTCCTTGGTGGTACAAGACGAATACGTCTTCATCCAGGTAAGAGCAGAACACAGGGACAGCATTAAATCGCCCGTTATAAAGTGATTTCTCCAAACTCAAAGACTCCCTGTCCCTCCGCAAGACTTCTGGAGTCACCAGAGCAGAACATTTTTGGAGTATGATGTTTCTTCATCTTCGTCGATACGACTGTGGGAGGGAACATGGCGCGGAGGGAAGACGTGGGGTTATGGAGGAAGAAAAACGCTTTATTCAGCTTTGCTGGATGAATTCACGTTCTTTCATTCCTAAGAAAAGGTTCAGCGGGGAGGTCTCCTCCGCACCACGCTGCCCCCTCCACCCGTAAACACGGCCACTTGGAGAAGGCAACGTGCTCAGGCTTCATTTTCACAGTTTTTGCATTTTTGAATGTTGTTTTCCCAGCTATAAACGCCACAATTTACAGCCCGGAGAATGCAGAAAAAGATCTTCGTTACTTTAAAAAGTAAATATATATGTATATCTCGCCAGTTTATAACTTACATAGTCCAATGTCAGAAATATGTTTCTCATTCCGAACAAAGATGTATCCAACATCCAAATGTAAAATTCATATCTAACACCTGTATCCTACACCGACCGATATCCAGCATCCATATCCTACAACCATATCCAATAATAATGCTCCATGCCACAATGACCACTATACATATATGAGTATATATTATTATCACTGGATGCTGGAGCTGCAACCGTAGATATGGAGTGTGATAGATATGGATTTAGCATCTGGCTCCTGAAAATGTTGGATATGAGTTTTGCATAATTGTGTAGGATGTCGATATTGGATATGTGGGTTGGATTTATAAGTAAGATATGGGTGTTACGTTTTTGTATTGGATAAAGGTGTTAGATATGGATGTTGGATACAGATTTCTGTAGGTGTAGGACATGGCTATTGGATATTGATATTGGATTTTGGTGTATGATATAATGTGATGGATATGAGTTTTGGATAATTGTGTTGGATATTGGTGTAGGACCTAGATATTGGATATGCGTGTTGGATTTCAATGTAGGATATAAATGTTACATTTTAGCGTTGGATATGGTAGTAAAATATAGGTTTTGCATATAGATGCTGAATACAGATTTAGGTGTAGAATATGGGATGGAAATTTGTGTGTTGGATTTGAGTTTGGACAGTGGTGTTGGATGTGTCATGATGCGATGGTCTTCGGCAAGGAAGGTTGGCCTCAAACTGTCCCTGGAAGTGGGACCATAACTTTCCTCGTCCCGGGGTTACACTCGAAGTTAGACAGGCCCAAGTCTCCGATCTTACTGTGCTCCTATTATCACCTGATCTGTACCGTGTCTCACCCCGCGAGGCATGGGACAGAAGTATAAGGCAAACAATACACAAAGACAGGGATAACATGAGCAGCAATCATACACCAAAGGTAGAGATGTTTATAAGGAAGGATTGAAACCACATGGGAATAGGACAATGAGGAAAAGCCTACACACAAAAACAGCACGCAACAATCTCCAGTAGCAACAACGATCTCCAACTCACCACATCGTCTCCAAGGAGCTAGGAAGCAAAGCTTTCACTGGCAAGACAGAGAAGGTCTGGCCGGGTTTTATAGGGAGAGGTAATGACCAGGTCAGAAGCAAGTAAAATGGAGCTGCAAATTTCTGACCAGCATAGACCTATTGTTGTGATGTTGACTTTGTTTTTTTTTGTAAAGTCATGATTATTAACGTTGACTGGATCTCGGGTTGTCACCGTTTTATGGAGATTCATTTTAGCTGATTTTTAACTTTCCGGGTGAGTTGTCTCATTGTCCATGAAGTAACTTTGGCACCTGGGATGACGATCCTGCGCTCCCGAGTCCACTGTGGGAAGGGGAAATGGAATTAAGCCTGTTTTCCAGTTTGGACTTGAAGGCGAACTATGATGAGCTCTACAATCATCTCTTATCTGTCGGTTCATGCTGGTAATAGTAAGATATTAGAATAATAAACAATACTATAATCCCACCCCCGAGGATTAGAATGATGCAATTTTTGTTTTTGAGGTTTTTTTTATTATATTATCTTTTGTCTTATGTCTCTATTATACTCTTGTGAAAGTATTTTACAGCAAAGTTCTGTTATTTTTCCTTCCACCTCATCATTGTCTACTTATCTGAGAACAAAATGTGCTTGCTAAACTCAATATTTGGGAGGTCTACAGTCTGTTCTCCCGGACTTCTTCTCAGCCTGACCTCATGCCCCTTTCTTTTGGTGTTAATGCCTTCCTTTCATCAAGCCCTTATCCTTTCTCGGGGATAGAGTGAACATTTTTCAGAAAGAAATGAACAGAAATTGCAACTTTTACTCCAGAAACTGCGAGCAGAGATATGTAACTCTGTAGTTCATCCCTGATGATTTCATTAAGGTGGAAGGTCCTGGCAGGGCACTAGCTCCATAGTCTCTATTAGAATCACTTGTGATGGGGATTCATGCTAATGTTTATTCACAAGCGGGGTTTCTGGCTATTTGGGGCCTCACTCAGCATAAAAAGGGTGAAGTTTGAAATATATCTCATTTTAAAGAAACGCAAGTTTGTTTGTAAAAATGAACACAATTCATAGCCAATCTGATGCTAGATATCCACCTCCAATAGATAGATGATCCCACCCCAGAGGTGCTCAGTCTCTTAAAGTGCCATGTGATTGAATTGTCACAAATTAATTCTCTCATTGCAATCTTATCATTGCAAAAAAAAAAAAAAAAAAACAGCACCACCCCTGTCTACAGGTTGTGCCTGGTACTGCAACTCAGTCATATATAATTTATTTTCCTGCGATAAAAGACACAACCAAAGGACTGGATCGGTGCTGTTTGTAGGAAGGGGCCTCCATTTTCTACTAATGAATGACTCCTTTAATGATGGACTGTGGTGGATTGCAGAAACAAGACCCCCAATATAATTTTTATAATATTTGGTCTGCAATGATTTAATGACTTCCTTCCCATAATGTAAATCTGTTGCATAATAAAAATAAAAGTTAAGTGCAACAAAAAGATAGAAAAAGGTCAATTATGTGGGGTAAAAAATAAATGAACCTAGATTTTATTTTATAAACTGTTTGTTTTTTTTTTGTTCATTTTTAGAAATATTTTTTCACTGTGCTGTGGAATATTTATTATTTTTCAAAACATCGATTCTCGGCTCGGGAGCCGCAGTGATCAAAGTGCAAAAACCCAGAGATGAAACATGACGTGACCTTCCATCCCCTCCGCTTACACCACGGCGCACGTTCCCTTTCATCCGGATTTCGCTGCAGTCAAAAGTAATTGCCGCCGTTATATTCCCAGGAAATTGCTGCAATGAAGCCCAAATTTTCATAGAAACATTTAACAGGGGGGGAAGTGAATGGATTCCGAGGAGAGTTTCTCATTTCTGGAGCGCAGGAGATCACAAGAGGGGGGGAGGCTAAATAAAGACGGATGAAATAGTGGCCAAACTCCGTGGCAGGCAATATCCTTATGCTAAATATTCGGTGCCTAGGAAAATATATTCACCCCCTCCTCCGCATAACCTGTAATGAGGCTTTTTATGCTGCTAATGTGAAGACGTTTTAGTGCTAAAATGTAACAATGCAATCAAATATTTACATTTATTCCAATTCGCTAACACAAAATAGGGCAGTGCATAAGTATTCACTCCCTTTAAGTCATAGATCTTTACTACTGTTCCAGTTGGCTCATTAATAATTTTTTTTGCATTTTTGAAAAGTTATGATGATTGGAAGGTGAATTTTCAGGCACCATTAATTAGGCAACCAATTTGTTCTTCCCAGTGTTGGATTGGGATAAATTGGACACAATGCACTTTACTCCAACATCCACCACTAGGAAGAAGCCAAATCTACTATTCCACATCTGGCTTCGCTCCCTTCTCTTTGGTCCGCTGCCCTCTGTTGTGCTCCACGTTGGGTTTTCCATGATCGAAGATATCATCACCATAGACCTATATAACAACCATTGACACACACCAGAAACTTAAGATTAAGACTCCTAGTCCTGAGTTAATGGTCCGCCATCATTTGTGCTGTTTGTGTTTTGTACTTCATCTGTCCTACTGCTCCTGAGCTTCCCGGTGATCCTTTACAGTCCTCACTGCCACGTGCCTTTTTGCTGGCTGCATCGACGTTCGAGGTCCGCGTGCTCACCCTGACCTAAAGCTTAGACGGTTCACCAAATCTGGCGAGCCTTAAGATCTATATTATTGATAAAAAAAAATAAAGAGATAAACTATCCCCAAAGAAAATGAATCAACGAGTTGTTTTTTCAAAGGTGGTCCGCTTCATAACCTTTAGGGCCCATTGAGACAAGACTGTTATGATAAGGTAATTCAGTACCACAATGGACATAGAGGTCAGAGCACATACAGTGACCTGACAATAACCCAAAAACATTGAACGAGCTCTGAGACGTGGGAACTCTGCTGACCGCAATCCCTAATCCTCTCCAACCACACTAGAGGCAGCCGTGGATTGCGCCTAACGCTCCCTATGCAACTCGGCACAGCCTGAGAAACTAGCTAGCCTGAAGATAGAAAATAAGCCTACCTTGCCTCAGAGAAATACCCCAAAGGAAAAGGCAGCCCCCACATATAATGACTGTGAGTTAAGATGAAAAGACAAACGTAACGATGAAATAGATTTAGCAAAGTGAGGCCCGACTTTCTGAACAGAGCGAGGATAGGAAAGGTAACTTTGCGGTCAACACAAAACCCTACAAAAACCACGCAAAGGGGGCAAAAAGACCCTCCGTACCGAACTAACGGCACGGAGGTACACCCTCTGCGTCCCAGAGCTTCCAGCAAGCAGGAAAAAACAAATAGACAAGCTGGACAGAAAAAAACAGCAAACAAAATAGCAAAGCAGAACTTAGCTATGCAGAGCAGCAGGCCACAGGAACGATCCAGGAGGAAACAGGTCCAATACTAGAACATTGACTGGAGGCCAGGATCAAAGCACTAGGTGGATTTAAATAGAGCAGCACCTAACGACTTCACCACATCACCTGAGGAAGGAAACTCAGAAGCCGCAGTACCACTTTCCTCCACCAACGGAAGCTCACAGAGAGAATCAGCCGAAGTACCACTTGTGACCACAGGAGGGAGCTCTGCCACAGAATTCACAACACAAGACACTATGTTGCGAAAATATACAGGATAACTTATTTATTCATTAACTTCCCCAGTCTTTCTGTGCTGAGGAGTCGAGTAGGCAGTCCTAATCTGTTATTTACAGGCTTCCATGTATGAATAAGTAGGACCGCCCACTGGACTCTTGTGCATAGAAAAAGCAAGGATTTTAATGACATGCATTTTAATGACTGGCATTGGCCGCTGACTATTGTGCTCCGTTCTTTCCCTGGCCTCGGCCGCTAGCTATTCTGCCCAGTTCTTTTCCTGGTCTTGGCCTCTGACTATTCTGCCCCGTTCTTTTCCTGGTCTTGGCGGCTGACTATTCTGCCCCGTTCTTTTCCTGACCTCGACCACTGACTATTCTGCCCCGTTCTTTTCCTGGTCTTGGCCACTGACTATTCTGCCCAGTTCTTTCCTGGCCTTGGCCATTGACTATTCTCCCCAGTTCTTCTCCTGGTCTTGGCCACTGACTATTCTGCCCCGTTCTTTTCCTGGTCTTGGCCACTGACTATTCTGCCCTGTTCTTTTCCTGACCTCGGCCACTGACTATTCTGCCCTGTTCTTTTCCTGACCTCGGCCATTGACTATTCTGCCTAGTTCTTTTCCTAGCCTTGGCCGCTGACTATTCTGCCCAATTCTTTCCTGACCTCGGCCATTGACTATTCTGCCCAGTTCTTTTCCTAGCCTTGGCCATTGACTATTCTGCCCAGTTCTTTTCCTGGCCTTGGCCGCTGACTATTCTGCCCAATTCTTTCCTGACCTCGGCAATTGACTATTCTGCCCAGTTCTTTTCCTGGCCTTGGCCGCTGCCTATTCTGCCCGGTTCTTTCCTGGCCTTGGCCGCTGACTATTCTGCCCAGTTCTTTTCCTAGTCTTGGCTGCTGACTATTCTGCCCGGTTCTTTCCTGGCCTCGGCCATTGATTATTCTGCCCCGTTCTTTTCCTGGTCTTGGCTGCTGACTATTCTGCCCAGTTCTTTTCCTAGTCTTGGCTGCTGACTATTCTGCCCAGTTGTTTCCTGGCCTTGGCCACTGACTATTCTGCCCTGTTCTTTCCCTGGCCTTGGCTGCTGGCAATCAATAGCACAAGAGATGAGTGAACAGTCCCAAGAACCTTTATTACATGCAAACCAATAGGTCCATAAAACAATCCACCACACAGAGGATAAAATAGTCCAAGAACATGGATACAGTCCAGTAATGGGATAAATGCCTGGGAAATGAGGGTCACAATCCTCCAGCTGTATTTTCCAGGGTAATCAGGGTTTCTCCAAGTCTCTCTGGGGTGCTGGCCTGAGCATCAGCATTACTGGTCTGTCTGTCCTCCAGGTTTTCAGGCGCCACAGACCTGGGAACAGTGCCTCAGAGATGAAGATATTACAGGGGGTGATTTGCAGCATTTGGAGAGCAGAGGGGTCATGACTGGACAGTCAGGAAAAGTCAGCATGGGCATGGACACATTCAGGCTACAGATGGTAACTGAGCTAATTAAAATTATTGGACTTTTTTCAAGGTAAATAAGACTATAGACAAGCCTGAGGATACACAGATACAGAGCAACAAGACAAAACTCCTAAAATCAGTAAAAATATGAATAAGACCCTCCAGTCTTTGGTAGCACCTGCCATTTTGGAGACCCAACAACATTGTGTGAGTTTCCAAAGATGCCACTGAAAACCAGACTGAAAAAAGATGACTGGACCAGAGCAGGACATATGAGCGCCAGGTGAGTATATATATATTTTTTATATTTCTTTTTCACCTACATTGACTATGCCGTGGGCTTTGGAGAGACCTCAGAACATAATAATACACTTTCAACACAAAAATAACAAATTCAATTCTAATAGAGTTTTGTGGCGAATTCCAGTAAATCTGCTGAACTCCGAAGATTTCGTAAGACATAACTTCGAAAGGTCATGTCAAGGAAAACCTAAAAAAAAGGAATGGTTCTCGGAAATCAGGGAGGAGAAAAAGAGAAAAATAAACTAATAAACAAGAATAAACAAGAATGCTCATCCCGTAAATAACCAATAACATGTCATGTATCGTCCTTAAGGTCCTCATTACCCAGATGAACCTGCCGATAGTGATGGGATCAGCCAACAGTTTGATTTTTATGGGACCTTCCTCCAACAGATGATGTCCAGGGAGATAGGGTCCGGCATATTGGATTTCCGATAGTTTACCCTTTTGTTCGCTGGAGATAATCCATCGTAGTGGCTCTTTTATAGGGCGCACAAGAGCTTGGTCAAGCCACGCGCAAACGTGCGTTGGGAAGTCATGGGAGATAGCTGTCAGTTATTGTATGGTGGCCTTAAGTCATCGTTGTTTGTTGCAGTACATGCAAGTTTACACCCCGACTTTCACACATACATGTATCATCTGCCCACAGAAGCAATTATAAGGCAGCTACTTCCATCCCGGCGCCACAACGCTCGGACTAATGATTGACTGAATAATTAGGACGTCTCTCCAGACAGCGTTCCTTACTTTTTGTGACAAATCATTACGGTTTGGTAGGTGACAACAGCAAAACGACGTCCCTGTTTGGTTTCATGTCGTGGAGGTGTGATACCCAGTGATAATTGGTTTTCCCGAGCTCGCATTGTTCATTTTGCCGCTTAATATTCATGTCTTTCAAAACCAGAGGAAATGAGATCGGACCCCGCTGGGTGGGTTTTGTTTCGCACCACAAGTCAATAGTCATTTGATATGTTTTCTTCTCACACCTCCTGGAAATTTTCAAGAGAAATAAGTGAGGAGCCTGATGATGATAATAATAGTAAAAGGAAAAAAAAAGAAAAAAGAAAAACACAAGTGAAAATAAGTGATGAGTCTAATAATAATTGGTCAGAAAATAAATAAAAAATCTGATAAAAAAACGAAAGAAAGATAAAGATGAAAAAGTAAAAACAACTGTAAACAAGACTGCGGTGCAATTAAGCTCAGAATGACAATGAAATATCTAGGGATCTTCCAGGGGCTCAGACTTTTGAATAATAATGTGCCCCAAAAAATGCAGATGGAAGCAGCCCAATTTAGAAGTGACTTTGGAGCTAAGCAGTCCCTGGGGTGTAATCGCTCTGAGATGATTCACAAATGTCCTCCAAGATCTTGGGCGTGCACATGGAGACCTCAGCGCATCACTCTAGGATTCCTCTTTTAACATTTTTTGTACATATCTAGTTCTTATGGGGTTTTGTTGCTTTTTTGAATATTTTATGTTGCACTCCCTTTTATTTGCCTTTAAGGACCATATGGATAAAAGTATGTGCCCCCCTCCACCTTTCACCTCCGGGGGCTTCTCTGGCCTCCATCCTCCATCCATACACAGTAATATGGAGTCGTCTCCTCTGCAGATATAACGGCTCCTTTCTTCTGGGGAGAATTTCTCCAAGATTTTGGAGGCGTCTGTGGGAATTTTTTACCCCTTTATCCAGAAGAGCAGTTGTTGGGTCAGACCCTGATGTTGGGGGTCCGGGCTCACAATCTCAAGTGTTGGATGAGGCTGAGGCCTGTGCTCATGTTTCCCGCTCCGTGTCTGTATGGACTCTGTGCACTGGGCACAGTCATGGGGGGCAGATAAGGGTCTTCCCCAAACTGTTCCCACAAAGCTGAAGCTTCAATTGTCCACCATACCTTGTGCTGAAGATTAAGATTTCCCATCACTGGAGCTGGGGGTCCGAGGCCGCCCCCTGATAACATCCCATAGCATTATCCTCCTCCACCATCTGTACAGGGGGCACAATGCGGCCAGGGGGTAACGTCCTCCTGGAGTCACCAAACCCAGCCTCCTCCATCAGACGCAGACAGAGAAGTGGGACCCGTCACTGCACAGAACACGTCTCACGGGTGGGACTACCCAGCGATCAGCAGATATCCTGTGGAAAAGTAATAACATGTATTTAAATGAAAAATATGGAAGAAAATATGAAATATACTAAAGCAAAAACATTTTTAAGAAGTTTCCTAAAAAGATTTGTGAACTGAACAGCAGTCAGCAATATCAAAGCGATAACAGTAATCAATTAAGACGAAAATTGGAATCTTGAAATTTCTTAAGGCAGCACTGTGCTATATATAGGGCAGCATGGTGGCTCAGTGGTCCACACTGTGCTATATATAGGGCAGCATGGTGGCTCAGTGGTTAGCACTGTGCTATATATAGGGCAGCATGGTGGCTCAGCAGTTAGCACTGTGCTATATATAGGGCAGCATGGTGGCTCAGTGGTTAGCACTGTGCTATATATAGGGCAGCATGGTGGCTCAGTGGTCAACCCTGTGCTATATATAGGGCAGCATGGTGGCTCAGTGGTTAGCACTGTGCTATATATAGGGCAGCATGGTGGCTCAGCAGTTAGCACTGTGCTATATATAGGGCAGCATGGTGGCTCAGTGGTTAGCACTGTGCTATATATAGGGCAGCATGGTGGCTCAGTGGTCAACCCTGTGCTATATATAGGGCAGCATGGTGGCTCAGTGGTCAACCCTGTGCTATCTATAGGGCAGCATGGTGGCTCAGTGGTTAGCACTGTGCTATATATAGGGCAGCATGGTGGCTCAGTGGTTAGCACTGTGCTATATATAGGGCAGCATGGTGGCTCAGTGGTCAACCCTGTGCTATTTATAGGGCAGCATGGTGGCTCAGTGGTCAACCCTGTGCTATCTATAGGGCAGCATGGTGGCTCAGTGGTTAGCACTGTGCTATATATAGGGCAGCATGGTGGCTCAGTGGTTAGCACTGTGCTATATATAGGGCAGCATGGTGGCACAGTGGTCAACCCTGTGCTATATATAGGGCAGCATGGTGGCTCAGTTGTCAACACTGTGCTATATATAGGGTGGCATGGTGGCTCAGTGGTCAACACTGCTATATATAGGGCAGCATGGTGGCTCAGTGGTTAGCACTGTGCTATATATAGGGCAGCATGGTGGCTCAGTGGTCAACACTGTGCTATATATAGGGCAGCATGGTGGCTCAGTGGTCAACACTGCTATATATAGGGCAGCATGGTGGCTCAGTAATTAGCACTGTGCTATATATAGGGCAGCATGGTGGCTCAGCAATTAGCACTGTGCTATATATAGGGCAGCATGGTGGCTCAGTGGTCAACACTGTGCTATATATAGGGCAGCATGGTGGCTCAGTGGTCAACACTGTGTTATATATAGGGCAGCATGGTGGCTCAGTAATTAGCACTGTGCTATATATAGGGCAGCATGTTGGCTCAGTGGTCAACACTGCTATATATAGGGCAGCATGGTGGCTCAGTAATTAGCACTGTGCTATATATAGGGCAGCATGGTGGCTCAGTGGTCAACACTGTGCTATATATAGGGCAACATGGTGGCTCAGTAGTTAGCACTGTGCTATATATATGGCAGCATGGTGGCTCAGTGGTCAGGAACTGTGCTATATATAGGGCAGCATGGTGGCTCATTGGTTAGCACTGTGCTATATATAGGGCAGCATGGTGGCTCAGTGGTCAGGAACTGTGCTATAAGTAGGGCAGCACTGTGGCTCAGTGGTTAGCACTGTGCTATATATAGGGCAGCATGGTGGCTCAGTGGTTAGCACTGTGCTATAAGTAGGGCAGCACTGTGGCTCAGTGGTTAGCACTGTGCTATATATAGGGCAGCATGGTGGCTCAGTGGTTAGCACTGTGCTATATATAGGGCAGCATGGTGGCTCAGTGGTTAGCACTGTGCTATATATAGGGCAGCATGGTGGCTCAGTGGTTAGCACTGTGCTATATATAGGGCAGCATGGTGGCTCAGTGGTCAACCCTGTGCTATATATAGGGCAGCATGGTGGCTCAGTGGTTAGCACTGTGCTATATATAGGGCAGCATGGTGGCTCAGTGGTCAACACTGCTATATATAGGGCAGCATGGTGGCTCAGTGGTCAACACTGTGCTATATATAGGGCAGCATGGTGGCTCAGTGGTCAACACTGTGTTATATATAGGGCAGCATGGTGGCTCAGTAATTAGCACTGTGCTATATATAGGGCAGCATGTTGGCTCAGTGGTCAACACTGCTATATATAGGGCAGCATGGTGGCTCAGTAATTAGCACTGTGCTATATATAGGGCAGCATGGTGGCTCAGTGGTCAACACTGTGCTATATATAGGGCAACATGGTGGCTCAGTAGTTAGCACTGTGCTATATATATGGCAGCATGGTGGCTCAGTGGTCAGGAACTGTGCTATATATAGGGCAGCATGGTGGCTCATTGGTTAGCACTGTGCTATATATAGGGCAGCATGGTGGCTCAGTGGTCAGGAACTGTGCTATAAGTAGGGCAGCACTGTGGCTCAGTGGTTAGCACTGTGCTATATATAGGGCAGCATGGTGGCTCAGTGGTTAGCACTGTGCTATAAGTAGGGCAGCACTGTGGCTCAGTGGTTAGCACTGTGCTATATATAGGGCAGCATGGTGGCTCAGTGGTTAGCACTGTGCTATATATAGGGCAGCATGGTGGCTCAGCAGTTAGCACTGTGCTATATATAGGGCAGCATGGTGGCTCAGTGGTTAGCACTGTGCTATATATAGGGCAGCATGGTGGCTCAGTGGTCAACCCTGTGCTATATATAGGGCAGCATGGTGGCTCAGTGGTTAGCACTGTGCTATATATAGGGCAGCATGGTGGCTCAGTGGTCAACACTGCTATATATAGGGCAGCATGGTGGCTCAGTAATTAGCACTGTGCTATATATAGGGCAGCATGGTGGCTCAGTGGTCAACACTGTGCTATATATAGGGCAACATGGTGGCTCAGTAGTTAGCACTGTGCTATATATAGGGCAGCATGGTGGCTCAGTGGTCAACACTGTGTTATATATATGGCAGCATGGTGGCTCAGTGTTCAGGAACTGTGCTATATATAGGGCAGCATGGTGGCTCAGTGGTTAGCACTGTGCTATATATAGGGCAGCATGGTGGCTCAGTGGTCAACCCTGTGCTATATATAGGGCAGCATGGTGGCTCAGTTGTCAACACTGTGCTATATATAGGGCGGCATGGTGGCTCAGTGGTCAACACTGCTATATATAGGGCAGCATGGTGGCTCAGTGGTTAGCACTGTGCTATATATAGGGCAGCATGGTGGCTCAGTGGTCAACACTGTGCTATATATAGGGCAGCATGGTGGCTCAGTGGTCAACACTGCTATATATATAGGGCAGCATGGTGGCTCAGTAATTAGCACTGTGCTATATATAGGGCAGCATGGTGGCTCAGCAATTAGCACTGTGCTATATATAGGGCAGCATGGTGGCTCAGTGGTCAACACTGTGCTATATATAGGGCAGCATGGTGGCTCAGTGGTCAACACTGTGTTATATATAGGGCAGCATGGTGGCTCAGTAATTAGCACTGTGCTATATATAGGGCAGCATGGTGGCTCAGTGGTCAACACTGCTATATATAGGGCAGCATGGTGGCTCAGTAATTAGCACTGTGCTATATATAGGGCAGCATGGTGGCTCAGTGGTCAACACTGTGCTATATATAGGGCAACATGGTGGCTCAGTAGTTAGCACTGTGCTATATATAGGGCAGCATGGTGGCTCAGTGGTCAACACTGTGTTATATATATGGCAGCATGGTGGCTCAGTGGTCAGGAACTGTGCTATATATAGGGCAGCATGGTGGCTCAGTGGTTAGCACTGTGCTATATATAGGGCAGCATGGTGGCTCAGTGGTCAACACTGTGTTATATATATGGCAGCATGGTGGCTCAGTGGTCAGGAACTGTGCTATATATAGGGCAGCACTGTGGCTCAGTGGTTAGCACTGTGCTATATATAGGGCAGCATGGTGGCTCAGTGGTTAGCACTGTGCTATAAGTAGGGCAGCACTGTGGCTCAGTGGTTAGCACTGTGCTATATATAGGGCAGCATGGTGGCTCAGTGGTTAGCACTGTGCTATATATAGGGCAGCATGGTGGCTCAGTGGTTAGCACTGTGCTATATATAGGGCAGCATGGTGGCTCAGTGGTTAGCACTGTGCTATATATAGGGCAGCATGGTGGCTCAGTGGTTAGCACTGTGCTATATATAGGGCAGCATGGTGGCTCAGTGGTCAACACTGCTATATATAGGGCAGCATGGTGGCTCAGTAATTAGCACTGTGCTATATATAGGGCAGCATGGTGGCTCAGTGGTCAACACTGTGCTATATATAGGGCAACATGGTGGCTCAGTAGTTAGCACTGTGCTATATATAGGGCAGCATGGTGGCTCAGTGGTCAACACTGTGTTATATATAGGGCAGCATGGTGGCTCAGTGGTTAGCACTGTGCTATAAGTAGGGCAGCACTGTGGCTCAGTGGTTAGGACTGTGCTATATATAGGGCAGCATGGTGGCTCAGTGGTTAGCACTGTGCTATATATAGGGCAGCATGGTGGCTCAGTGGTTAGCACTGTGCTATATATAGGGCAGCATGGTGGCTCAGTGGTTAGCACTGTGCTATATATAGGGAAGCATGGTGGCTCAGTGGTTAGCACTGTGCTATATATAGGGCAGCATGGTGGCTCAGTGGTTAGCACTGTGCTATATATAGGGCAGCATGGTGGCTCAGTGGTCAACACTGTGCTATATATAAGGCAGCATGGTGGCTCAGCAGTTAGCACTGTACTATATATAGGGCAGCATGGTGGCTCAGTGGTTAGGACTATGCTATATATAGGGCAGCATGGTGGCTCAGTGGTCAACACTGTGCTATATATAGGGCAGCATGGTGGCTCAGTGGTCAGGAACTGTGCTATAAATAGGGCAGCACTGTGGCTCAGTGGTTAGCACTGTTGCTTTGCAGCACTGAGGTCCTGGATTCAAGTCCCAGCAAGGTCTACACCTGCAAGGAGTTTGTATGTTCTCCCTGTGTTTTCCTGGGTTTCCTTCAGTTTCCTCCCACACTCCAAAGATATCCTAATAGGGAATGTAGATTGTGAGCCCCAATGGGGACAGCGATGATGTCTGAAAGGTGCTGTGGAATTAATGGGGTTATATAAGCGAGTAGAATAATTAAATTGTCACGATTCCACCACTCATGGTGTCCTAGGGACGTGGTAAATGGCAGCTCTGCTGCCCTATTAGATCAAGGGATTGCTGAGTTGTCAGGATTGTGAGTGACCGCTCTGCCGCCCAATCTGAGGCCGAGGTGTGAGTATTATGAATGACAGTGCTGCCGTCCTATCTGGCTGTCAGACCTTTGCCAATTGTAGCTTTGCTCATTGTTGACCTTGATCTACTTTTGACCATCCATTTGACTTGCCCCTTTGGCTTGATCCGCTACCTTCCTGATACTTCGACCTCAGACTGTGACCTGACTATGCTTTTGTCTTTTCCCTTTGTCTATTACGAGCCCTCTTGGTACTGACCCCGGACCACTGGACTCTCCTGCCTCACAGCAAGTCCGGGAGTAGTGACCAACTTCACCTAAAGAAATACATTTATTATTGACTAAACACATGAATTATTATTTCTTATATACCAGTAATCTTCCAATACACATCTGGATCACTTTCTTCATGGTTGCCATGATCTCTTCTTGTTGTTATTCAGTTGGCTCCAATGTGTAATTATCGATCCTGATCATGTGGACACACGGGTGTACGATCGTTACAGTTCAGGTGTCAGGGCAAGTGCCCTATAACTAGCCGCGCACCTGTGTGTCCGTCACATGTCCAGGTTTGATCAGTATATATATATATGCTAGATGATGGCCCGATTCTAATGCATTGGGTATTCTAGAATATGTATGTAGTTTATTTATGAAGATTTTAGAATAATACATTGAATACACAGGATTCAGCCGGCCGCGACAAATTAGCGAAGCGTGGTTCAAGTCCGGACTGCGCCTGTCGCTGATTGTCCACGGCCGGCCACGTAGTATATAGCACAGCCACGTAGTATATTGAACAGCCACGTAGTATATAACAGCCCACGTAGTATATAGCACAGCCACGTAGTATATAACAGCCCACGTAGTATATAGCACAGCCACATAGTATATAACAGCCCACGTAGTATATAGCACAGCCACATAGTATATAACAGCCCACGTAGTATATTGCACAGCCACGTAGTATATTGCACAGCCACGTAGTATATAGCACAGCCACGTAGTATATTGCACAGCCACATAGTATATAGCACAGCCACGTAGTATATAGCACAGCCCACGGAGTATATAGCACAGCCATGTAGTATATAGCACAGCCCACGCACGCAGTATATAACACAGGCCACGTAGTGTACAACACAGCCCACATAGTGTATAACACAGCCCATGTAGTGTATAGCACAGCCCACGTAGTATATAGCACAGCCACGTAGTATATTGCACAGCCCATGTAGTACATTGCACAGCTCACGTAGTATATTGCACAGCCACGTAGTATATTGCACAGCCCACGTAGTATATTGCACATCCCACGTAGTATATTGCACAGCCACGTAGTATATTGCACAGCCACACAGTATATTGCCCAGCTACGCAGTGTATTGCCCAGCCACATAGCATATTGCACAGTCCATGTAGTATATTGCACAGCCCACGTAGTATATTGCCCAGCCCACATAGTATATTGCCCAGCCCACGTAGTATATTGCCCAGCCCACGTAGTATATTGCCCAGCCCACGTAGTATATTGCACAGCCATGTAGTATATTGCACAGCCCACGTAGTATATTGCATAGCCACGTAGTATATTGCACAGCCACGTAGTATATTGCCTAGCCCACGTAGTATATTGCACAGTCACGTAGTATATTGCCCAGTCACGTAGTATATTGCACAGCCACATAGTATATTGCACAGCCACGTAGTATATTGAATAGCCCACGTAGTATATTGCACAGCCCACGTAGTATATTGCACAGCCACGTAGTATATTGCACAGCCACATAGTATATTGCCTAGCCCACGCAGTATTTTGCACAGCCCACGTAGTATATTGTACAGCCCACGTAGTATATTGCACAGCCCATGTAGTATGTAGCAATGTGGGCATCATATCCCTGTTAAAAAAAAAGAATTAAAATAAAAAATAGTTATATACTCACCTTCCGTTGGCCCCCGGATTGAAGCGGTTACCGACGCTCCTCGCGCGCTCCGGTCTGAAGAGTGCATTGCGGTCTCGCGAGATGATGACGTAGCGGTCTCGGGAGACCGCTACGTCATCATCTCGCGAGATCGCAATGCATGGAGCGGTCACCGGAGCGTCGCGAGGAGCGGGAAAGGCCTGTTCTGGATCCGAGGGGCCGACGGACGGTGAGTATATAACGATTTTTTATTTTTTTAAAATTATTTGTAACATTAGATCTTTTTACTATTGATGCTGCATAGGCAGCATCAATAGAAAAAAGTTGGTCACACAGGGTTAATAGCAGCGGTAACGGAGTGCGCTACACCGCGGCCCGTTAGCGCTGCCATTAACCCTGTGTGAGCGGTGACTGGAGGGGAGTATGGAGCGGGCACTGACTGCGGGGAGTAAGGAGCGGTCATTTTGCCACCGGACTGTGCCCGTCGCTGATTGGTCGTGGCTGTTTTGCCGCGAGTCCGCGACCAATCAGTGACTTGGGATTTCCGTTACAGACTGACAGAAAGACAGACAGACAGAAAGACGGAAGTGACCCTTAGACAATTATATAGTAGATATATATATATTATACGAGATGACTAAACGTTACCATGTAATTATTTTGTTTTTAAATAAAACATTTTTCGATTTGAAAAATTAGAACTTCATCTTATTCATTCATAGTGATTTTTTCCACTTCAGTATTTCCTCTTATTTATAGTTCATTCATATGTTTTATATGTAAAGATTTTACATTCTAGCACATTTTTTTCCACTTTTTATTTTCTTTCTATTTTTTTTAGTATTCTGATGCCTGAAACATTTTAAAAAATGTTATCGGGGAGCAGTTCTAATGATGCCGGATGACATTACTGTTACATCTTTGGCCAAGAAGAAGCTCCTGATTAATGAAAGGAGAACTGTGAACATTTTGTTCTATATTCTGCAATGTGAAGCATAAAAGTTTTGCGCTTTCTACAAATTTGTTGATTTAGTCTTTCATCTCGTATGGACAGATACTGTGATTTCTTTTTCACCTCTCAGATCCAAAGCAAAAATGTGATGAGGAGAAAATTAACCCTTTTCATAACCAGGCGATTTTCAGTTTTTTTGTGCTTTTTTTTCATTTTTTATATTGTTATTGACATTGCTGTATGAGTGTTTGCATGACTTTGGCTCTTCTATGTGAAGAATTTTTGATGTTGCAGCATTTCTGCATTGTTTTATATGAACTTCTCTTGCGTTTTTGACTCTGCAGTTTTCGTCTCTTTTTGGTATTTAATGATATAACCCCTTCACAAACTTGAGATTTTCTGTTTTTACATTTCCGTTTTTTGCTCCCCTTCTTCCCAGAGCCATAACTTTTTGATTTTTCCATCAATATGGCCAACAGGACGAGTTGTACTTTTGAACGACACCATTCATTTTACCATATAATATACTGGAAAAAGGGAAAAAAAATTTGAAGTATGGTGAGATTGAAAAAGAAATTGCAATTCTACTTTTTAATATGTTCACTAAATGATAAAACGGACCTGCTATTATGATTGTCCGGGTCATTACGAGTTCATAGACACCAAACATGTATGGATTCTTTTTTTTTAATTAAGTGGTGGAAAAATATTCAAAGTTTGTAATAAAAAATAAAAAAATAAAAAAAAATAAAAGAAAAAAAAAGTGCCATTTTCCGAGACCCGTAGTGTCTCTGTTTTTTGGGGGGATCTGTGGCTGGGTGAGGGATTACTGTACTGTGAACACATTTACTGTGTGTATAATTAGTTTGCTGCTCTCCCGATAGTCATAAAAATATATATATGTTTGAAAATGGTGCCGGCCGCGCCTGCACAGTAGCAGCTATAGGTGATCCAATAGCTGCTACTGCGCATCTTGGAGGAGGACATTTTTTTCTCTAGCATGATTGCGACAAGGCTGTCGGGGTCAGTGCACCGAATAGTCAGTGGCCAAGTGTAGTTTAGTCTTATGCATTGCCAGATAATTTCCCATGGTTGATAACTAAAAGAGCTAACACCAGTCAATGGATAACAGGGTCCAGCAGGGAGACTCACTATATGCGTGTCGACTCCTGGCATCAAAGTATAAAGAAAGGCATTAATATTCATGGCTGGTGATTGTGTAATTGACCAGATGCCGGTGCACACCGCCTGGACCTCGGTAAGAGCAGAGCAGAGGCTACAGCCGGCTCAGAAGAAAATAACTTTATTATATTAGAAAGATGAATAAAACAAATTTACATAATTCGCAGTAACAGAAGACAAGCCGGCACGGCTGTGGCACCTGTGGCTAGCTGACAGTGATTTCCACCATGCCCCTAGATGACCGGGTGCAGACCATGAGAAAGGCTATGCAAATAATGTCTAAAAAAGATAAATGGTTGCACTCGCCGGTATTAAATAAAAACTTCCTTTATTGGTACACTTAATTAAAACATGCCCGCAGGAAGGTGCTCACGGGAAACACTCTGGACGTCGGCCGTTTCGCGCCTCCTGCGCTTCAACCGGTCTTATGGTGTGCAGCAAGTGGCAGCAAGCTTATACAGGTAACAGCCAAACACGCCCCATCCCATCTGCCAGACTATTATCATGAACACCCCTCCATGAGGCTGCGAACATTAGTCAAATAATACAAAAACGACAATGCATGCTTTAAAAAGTGCATATATGTAACAGTTACACAATCATAAAAATACTGTCATATCGCACTTATCATTGAATCCTGCGGTGCCCCGTGCTCGGGTGTGCAGGATCCGCCTGGCCTCCGCTCTCAGGAGTAATTTGTGTAGATCTCTTCCCTTGACTGGTAAGGGTGAGCACTGTTAAAGTGGAGTAGGGAGATGGTGGAGGATGGCTTTCTGAACGCCTCGGTGGTCAGAAAACCATCATCCACCTCCACCGCCACATCCAAAAACTCAAGGCTAATACCACCGTAAATGGATGTAAAACGCATGTTCAAATTATTAGTGTCATTAAGATAGGTGACAAAGTCATGGAACTGTCCTTGTGTTCCCGCTCGCACCACAAAGATATCGTCTACATATCGGATGTAAAGTCTAATGAACTTAATGAAAGGGTTGCTCACATCGTGCACAAATTTATCTTCAAAAGTGGCAAGAAACAGATTGGCAAAAGTACATGCTACGTGCGTACCCATCGCAGTACCATCATTTTGTAAATACCAAATTGCAAAAAAAAAGTGCAATTCCACAATTGCTTTTTGGGTTTTTTATTTGCCATGTTTCCTAAATGCTGAAATTGACTTAGTAATAAGATTCCCCTGGTCAGTTCGAGTACGCAGATACCAAACATGTCTAGATTCTTTTTTATTTAAGTGGTGAAAAAAAATCTGAAATTTGTACGAAGTGTAGCGTCTCCATTTTTCGAGATCTGGGTGAGGGCTTTTTTTTGTGCTCTGAGCTGACATTTTTATTGATACCTTTTTGGGGTAGATACGATGTTTTGATCACCCGTTAATGTATTTTATTGCAATGTTGTGGCGGCCAAAAAACATAATTCTGGCATTTCGATTTCTTTTCTCGTTACGCCATTTACCTATGTGATTAATTTACTTTATATTGATAGATCGGGCGATTCTGAACGCGGCGATACCAAATATGTGCATATTTGTTTTCATTGTTTTACTTTGTATGAGGCAAACTTGAACTTGGAACTTTTATGTTTTTTAAAAACTTTTTTAAAACTCTTTACTGACTTGAATAGTCTTTTTAGGAGACTTGAAGCTGCGATCATCCGATCGCCTATGCTACACATATCAAGGCTCCAGCACTGCTTTGGGTAGCATCAATCATAATCTCCATTGAATGCCGGCCACAGCGTGTTAAGTGCCGCACAGAGGCATGTAACTTGTTAACGGCCGCATGTAGATCTCAGATCCCCCCGCAGCTGTTAGAGGCCCCTGACAGGTGATCACATCAAGTTGCAGACTCTGGAGACTGGAGCCCGTATCAAATGCAGCGACATGACCTCAAATGTGCCTATATGTTCAAGGTCATGAAAGAGTTAAAGGAGTTGTCCACCTTTGATGAAAATGTTCCTTTTTTTGCTTAAATGCATGTATTTGGGTCTAAATATCATTTTTGCAATTGGGTTTCAATTTTGCACCATTTGTCTTCTATAATGTCTGTGTCGCATTGCCTTGCCTTTCTGTTGGTAGTTGCAAAATGAATTACCTGAGATTCTGTCGGTGAGCGCAGTCTGGTGGTCTTACAGTTTGCAACTCTTTCTTTTGTCTCCTGTCAGCTAATTTATGACAACATCAAAGTTGAATGTACAACAAAATAAAGAGTGTGTGAAAGCCAAAGCGATGCAACATTATTTTTAGCCCAAAATACATGAAATAAAGTAAAAGAAAAAAAATAACATAGTAACATAGTTAGTAATGCCGAAAAAAGACATTTGTCCATCCAGTTCAGCCTATATTCCATCATAATAAATCCCCAGATCTACGTCCTGTAATGTATAAGAATTAGATCTGTCTCTTTAAGAAAGCGAGGGCGGAAGTTGAGAAGAGTTTCAGTTTCAGTTCTGGCCTGAGGAGGAAATGTTATGCTGCTGTTATGCTGTGTGCTGGAGGAAAAGAGAAGAATAAACTACAGTTAAAGCTTACTCTCTCTTAAATTCCTTACACCGTGTGGACATTACAACTGGCGACGAGGATGGGATAGAATCACCTGCTACTGTGAGTACTGACCCCTGCTTTACTGCTTCACACGCCGGCGCCACTGAGAGACTCCATCATGGCTGAATACTTGCACATGTTCCCACAGTTTGATATGACTGATGTCACTAATCTCTCTCATAACTGGAGAAAATGGTTAAATCGATTTGAGAATTTCCTGGAAGCAATAGATATAAAAGAGGAGAACAGAAAAAGAGCCGTGTTCCTGCATTGTGCGGGCACAGGAGTCTATGACATATACAGCACATTACCAGCAGCGGAGACAGACACGTACAGCAAATGCTCCAAAGCTCTCACTGACTACTTCAACCCTAAACAAAACATCAGATATGAAAGATACAAGTTCAGGATTGCTAAGCAGCTTCCAGAAGAATCCACAGACACCTATGTCACCCGGGTGTGCATTTACTGATGTGGATGATGAAATCCTAACTCAAGTAATTGTCACCTGCTCGTCTAATACCATAAGGCGTAAAGCTCTGCAGCAGGATCTCTCTCTGCACGATTTACTCAAGATGGCCCGTGCTATAGGGATAGCAGATCATCAGGCAATGGAGAGTGGGGATAATTTACATGTGCATAATCTCAAACATAACAGTGCACAAGGCAAGCAGGCCCCGCAACAGAAGAAATGTTATAGATGTGGACAAGATTTCCCTCACCACATGAACAAATGTCCAGCTATAGGACAAACTTGCAGTAAATGTGGAAAAGGGAACCATTTTGCAGTTGTCTGCAAATCAGCGCCCAACAAGTCTCCTCTGCCAATGACAAAGCCTGCAAATATAAAAATGGTAAATCAGGATATAGGAGAAGTGTCTGTGGCTGAGAACTATGTGTTCACGACGTCTGCCACTGGCTCAGTGCAGTCTCCATGTATTACACTCACCATCTGCAACACGGATATCACCTTTACCATAGATACAGGAGCTTCGGTGGATATCATAGACAGCAATACTTATGAGCAGTTGAAAACAAAGCCAGTCTTACAGCAAGTGCATACGAAAATCTTCCCATATGGATCTAAAACACCTCTAGTTACAATGGGACAATTTGATGCTGAACTTAGCTATAAAGAAAATAGGCAGAAAACCACTTTTCACACATTACAAGGATCCGGAGGCTGTCGTCTTCTCAGCTATCACACTGCCTTGAAGCTAGGACTCATCCAGATTGTTCATACCATAACCGACCCTGCGGACCTGGATGTACAAGCCATGGTGAATAGTTTTCCCTCCCTATTTAGTGGATTAGGAAAATTAAAGGACTCTCAAGTGCATCTTCATGTGGATGACAGTGTCCGTCCAGTAGCCCAGGCTCACAGGCGTGTTCCATTTCACCTGAGAAAGAAGGTAGAAAAGGAACTCCAATTACTCATGGATGATGATGTCATTGAAACTGTTTCTGGTCCCACTCCGTGGGTCTCTCCACTTGTGGTAGTTCCAAAACCAAAGACTCCAGAGCAGGTAAGACTGTGTGTTGACATGCGCCTGCCCAACACTGCTATTCAAAGGGAAAGACACATCTCACCCACAATTGATGACATTATTAATTTATTAAATGGAGCAACTGTTTTTTCAAAGCTCGACCTCAATAAGGGCTATCATCAATTAGAATTGAGTCCAGAATCCAGATACTTAACAACATTTTCCACCCATGTGGGTCTCAGAAGATACAAAAGATTGACGTTTGGGGTCTGCTCAGCAGCAGAAATTTTTCAAGATACGATAAGGAGTGTGATTCAACATATTCCAAATGCCTTTAATTACAGTGATGACATACTGGTTTTTGGGAAAACTCAAGCTGAACATAATCGTGCTCTATATGCTATCTTTGAATGTCTGCTCTCTGCTGGACTCACTTTAAACAAAGAAAAATGCGAATTTGATAAAAATTCATTGGAGTTCTATGGTCACATTTTCTCGGCGGAAGGAGTACGACCTGATCCCAAGAAAGTGGAATCCATCAGAGCAGCTTCAATTCCACAGGATGCCAGTGAAGTGCGCTCTTTTCTTGGAATGGCAAGTTACTGTGCTAGATATATTCCAAATTTTTCGACAATCAGCACTCCATTAAGGGAACTTACAAAACAAAATTGCGTTTTTCAATGGTCCCAAGACTGTCAGGCCTCTTTTGAAACAATCAAAAAGGAACTCTGCTCAACAACCACCATGGCCTATTTTGATCCAGCTCTTCGAACCGAACTGATTGTGGATGCTAGTCCCGTGGGACTGGGTGCAATTTTAGCACAATACAAGGATGACAATCAAAGTCCCCACATCATTTCTTATGCAAGTAAAAGCTTAACAAGCACTGAAAGAAAGTATTCACAACCTGAAAAAGAAAGCTTGGCAGTCGTCTGGGGATGTGAACACTTTCACTTATTTCTCTATGGCGCTCCCTTCACCATTGTCACAGATCATCAAGCTCTCCTTACAATTTTTGGAAATCCCCGAGCTAAAATGCCAGCACGGATTGAACGATGGGGTCTACGTCTACAGGACTATAATTACAAAATTGTTCACAAACCTGGAAAATACAGCAATCCGGCTGATTATCTCTCAAGACATCCCACGAATGATGATTTACCTGTGCATTCCTCCATTGAAGAATACATCCACTTTGTTGCAGCTCACGCCGTGCCAAAAGCACTTTCTGTTGATCAGTTTGTGAATACGACAACAAGTGACAAGACACTCTGTGCCTTAATACAAATTATTCAAAATAGAAGGTGGCATGAAATTCAAAAGAAAAAATTTCCTGAAGATGGGATTGATCTGAAAGAGTTAAAACTATTTTCAAATGTACGTGAGGAATTATCAGTCACTGAAGATCAACTCATCCTTCGTGGTACCAAACTGGTTGTACCTAAGGCCTTGCACAATCTAGTCATACAGATAGCACACGAAGGTCATCTAGGAATTGTTGGCACAAAAAAGTTACTCAGAGAAAAAGTGTGGTTCCCAAATATGGATAAATTGGTGGAAGAGAAGATTGGACATTGCTCCACTTGTCAATTAATTACTCCATCATCAACTCTAGAGCCATTACAAATGTCTCCGTTACCCACTGCTGTATGGGAGGAAGTGGCAGTCGACATATATGGACCATTACCAAATGGCCAATACATTCTAGTAACAATTGATGAATATTCTAGATACCCTGTCATTTCATTCATCTCTTCAACGTCTGCTAATAGTGTCATACCAGAACTGGACGACATATTCTCTGCATATGGCATTCCAAGGGTGGTCAAAACAGATAATGGACCTCCATTCAATGGACATGTGTTTGCACAGTTTTCTGAATACTTGGGGTTCGGCCACAGAAAAATCACACCTTTCTGGCCGCAAGCTAATGGAATCGTAGAACGTTTCATGCGCACCATGGGGAAACGAATCAAGGCAGCTAGCCTGGAGCACACCCCACTGAAACAGTCACTATACAAATTCCTGCGCAATTACCGCAACACGCCACATTCCACCACTAATGCTGCGCCATCTCATCTAATGTTCAGCAGAACTCTTCGTACACGGATCCCTGATGTGACCAGTCATCCCTTACCAAATGACTCTTCAGTGCGATCAACGGATTTCTTTAACAAGCAAGCCATGAAACATTATGCAGACAGAAGGCGACGGGCACAGCCATGTGTCATCAAAAGAGGTGATATGGTTGTTGTGCGTCAAAAATCAACCAACAAAACCTCAGCTGTATATAGTCCTGCAAAATATAATGTTACTGAGAGAAAAGGCAGTATGGTCACGGCTGAGCGAGACGGACACTCCATCACTCGAAATTCCTCACATTTTAAAATCATACCGCAGAACAATGGTAATGAACTCCCACCAGTGGAAGATTTGATACCCGACGGTGGAGAGGACCAACAAGAGGTGACTGATCCGTCAGCACTGGACACCCCCCATGAACGCAGACATTACCCTACACGGGAAAGAAGGGCTCCATCGAGACTTATTGAAGAGATATAGTTTTAAAAAAAAGGGGAATAAGACAATACAGACATATGGTTTTTCTTGGACATTTTCGTGTTGTTACATTGTCAATATTTGTTTTATGTTGTTACTATATGTATATAAAAAAAAAAAAAAAAAAAGGGGATGATGTAATGTATAAGAATTAGATCTGTCTCTTTAAGAAAGCGAGGGCGGGAGTTGAGAAGTGTTTCAGTTTCAGTTCGGACCTGAGGAGGAAATGTTATGCTGCTGTTATGCTGTGTGCTGGAGGAAATGAGAAGAATAAACTACAGTTAAAGCTTACTCTCTATTAAATTCCTTACACCGTGTGGACATTACACGTCCTTCTACAGAACCTAATAATTGTATGATACAATATTGTTCTGCTCCAGGAAGACATCCAGGCCTCTCTTGAACCCCTCGACTGAGTTCGCCATCACCACCTCCTCAGGCAAGCAATTCCAGATTCTCACTGCCCTAACAGTAAAGAATCCTCTTCTATGTTGGTGGAAAAACCTTCTCTCCTCCAGACGCAAAGAATGCCCCCTTGTGCCCGTCACCTTCCTTGGTATAAACAGATCCTCAGCGAGATATTTGTATTGTCCCCTTATATACTTATACATGGTTATTAGATCGCCCCTCAGTCATCTTTTTTCTAGACTAAATAATCCTAATTTCGCTAATCTATCTGGGTATTGTAGTTCTCCCATCCCCTTTATTAATTTTGTTGCCCTCCTTTGTACTCTCTCTAGTTCCAATATATCCTTCCTGAGCACCGGTGCCCAAAACTGGACACAGTACTCCATGTGCGGTCTAACTAGGGATTTGTACAGAGGCAGTATAATGCTCTCATCATGTGTATCCAGACCTCTTTTAATGCACCCCATGATCCTGTTTGCCTTGGCAGCTGCTGCCTGGCACTGGCTGCTCCAGGTAAGTTTATCATTAACTAGGATCCCCAAGTCCTTCTCCCTGTCAGATTTACCCAGTGGTTTCCCGTTCAGTGTGTAATGGTGATATTGATTCCCTCTTCCCATGTGTATAACCTTACATTTATCATTGTTAAACCTCATCTGCCACCTTTCAGCCCAAGTTTCCAACTTATCCAGATCCATCTGTAGCAGAATACTATCTTCTCTTGTATTAACTGCTTTACATAGTTTTGTATCATCTGCAAATATCGATATTTTACTGTGTAAACCTTCTACCAGATCATTAATGAATATGTTGAAGAGAACAGGTCCCAATACTGACCCCCGCGGTCCCCACTGGTCACAGCGACCCAGTTAGAGACTATACCATTTATAACCACCCTCTGCTTTCTATCACTAAGCCAGTTACTAACCCATTTACACACATTTTCCCCCAGACCAAGCATTCTCATTTTGTGTACCAACCTCTTGTGCGGCACGGTATCAAACGCTTTGGAAAAATCGAGATATACCACGTCCAATGACTCACCGTGGTCCAGTCTATAGCTTACCTCTTCATAAAAACTGATTAGATTGGTTTGACAGGAGCGATTTCTCATAAACCCATGCTGATATGGAGTTAAACAGTTATTCTCATTGAGATAATCCAGAATAACATCCCTCAGAAACCCTTCAAATATTTTACCAACAATAGAGGTTAGACTTACTGGCCTATAATTTCCAGGTTCACTTTTAGAGCCCTTTTTGAATATTGGCACCACATTTGCTATGCGCCAGTCCTGCGGAACAGACCCTGTCGCTATAGAGTCCCTAAAAATAAGAAATAATGGTTTATCTATTACATTACTTAGTTCTCTTAGTACTCGTGGGTGTATGCCATCCGGACCCGGAGATTTATCTATTTTAATCTTATTTAGCCGGTTTCGCACCTCTTCTTGGGTTAGATTGGTGACCCTTAATATAGGGTTTTCATTGTTTCTTGGGATTTCACCTAGCATTTCATTTTCCACCGTGAATACCGTGGAGAAGAAGGTGTTTAATATGTTAGCTTTTTCCTCGTCATCTACAACCATTCTTTCCTCACTATTTTTTAAGGGGCCTACATTTTCAGTTTTTATTCTTTTACTATTGATATAGTTGAAGAACAGTTTGGGATTAGTTTTACTCTCCTTAGCAATGTGCTTCTCTGTTTCCTTTTTGGCAGCTTTAATTAGTTTTTTAGATAAAGTATTTTTCTCCCTATAGTTTTTTAGAGCTTCAATGGTGCCATCCTGCTTTAGTAGTGCAAATGCTTTCTTTTTGCTGTTAATTGCCTGTCTTACTTCTTTGTTTAGCCACATTGGGTTTTTCCTATTTCTAGTCCTTTTATTCCCACAAGGTATAAACCGCTTACACTGCCTATTTAGGATGTTCTTAAACATTTCCCATTTATTATCTGTATTCTCATTTCTGAGGATATTGTCCCAGTCTACCAGATTAAGGGCATCTCTAAGCTGGTCAAACTTTGCCTTCCTAAAGTTCAGTGTTTTTGTGACTCCCTGACAAGTCCCCCTAGTGAAAGACAGGTGAAACTGCACAATATTGTGGTCGCTATTTCCTAGATGCCTAACCACCTGCAGATTTGTTATTCTGTCAGGTCTATTAGATAGTATTAGGTCTAAAAGTGCTGCTCCTCTGGTTGGATTCTGCACCAATTGTGAAAGATAATTTTTCTTGGTTATTAGCAGAAACCTGTTGCCTTTATGGGTTTCACAGGTTTCTGTTTCCCAGTTAATATCCGGGTAGTTAAAGTCCCCCATAACCAGTACCTCATTATGGGTTGCAGCTTCATCTATCTGCTTTAGAAGTAGACTTTCCATGGTTTCTGTTATATTTGGGGGTTTGTAACAGACCCCAATGAGAATTTTGTTACCATTTTTCCCTCCATGAATTTCAACCCATATGGACTCGACATCCTCATTCCCTTCGCTAATATCCTCCCTTAAAGTGGACTTTAGACAAGACTTTACATAGAGACAAACCCCTCCTCCTCTCCGATTTTTACGATCCTTTCTAAACAGACTGTAACCCTGTAAGTTAACTGCCCAGTCATAGCTTTCATCTAACCATGTCTCGGTTATTCCCACTATGTCAAAGTTACCTGTAGATATTTCTGCTTCTAGTTCTTCCATCTTGTTTGTCAGGCTTCTGGCGTTTGCGAGCATGCAGTTTAGAGGATTTTGTTTTGTTCCAATCTCCTCGCTGTGGATTGTTTTAGAAATGTTCTTACCTCCCTTCTGAGTATGTTTTCCTGGGTCGTCTTTGTTCGAGTCTAATGTTTTTCTTCCCGTCCCCTCTTCTTCTAGTTTAACGCCCTCCTGATGAGTGTAGCGAGTCTTCTGGCGAATGTGTGTTTCCCAGGTTTGTTGAGGTGTAGTCCGTCTCTGGCGAGGAGTCCATCGTACAAGTAATTCACACCGTGGTCCAGGAATCTGGACAATCTGCACAATCGTCTTAGCCAGTTGTTTGCATCAAGGATCCTGTTCCATCTCCTGGTGCCATGCCCGTCTACTGGAAGGATAGAAGAAAAAACTACCTGTGCATCCAGTTCCTTTACTTTCTTCCCCAACTCTTCAAAGTCTTTGCAGATTGTCGGTAGGTCCTTCCTTGCCGTGTCATTGGTGCCAACATGTATCAGAAGAAATGGGTGGACGTCCTTGGAGTTGAAGAGCTTTGGTATCCTATCGGTCACATCCTTGATCATCGCACCTGGAAGGCAGCATACTTCTCTTGCAGTTATGTCCGGTCTGCAGATGGCTGCTTCTGTGCCTCTCAGTAGTGAGTCTCCCACCACCACCACTCTTCGTTGCTTCTTGGCTGTACTTTTTGCTGTCACTTGTTGCTGTGTGCCCTTTTCTTTTTTGCTTGCTGGTATTGCTTCATCCTTAGGTGTGCCATCTTCATCCTCTACAAAGATTTGATATCGGTTCTTCAGTTGTGTGGTTGGTGATTTCTCCATGGTCTTCTTGCTTCTTTTGGTCACATGCTTCCACTCATCTGCTTTTGGAGGTTCTCTGACACTTTTTTCACCTTCTGTGACCAGTAGAGATGCTTCTGTTCTGTCTAGAAAGTCTTCATTCTCTTTGATGAGTTTCAAAGTTGCTATTCTTTCTTCCAGACCCCGCACCTTTTCTTCTAAAAGGGCCACTAGTCTACACTTCTGACAGGTGAAATTTGATTCTTCTTCTGGTCGATCTGTGAACATGTAGCACATGCTGCAGCTCACCATGTAGGTTGTCACATCTGCCATGTTGCTCCTAGATCCTGCTGACTTGCTGTGTGTTTTCCTTCTTGTGTAATCTACTCAGCCAAGCTCTCTTGCAATAATGTCCTACAGGCAAAAATTACGGCGCGCGGTTTGGTGATGCTTTCCAAGCAGCTGGTCCCGGCTGTACCCAACGATCTTCTAGCTTAGGGAGACTCTTCGCTTTTCCCAGAAGGCACCTGGAATATGCAAATTAGCCTCCTCAAGCTTGAATCCCTGGTTTGGTGATGCTTTACAAGCAGCTGGTCCCGGCTGTACCCAACGATCTTCTAGCTTAGGGAGACTCTTCGCTTTTCCCAGATGGCACCTGGAATATGCAAATTAGCCTCCTCAAGCTTGAATCCCTGGTTTGGTGATGCTTTCCAAGCAGCTGGTCCCGGCTGTACCCAACGATCTTCTAGCTTAGGGAGACTCTTCGCTTTTCCCAGAAGGCACCTGGAATATGCAAATTAGCCTCCTCAAGCTTGAATCCCTGGTTTGGTGATGCTTTCCAAGCAGCTGGTCCCGGCTGTACCCAACGATCTTCTAGCTTAGCGAGACTCTTCGCTTTTCCCAGAAGGCACCTGGAATATGCAAATTAGCCTCCTCAAGCTTGAATCCCTGGAATGATCAAATGTTCCCAAAAGCGTAATAAAATTTGCGAAAAAGTTGGCACAGGTATTTTTCAATGCGGGTTTATTTGAAGCTATTTGCCAATATTTTAATTGTATGGCGTTCTTCTCCATGTTTCTAGTTCTAGAGACTGGAAATCACCTTTCTCTTCTTGATTCTTGATCCATAAACGCTGGAGACACAAATATTGCAGCCTTTCTCCAGGATGGAGATAGCGGTGGGTGAATCATCGGATGAGCATGGAAATCCAGCAATGCCACTTGTCAGCCGAGCCTCACGTTGCTGAGAACTTACCAAAATGAATTCAACCAATTCGAAAGAAACGAAGCTCATCGTCAATGGTTACAAATGAAAAAGAAATTCAAACATAAAATCTAAAAATTAAAATAAATTAATGTTAAAATCTTCAAATCTATTTCCAAAGTTTAGAATTGACTGTAGCATCTTTCTTGTAAGACTCCTGAGGTCTCAGTATCTTTCTTTGGCGTCCCAATCTCCCTTCTTAAGATGAATATTAAAAACCCAACCTAAGATTGTTGGTACTAACAGTACACCGGCTCACTTAACATCTCCTGCTCTTCTTCTTTTATTTTGCTTCATTTTAAATTCTGAGAAGCCGATGTTCCTAGGAGAAATCAATCTGCACAATTTATTTTTAACTTCAAACTTCTTAGCGTCCATTGATTTTATCTCGGCAATCAATGGATGGAAGAACAACTCATCAGAGCAAGCGTTGGACTGATCCAAAGACGCTATCGAGCCAAACATCAAAAACTTATTATAAAATGAATAGTACGAAGATGTTTAATGATGAGTTTTGATCAAACTGGTTATATAGGTGAGTAATATCCAGTTAGGCATGGAGTGCAGAGTTCGCGAAGGATGTGTTCATTGTGGAGTCTCGAAGAGTCCGGATGGAAGGTTTACACTTTACGCACTACAATGAAAGTCTCTCTGGGAAATCTTCCAGTGGTTAGTAAAATATGAGAACAGCAAATCAGTCTTGCTCCCTCGTTCAACGAGAGCTTGTCTGCGTCAGGGAAAATGATTCCCTTTACCACTTCATTTGTCAGTCCAGATGACTTTTTTAGCTTGGCATCTACTTTCCCATCGCGTGAGGGAAGACACTTGTCATTGTCCTCGCAGGGTTCAAACATTTAATAAGTTCCTTGGAGATTTGTGCCGTCACACCAAAAGAAATTATTGTTAGTCGAAATATATAAGAACATGGATAGATGGTAACTCTAAAAAGTTGTGGATTGAGGAGGAAGTGTTTCAATAGTCAAGTACAATTCTGATGGGTTTTATACATTTTTTTTTCATTTTCAGAAAGACCATAAATATTAGCTGGTGCTAAATGATTTTAGTTTACATGATCTGAAACGCATGTAGGTTTTCATGGGTATATTCCAGTGCAGGTCAACGAGGAATGAGGCAAAGTGTTGAAAAAGACCAGGCCACCACTGCAGCACCAAGCCAGCTAGTAAGACAAGCATGGATGCCAAGTGGTGCGTGCATCAACCATGTGGCCAAATGGCAAATGAAAGTGGAGCTGTGTTTGATGATGCTTCTCAATAACTTTGTTAATGCTTAATTCTGAATACTGAGCACTGGATCCAGGTGTTGACCCTGGCATGTCTAGTCTTGGTTCTGAATTCTTGGCAACAAAGTTAGGAGCCGACCTTAGCACTTCTGATTTTTCGTCTGAATGCTTAGCACCGGATTTAGGAGTTGACCCTGATATTTCTGATCTTGGTTCTGAATACTTAGCAGGTGATTTAGAAATTGACCATAGCATGTGTGATCTTGGTTTTGTATATTCCGCAATTCTGTACCTCGGTGGTAACATTGGCTTTTTTTTTTACTTTCTGTTAGTATCAGAGATGAGCAAATCTTTACAAGTTTGAATTCATGAAGTTGGACAAATTTTTCACCAAAATTTGGATTGTTTGTGAATGAATATACCGTGAATTGCAGTACTGCAAAGTAATTGATTGCACTGAAAACACAATTGTAACACTGATGTAAAAGTCTCCTTGAAATCCCCTTCAAGCTCTTCAACACAAACACAACTTTAGTAATGTCAAAGTGACCAAACGGAAGGTAACCCAGTAGTAGCACACAGCCCATTTAATAACACAGCATACTGAAAGACTTTTAATGGTTTTAAAAAATAAATCATAGTCCAAAAATTATCATAATTTGTGATCAAACAGACCAATCTGTACAGAACACAGACTCAAACTGAAGGTGTCGCTGTCAGATGTAACATCACACATACTACAATGTTCTTCTTCCCAATCTGCTTGTTATTCACATTAGACTCTGTGTACTATGGCACTAGTAAACCGGAAAAAAGTTGGCAGTTCGTATAATTTTGGTCCCGATTTATCTAGAACTTGGTTGAAGTTACTCACATTGGTCAATTTTGCCAATTTACTTTGGATTCACACTGAAACTGATCCATGGAAACTTTTTTACTGGATTTTCTACTGCAATCTTCATATACTTGTTTGAGTTCCATCCGGAGAAGCTCCAGACGTGAAAGGGCAGGTGTTTCTAAAATACTGGCCATTCCGTTAATAAAGTACCTTTAATTTTTTTTTTATGTTGCTGCGTTCACAATTCATTTTTCAAAAAGTTTGGAGTTTAAAAGGTCTTTTAAGATAATGATTTTCAATGTTTCACAAAGCTCATTATCCAAGAGAAGATGTATCTTAGCCATATTCAATCAAGACAGAGCGAGCATGTAAATGTATTGACATTTCCCCTCGGAGAAGACTGCAGATTTGATTGCTAGTTTTAAGAATCACCTCTAAACTGCCAAGAAGCCATCCCTCATTGGCTGCCCAAGTCACCGAATTCTGACTGTGTCTGCTCGCACTTGAAAAGCGGAGATAAAACAGCTCAGAAACTGTGACAGAATAATCTTGGAAAGACAGATGTGTGTAATGGCAAACAGATTTGTCCAGAAAGATTCATTCCCCTTGGCCCGAGGCCCAATTAAACCCGTAAAAGCGAAATTCCAGAAAATTAGATTAATGAGAAAGTCATTAGCAAGCGAAAAGCTAGATAATTTTGCAAGAACACGACTGATGATCACAGAGCAAATAATTGGATGACATTCATTAAATCTGCACTAAAACACGGGATTTAGTAGAAAAGCCATACTAATCCTAGGATTTACAATTTTGGCTACTTTTCCTTAAATTGTATTTTTAATCGAAATGCATTAATATACCCTTTCACATTATCTTTATTACAATACCTCAGCTGTGAGGAACGGCTCGCACGGCTGTGGATTGATAAATACTCCTCCAAATTGGTGTAGAAAAGAACATCTGTACCTCGAGGAGCCATACACGGGTGGCTTTCCATTCCTTTGGGTCTTTAATTACGTGACACATTTTAGAAGAATTGATACATTGTAAAATTTGAGGATTTTTTTTCCCATTCCATTGAGTAGACAATATCGTGACCAGACGTATTGCTACTACTCAACTTTCCTTAGTGATTACCTCTGTTAACTTGTAGCACTATGATCCCGGGGTTCAAATCTGACCACGGACGACATCATTTTGGAATTCTTAGGTTCTTCCCAAGATTTCGTTGATTTCCTCCAGGTTCAAAAAGTTCTACATTTTTGTTCCTCGCAGATAACATTGGCAAATCTATAGCTATGGACAGGGTATGACAATGTTGAGATAATCATTCTGTCTATGCTAATGAAATTGATTGCAACCAATGGGAACATTGATCTGAACATTGACCCCTTCACGACCGTTGACTTACATGTACGTCATCGGCCGCGTCCCTGCATTTGATGCGGGCTCGCACGCTGAGCCCACATCTCTCTCTGCACTTGATGGCTGATTAAATCAGCCATCAAGTAAGTCTAACAGCCATGGGTGGATCATTGATCCACCTGTGGCTGTTGACCAGCTAAATCCCGCTATTAATCTCTATCAGAGGGATTTAATATACACCGCCAAAAACGAGTCATTCAGGCTGGCCATCTGCCTGTTACATGATCGCTGGCCGCCGATGAGTTGTAATAACAGCTAGGGGTCTCCTGAAGCCTGTCATACCGATCCTTCTGTGAACTCCGATCCACAGCCGGCGTTCATGGGAGATTGTGATTTCTTATATACATAGAAGAGCTGAAGCCCTGCTATGCCTGCGATCGCACTTTCAAGTCTCCTAAGGAGACTATTAAAGAAAGTATAAGGTAAAGAAAAAGGTTTTCAAAAATATAAAAAAAAGTAAAAAAAAAAACACAAGCTCAAGTCACCCTCCCTTTGTCCCATTAAAAATAAAACATTTAAAAAAAATAAAAAATAAACATATTTCGTATCGCTGCATTTAGAAATGTCCAATCTATCAAAATATTAAATAAATTAAACCGATCGGTAAATGGCGTAACAAGAAGAAAAATGAAATCTTCAGAATTATGTTTTTTTGGTTGCTGCAGTAAAATGCAATAACGGGCGATCAAAGCATCGTATCTACCCCAAAATGGTATCAATAAAAGCATAAGCTCAGGCCACAAAAAATAAGCCCTTACCCAGCCCCAGATCCCGAAAAATGAGAATGTTACAGGTCTCGGAAAATGGCGACAAAAGTAATAATTTTCTTTTACAAAATTAACCACTTGCGCAAAAAAACAAACAAATGATACATGTTTGATATCTGTGTATCCATTCTGACCCATGGAATCATATTGACAGGTCAGTTATTACAATAACAAACATACAATCTCTTTGCCGATGTTGTACTTGGTGGAATTTGAACCCAGGACCCCAGCGCTGCAAGGCCGCTAACCACAGGGCCATCATACATCATACAATCAAACCAGGGCTAACATTTTTAGTATTAGTCCAGAAAAAAAATTATAATGTGATCTTATTATTTCTAATCAAAGTCTGATGATGTCACCACACTGAAATAATTTCTTAAAGAGGTTGTCCACTACTCGGTCAACCCTTTCTGAATCCCTATGTTTCCTCCTTGTATCACATACATCCAGAGGTAGTGAGAAAGCATCAGCCGTCGCTTCTGCTGGATGCATTTGATTTCTCCGAAGATGGAAAGAGTGAAGTCAATGCTGATAGACTGCAGGGATCGTGTGACGGCACCATCCACGGGAGAGCCGGTGCTGACACCACTGGGACAGCGCCAGCATCAGAGGTAAGTATAAGTCTTATTATTGTACAAGGGGGAAACATAAGGTTTCAGATTAGTGAACAATACCCTGGGTACCTCAATATTATATGTGTTGGTTAACGCTGTAAATAAGTTTGGATTTTATCATGACCTCCTCTTACTCCTGCAATAAGGCTTGTAAAAAGTTTCTGCTGGTTGTTGGCCAGCATAGTCAATCTTCATGAGGTCGGATCCCCCTTGTCTCACTGTCCTGTGGCTTCAGACATGAGACGGGGAGCTTGGCACCATGTTCATCGTCAATCTTCTTGATCATTACATGTGAATCACTCCAGTTTTTCAATGGTTATCAGCCTTGATAACAGGTTTTCCCACTATTTCCTTTGATCCTATGCTCGTCTGACTCCGTGCACTGTGCCAACCCCTGGCTGAACTTTCTGACTCTGCCAATTGAAAGTTGGCCTTAATGTTCACCAACCTGTTCACCAACAGATCTGCCCTAACAATGTTTTTAGCCCAGCTCCTTAGTAGCAGTAGCTGTTCAACCATTTCATCGGAACTATCTAAGAACCTGGATATTCAATCAATTGAGTCAACATCACTGTGGAGTGAAGAACAGTAGGTGCCTGAGCCTCCAGAACAAAGGAGCCTGCCCTTACCTAATAATGTTCTCCATAACTGGCCTCATGACTGACTGTGCGCCTCTGCCCAGCACGATATGTTATCCATATACCTGCTGACAGGTGGCTGGGAGCTGGCATCCAGGTGTGTCCTACACTAGAATCTATGCGGAGCATACCAGTGATGAGCAAAGGTAATATAGATTTCACGCTGGGCCGAGAGGATACTCAGAGTGCGGCGCAACACTAGGGAAGATGTACAAGGAGACCCTGGTGATAGGGAGAACAGAGAGGAGTCACCTCCTAACATAAACCTGTGTCTGATCCCTGCACTCTCTATCGTCCCTAGATGGGTTCATCCCCCATGCGTAATCACGCACCTAAGCCCTCGCTGGCCCTGAACTTACCCTGTCTAGTGAGACACTAGTCGTACTACTACAATAAGACAACATGAGGAAGGTACGACAAACAGTGGGAAAAGACACAACAAATAACAATCCTCAGTGTAATCCTGCAGCACAGTAGTACACAACCTCCATCAGGGGGGTGCGGGTGATGGAAAACAGGTACACACACAGTGAAATCAGAGATCAGCAGGCAGGAGCCACTAGGTGGCGAAAGAGTAATCAGACAAAGCCGGGTCATCAACAGAGAGGGAACAAAGTACCAGAGGTCACAGCAATACACGTGGTCAGAAACAAGCCAAAGAAGTCAGAGCCAATCAGGAGCAGGAAAGCCAGAGACGCAAGACAGTCAAACAGGTCAGAGGACAAGCCGAGTCAAATACCAAGGGGTCACACGGAGAGCGAGTACAACAACGAGCGAAGTCACAGGGGAACACAGGAACGGGACCTAGGTAAATGGGCAGAGGACAAATCAGGGTATAACGGGTCGGCTGCTCAAGCCAGAGACAGGAACTATAACTAGCACTGCTTGCAGGTAACAGCAGACTGAAATAGCCAGACAGATCCCAAAACGAGGCAGAGATTAACCCCCGCATGACCATCCCGGAGAGAGAGAATAGTCAGAAACAAACCCCGGACTGGATCATGACACTCAGCTTCTCCAACAGGAAACTTTAGTTTTGCATAAAGGAACAAACGCCTCTCCTTGCCCAGAGACTGGCTCCTTCAAAGAGGTGAGCATAGATGAACTATAACCGGCAAGGAATAATGCCAGCTGTGAGTCTATATAGTGGAAGGGAGTGGTCACAAGTGCTGCAGCTGAGTACTCAAGCTCCAAGTTCACAACCAGAAGACAAAGGGTCCTACTCCTTAACCCTATCAGGACAGAATGAAAGTAAATCCCCTCTAATAAGCGTTGTGACCTTCTGATCCCAGATGCTCCAGGAGTCACATCAGCACATGACACACCCTTGTCAATAGCTGACTGCTTCATACAGTCATAGGCACAGGCTCCGGTGAATTAAAGCTAGTAGGTACAGTACTCTAGCAGACATTAAGATGTGCAGTAGTAGTTCAGGAATGGGGAAAGGAAACAACTCAACTCATCAGTCCATCACCCATTAACCCAAAAGAACCTTATTTCCCATCCATGATAAAATATGATGGACTGATGAGATTTTTGAGTCCAATTTTGAAATTTTCACTAGGAACCTTTTCAATTTCAGATGGGTCCTAATTTACCAAAAGTTGGTCTTACACATAGGATATCAGTCAACAAAATGCTCTTTTAGCCCACCAGCACTCAGCTCAGCAGAAACATTCAAGCTCAGATCGACCCAATGGAAATATGTTGCTTTTTGATGTCAAATCCAACATGACCGATCCTGTTATTATTGGGGACCACTGAGTTTCTTCCATGAACATTGGATTACACTTGTCCGCATTGATCCATTGTGTATGGCCAGTAAGTAGAGATGAGCAAATATTTAGGATTTTTTTTCTGCAACATCGCCTGATTTTTCCAAAAAATTTTATTTGCGACAAATTGAAAGTACTGAAAAGATGCGTGTAAAACACTTCGGTCTCTTGGGAATGTATCCAACTCCTTTCAACTCTTTGATGCAAACAGAAGCTTAGTAATGTCCATATATGATTATGGGTGAATAGATGGCAATTGATGATAAACAGCAGCCATTTCCTCCAACACTAATCTACTTCACTGCTGTCACACTCTATCTGTACAGTTTCTTCAGTATTTTATAGCTTTCTCTCCCTATCTCTATGGCTTTGCTCTTAGAGACATGCTTTCACGATCCAGATTCACTAGAAAACGGCAGCTGCATTCCATGCTTCTGCTTTTGTAGTGGCTGTGCTATACCATATGATGTGATTACTGATTGCCTGAGATTCTTCTACAATGGGTAAAATAGCGGCAAAAATGTTTAAGTCTTTTATGAAAATTGATTCACAAATTGTTAAAGGTTCAATGAATTCCTAAAAAAAAAAATCATCCAAAATTCCGTTTGGATTTGCTCATATCTAATCAGTAAAATCATGTCACAATGGTGGCCAAGGATATAGAAAAGAATGAGACGTTGGCTTGTGGACCTGGAATAACGCATGTTGATTATTGGTATTATATAAGTGCGCTTATATATTAATAATAATCTTTATTTTTATATAGCGCTAACATATTCCGCAGCGCTTTACAGTTTTGCACACATTATCATCGCTGTCCCCGATGGGGCTCACAATCTAAATTCCCTATCAGTATGTCTTTGGAATGTGGGAGGAAACCGGAGTACCCGGAGGAAACCCACGCAAACACCGAGAGAACATACAAACTCTTTGCAGATGTTAGTTTAGATATTAGTTTAGTTCACAACTTAATGGTGGTGGGTGAGATTCATGGCCCCATTGGATAATCCCCGATTCATTAATTGATCAAGCTACAATGAATCGATGAAAATGCCACAATACTTCACGGACAATTAAGAAATCCATTTTATGAGTTGAACCAAAAGTCTTATCAAGTTGTCATTAAGCATTATGTCGCCACCACTGCAGGAACTGAATCCATATTAATGTCGCTACATTGTCACATTTCTTACTAGATTGGTTATTTTATATTATTTCATTTGCTCTATTTTTTTTTAATCATTTGTGAAGTTAAGCTTTTCCACAAATGTAGCATTCGCATAAGAGATTTACTTTGTGTCAAAATACGACTATACATAATTATAGCTCAACGTGTACATTAGCAAATGTGTTGAAAAGCAAAGGGGTGAATGAGATTTATTGTGACAGGAAGCCGCCGATGGGAGCAGAACTCTGAGGCTTGACCTTGTGCTTTGTTGTATGATGCACAAGAGGATAAAAACACACAGACAAGGTCAAAAAAACTCCCAGACGATAATTCATTGCTGAGTCTTTTGGTCCTCCAGGTCAGAAGGAGACATTTTCAGCAACTACATTAAATATCATTGGGATAAATTGATGCAATGCAGCGCTATCTGCAATACTCAACTCTTAGCTCTTACTCTTAGACCATTCCTTTATTATTTTTATAAATGGACAGTGCAGGTGAAGAAAATACATGTTGTTGCTTATTTTATTAGAGAAAGTTGTCTTTTTCTTTTCTTGAATGGATGAATTACTCGCAATTCCTGGGTAAAAATATGAATACAGTGAATACAGATTTTCAGGTAATTGATGGATGAGATGACTGTTGCTGTTCATAAATGTCTATGGAGAGGGGAAGGGGAGAGGAAAGCTAGAGACGGGCACGTACATGCTACTGAACGTTTACTTAAAACCATCGAGCTATCATTGGACTGTAGGTCCAGGGAGGAATGGCCAGACATTTTGCATTTCTTTGCGAACACTTCACTTGATGCAGTTCAGATGTTCTACTGGCAATCGATGCACAATCAAGTTCATGATTTCTGCAGATTAAGGGATAAAAATCCACAAGTTAGCTGCTGGTATATAAAGATGATGGAGAGGTCTGTAGGATACAGGGGTGTCTGGAGATGACTGAAAGGTCTGCAGACTACAGAGGTATCTGGAGATATTTGCAGACTACAGAGGTGTTTGGGGTTGATGGCGAGGTCTGCAGACTACAGAGGTGTCTGGGGATGATGGAGAGGTCTGCAGACTACAGAGGTGTCTGGGGATGATGGAGAGTTCTGCAGACTACAGAGGTGTCTGGGGATGATGGAGAGGTCTGCAGACTACAGAGGTGTCTGGGGATAATGGAGAGGTCTGCAGACTACAGAGGTGTCTGGGGATGATGGAGAGTTCTGCAGACTACAGAGGTGTCTGGGGATGATGGAGAGGTCTGCAGACTACAGAGGTGTCTGGGGATGATGGAGAGTTCTGCAGACTACAGAGGTGTCTGGGGATGATGGAGAGGTCTGCAGACTACAGAGGTGTCTGGGGATAATGGAGAGGTCTGCAGACTACAGAGGTGTCTGGGGATGATGGAGAGTTCTGCAGACTACAGAGGTGTCTGGGGATGATGGAGAGGTCTGCAGACTACAGAGGTGTCTGGGGATGATGGAGAGGTCTGCAGACTACAGAGGTGTCTTGGGATGATGGAGAGTTTTGTAGACTACAGAGGTGTCTGGGGATGATGGAGAGGCCTGCAGACTACAGAGGTGTCTGGGGATGATGGAGAGGTCTGCAGACTACAGAGGTGTCTGGGGATGATGGAGAGTTCTGCAGACTACAGAGGTGTCTGGGGATGATGGAGAGGTCTGCAGACTACAGAGGTGTCTGGGGATAATGGAGAGGTCTGCAGACTACAGAGGTGTCTGGGGATGATAGGTCTGCAGACTACAGAGGTGTCTTGGGATGATGGAGAGTTTTGTAGACTACAGAGGTGTCTGGGGATGATGGAGAGTTCTGCAGACTACAGAGGTGTCTGGGGTTGATGGAGAGGTCTGCAGACTACAGAGGTGTCTGGGGATGATGGAGAGGTCTGCAGACTACAGAGGTGTCTGGGGATGATGGAGAGTTCTGCAGACTACAGAGGTGTCTGGGGATGATGGAGAGGTCTGCAGACTACAGAGGTGTCTGGGGATAATGGAGAGGTCTGCAGACTACAGAGGTGTCTGGGGATGATAGGTCTGCAGACTACAGAGGTGTCTTGGGATGATGGAGAGTTTTGTAGACTACAGAGGTGTCTGGGGATGATGGAGAGGTCTGCAGACTACAGAGGTGTCTGGGGATGATGGAGAGGTCTGCAGACTACAGAGGTGTCTGGGGATGATGGAGAGGCCTGCAGACTACAGAGGTGTCTGGGGATGATGGAGAGGCCTGCAGACTACAGAGGTGTCTGGGGATGATGGAGAGGTCTGCAGACTACAGAGGTGTCTGGGGATGATGGAGAGGCCTGCAGACTACAGAGGTGTCTGGGGATGATGGAGAGTTTTGTAGACTACAGAGGTGTCCGGGGATGATGGAGAGGTCTGCAGACTACAGAGGTGTCTGGGGATGATGGCGAGGCCTGCAGACTACAGAGGTGTCTGGGGATGATGGAGAGGCCTGCAGACTACAGAGGTGTCTGGGGATGATGGAGAGGTCTGCAGACTACAGAGGTGTCTGGGGATGATGGAGAGGTCTGCAGACTACAGAGGTGTCTGGGGATGATGGAGAGGCCTGCAGACTACAGAGGTGTCTGGGGATGATGGAGAGGTCTGTAGACTACAGAGGTGTCTGGGGATGATGGAGAGGCCTGCAGACTACAGAGGTGTCTGGGGATGATGGAGAGGTCTGCAGACTACAGAGGTGTCTGGGGATGATGGAGAGGCCTGCAGACTACAGAGGTGTCTGGGGATGATGGAGAGGTCTGCAGACTACAGAGGTGTCTGGGGATGATGGAGAGGTCTGCAGACTACAGAGGTGTCTGGGGATGATGGAGAGGCCTGCAGACTACAGAGGTGTCTGGGGATGATGGAGAGGTCTGCAGACTACAGAGGTGTCTGGGGATGATGGAGAGGTCTGCAGACTACAGAGGTGTCTTGGGATGATGGAGAGGCCTGCAGACTACAGAGGTGTCTGGGGATGATGGAGAGGTCTGCAGACTACAGAGGTGTCTGGGGATGATGGAGAGGCCTGCAGACTACAGAGGTGTCTTGGGATGATGGAGAGGCCTGCAGACTACAGAGGTGTCTGGGGATGATGGAGAGGTCTGCAGACTACAGAGGTGTCTGGGGATGATGGAGAGGCCTGCAGACTACAGAGGTGTCTGGGGATGATGGAGAGGTCTGCAGACTACAGAGGTGTCTGGGGATGATGGAGAGGTCTGCAGACTACAGAGGTGTCTGGGGATGATGGAGAGGCCTGCAGACTACAGAGGTGTCTGGGGATGATGGAGAGGCCTGCAGACTACAGAGGTGTCTGGGGATGATGGAGAGGCCTGCAGACTACAGAGGTGTCTGGGGATGATGGAGAGGTCTGCAGACTACAGAGGTGTCTGGGGATGATGGAGAGGCCTGCAGACTACAGAGGTGTCTGGGGATGATGGAGAGGCCTGCAGACTACAGAGGTGTCTGGGGATGATGGAGAGTTTTGTAGACTACAGAGGTGTCTGGGGATGATGGAGAGGTCTGCAGACTACAGAGGTGTCTGGGGATGATGGCGAGGCCTGCAGACTACAGAGGTGTCTGGGGATGATGGAGAGGCCTGCAGACTACAGAGGTGTCTGGGGATGATGGAGAGGCCTGCAGACTACAGAGGTGTCTGGGGATGATGGAGAGGTCTGCAGACTACAGAGGTGTCTTGGGATGATGGAGAGGTCTGCAGACTACAGAGGTGTCGGGATGATGGAGAGGTCTGCAGACTTCAGAGGTGTCTGGGGATGATGGAGCGATCTATAGATTACAATTGTGTCTAGAGATAATACAATGTCTGCAGACCACAGTCGTGTCTGGAGATTATGTAGATGTCTGTGGACTGCAGAGGTGTCTGGAGATGATAGGTATGATTTCAGACTACAGAGGTGTCTGCAAAATATACAGCAGCCAATGTAAACCCTAACAAACCCTAAACATGTGATATGTAAGCTGCATTACTGACATATAGCCTATTACTTATAAAATTAAGGTATATCCCCATTGGCCACTTCATATGTGCCCACCAGCCATATCAAGGTGTAACGTTCTCAGAAGGGACACTATCCTATCAGGTTAACCTTTCCTGGGCCATAAGTCTACAAATATTAAGAGCACGAAGGATCTAGCACTAATTTAAAACTGAATTAGGGAAATGAGAGGATTGTCAGCCAAGGAAGCAGTCGCCACCGCCAAATGTATACTGCTAAAGACACAAAAGATACTGACCAGCACCTTGTAAGAGTGAAGCAAGTGTGGACAGGCGCGAATTGTCGTGACTGCTGTACATGCAAACCAAAGAGTGCAGCCGCCACTGAGCGCATGGAGACTTCTAGATGGTGGAGAGGTCGGTCCACCACATCATTCTTTGGAGATGATGCTGATGGTTGAGGACCACAGAGGTCTGGAGATAATGAAGGAGCTTACAATCTATATGAAAGAGGAGCCAGGAAATTAGAGAGTGGTCTGCAAACTACAGAGGTGCCTATCAGTGGCTTATATACTCGCCCCCCCCCCCATACATTGATGTTATGGTGGTCAGCAGTTGAGGTTGTAGCAGAAGGTACAATGTCTCACCCCCATTTACTAAAAACTTTTAGTTGCACTGTATCCTCACTCATACTAATTCCAGTTTCTGACAAGTTTTGCATCAAACCCTACAGAAAGTTTAGTCTCGTTGGCGAGCTCCACCTTCCACGTCTGCGGGCGCACATTTGAGATTGAGGCTGCTCCATTCATCAGAACCTTGAATCCCTGCCAGTTCCTCCAAGTCATTCTTTCCCTCATTACAGCAGGTGTTATTGTTCTTTCTTCTTCTTCCGTCAATATCATAGATAATACCTGTTTTCTCCCCTAAGCGACACGTTATTACTGCAGAGCATGTTTCTGTTTTAATGGAATTGAATCCTGGCGGTCACGACACGTAGCAGCTGGTGCCAGATATTCGCCTCTCGATCAGTTCATGTCACCGTGATCGTTGCCTTTCTTCTACTGTCTGATAATCGAATCTCAGAGTCAGCTTCGTCTTTGACCGAGCCGGGCGGCTCCTTCTCCTTTCCAGCAATTTCCGATGACCCATTTCTTAGTTATGTGTGGGCTCAGCGTTTCTTTTTTTTGCCCCTTACTGCAAATATATCAGTTTTATTGCTCGTCATTAAATCCAGAAGCCTTCACAAGTTTAGTGTGATGTACAGTAAGACCCTTATCAGACACAACGCAGCGAGATCTCCTGCAGAATTACTCTGGATACTTTCTAAATCTCTGCAGACAGCGAAAAGAAATACTATAAAGTGCGGGGGTTGATGTGAATGCAAGGAGGTATATATTGATAATGTACATATATACATATATCTATCTATATGATGGTCTAAGGGTCTCTTCCGTCTGTTTGTCTGTCTGTCTGTAACGGAAATCCCGCGTCGCTGACCAATCAGCGATGGGCACAGTCCGGCCGCGCGAATTCGCCCCTTCCTACTCTCCGTCAGTGCCCCCTCCATACTCCCCTCCAGTCAGCGCTCACACAGGATTAATGGTTGCGTTACACCGCGCTATGCTGCGGTATAACGCAGTCCGTTAACGCTGCTATTAACCCTGTGTGACTAACTTTTTACTATTGATGCGGCCTATGCAGCATCAATAGTAAAAAGATCTAATGTTAAAAAATAAATAAAAAATCATTATATACTCACCTTCCGGCGCCTTTCCCGCTCCTCGCGACGCTCCGGGCCATGCATTGCAGTCTCGCGAGATGATGACGTAGTGGTCTCGCGAGACCGCTACGTCATCAAATTGCGTGACCGCAATGTATTTTTGGGACCAAAGCGTCGCGAGGAGCATCGGTAAAGGCCTCGCCTGGATCTGTGGGCTGCCGGAAGGTGAGTATATAACTATTTTTATTTTAATTATCTTTTTTAACAGGAATATGGTGCCCACATTGCTATATACTATGTGGGCTGTGTTATATACTACGTGGGCTGTGTTATATACTACGTGGGCTGTGTTATATACTACGTCTCTGTGCTATACACTACGTGGGCTGTGCTACATACTACGTGGCTGGGCAATATACTACATGACTGTGTTATTTACTGCGTGAGCTGTACTATATACTACGTGGCTGTACAATATATTACAGTTGTGGCCAAAAGTATTGACACCCCTGCAATTCTGTCAGATAATACTCAGTTTCTTCCTGAAAATGATTGCAAACACAAATTCTTTATTATTATCTTCATTTAATTTGTCTTAAATGAAAAAACACAAAAAGAATTGTCCTAAAGCCAAATTGGATATAATTCCACACCAAACATAAAAAAGGGAGTGGACAAAAGTATTGGCACTGTTCGAAAAATCATGCGATGCTTCTGTAATTTGTGTAATTAACAGCACCTGTAACTTACCTGTGGCACCTAACAGGTGTTGGCAATAACTAAATCACACTTGCAGCCAGTTGACATGGATTAAAGTTGACTCAACCTCTGTTCTGTGTCCTTGTGTGTACCACATTGAGCATGGAGAAAATAAAGAAGACCAAAGAACTGTCTGAGGACTTGAGAAACCAAATTGTGAGGAAGCATGAGCAATCTCAAGGCTACAAGTCCATCTCCAAAGACCTGAATGTTCCTGTGTCTAACGTGCGCAGTGTCATCAAGAAGTGTAAAGCCCATGGCACTGTGGCTAACCTCCCTAGATGTGGACGGAAAAATTGACAAGAGATTTCAACGCAAGATTGTGCAGATGTTGGATAAAGAACCTCGACTAACGTTCAAACAAGTTCAAGCTGCCCTGCAGTCCGAGGGTACAACAGGGTCAGCCCATACTATCCGTCGGCGTCTGAATGAAAAGAGACTGTATGGTAGGAGACCCAGGAGGACCCCACTTCTTACCCCGAGACATAAAAAAGCCAGGCTGGAGTTTGCCAAAACTTACCTGAAAAAGCCTAAAACGTTTTGGAAGAATGTTCTCTGGTCAGATGAGACAAAAGTAGAGATTTTTGGGCAAAGGCATCAACATAGAGTTTACCGGAGCAAAAAAGAGGCATTCAAAGAAAAGAACATGGTCCCTACAAACATGGTGGAGGTTCCCTGATGTTTTGGGGTTGCTTTGCTGCCTCTGGCACTGGACTGCTTGACCGTGTGCATGGCATTATGAAGTCTGAAGACTACCAACAAATTTTGCAGCATAATGTAGGGCCCAGTTTGAGAAAGCTGGGTCTCCCTCAGAGGTCATGGGTCTATACTATACTATGTGGCTGTGCTATATACTATGTGGCTGGGCAATATACTACGTGACTATGTTATATACTACATGGCTGTGTTATTTGCTACGTGGCTGTGCTATCTGCTACGTGGGCTGTGCTATATTATTATTATTATTATTATTATACATTTTTATAGCTCCATTTTTTCCATGGTGCTTTACATGTGAATATGGGGCAAATATAGACAAGTACATTAAACATGAGCAAATAAGGCACACGGGTACATAAGGAGGGAGGACCCTGCCGACGAGGGCTCAGAGTCTGCAGGGGATGGGTGATGAAACACTAGGAGAGGGTAGGGCAGGTTGTGCGGCGGTTCAGTAAATTCAGGATCACCGTAGGCTGTAGGCTTGTCAGAAGAGGTGAGTCTTCAGGTTCTTTTTGAAGGTTTCCATGGTAGGCGAGAGTCTGATGTGTTGGGGTAGAGAGTTCCAGAGTATGGGGGAAGCACGGGAGAAGTCTTGGATGCGGTTGTGGGAAGAAGAGATAAGAGGGGAGTAGAGAAGGAGGTCTTGAGAGGATTGGAGGTTGCGTGTAGGTAGGTACCGGGAGACCATGTCACAGATGTATGGAGGAGACAGGTTGTGGATGGCCTTGTATGTCATTGTGAGGGTTTTGAACTGGAGTCTCTGGGTGATAGGAAGCCAGTGAAGGGCTTGACATAGGGGAGAGGCTGGGGAATAGCGGGGAGACAGGTAGATTAGTCGGGCAGCAGAGTGTAGGATGGATTGGAGTGGTGCCAGAGTGCTAGAGGGGAATCCAGAGAGTAGGAGGTTGCAGTAGTCGAGGCGGGAGATGATAAGGGCATGCACTAGCATATTAGCGGTGTCGCGGTCAAGGAAAGCACGGATCCGGGAAATATTTTTGAGTTTGAGACGGCAGGAGGAGGCAAGGGCTTGGATATGTGGCTTGAAAGAGAGGGCAGAGTCAAGGATCACACCGAGGCACTGGGCGTGTGAGACTGGGGAAAGTGAGCAACCATTGACATTGATGGATAGGTCTGGTGGAGGGGTAGAGTGAGATGGGGGAAAGATGATGAATTCTGTTTTGTCTATGTTCAGTTGTAGAAAGCGAGCAGAAAAGAAGGCTGAAATAGCAGACAGACAGTGCGGGATTTTGGTAAGTAAGGAGGTGAGGTCAGGTCCGGATAGGTAAATCTGTGTGTCATCAGCGTAGAGATGGTACTGCATACCGTGGGATTCTATGAGCTGTCCCAGGCCGAAAGTGTAGATGGAGAAGAGTAGGGGTCCTAGAACAGAGCCTTGAGGAACACCGACTGACAAGGGGCGAAGTGAGGAGGTGGTGTGGGGGAGGGAGACACTGAATGTTCGGTCTGTCAGATATACTATGTGGGCTGTGTTATATACTGCGTGGGCTGTGTTATATATAATGTGGCTGTGCTATATACTACGTGGCTGTGCTAGATACGACATGGGCTGTGCTATTTGCTACGTTGTCTGTGTTATATACTACGTGTCCTGTGCTATATACTACGTGTCCTGTGCTATATGCTGTGTGGCTGTGCTATATGCTGCTTGGGCTTTGTTATATGCTACGTGGGCTGTGTTATATGCTACTTGGCTGTGCTATATTTCTCTGCTGTATCTGTGCATCATGAATCGTGCTACGTGTTAAAGAGGGGGGCCCACTGAGACTCTTTCGCCCGGGGCCCTCAAAAACCTGGAGCAGGCCCTGGCTTCACTGATTGTTCGCGGCCGAGCGTGACCAATCAGCGACAGGCGCAGTCCGGCCGCAAATTGGCGCGGGATTTGAACCACACTTCGCTAATCGGTCGCGGCCGGCTGAATCCTGTGTATAAATTGCATTACTCTGAAAACTTCATAAATAAACTACATACATATTCTGGAATACCTGATGTGTTAGAATCGGGCCACCATCTAGATGATACATACTGGGAATTTACTGCAAACATCGTCCATATATCCCAGAGATACTGTATGGAAACACCAGAGATACCAGAACAAAGGAGGAATCGGGAAGCTTGGGAGACTCCTATCATCTCTGGACGATTTCATTCTCAGCTCATGGATCCCGTGGAACAATGTAAATGTTACAAAATATTATTATTCTCAATGTCGCTTCCATCTACAGGACACAACAAATATTTTATATTCTATTTACTTTTCTGCTGTGCTCGTTGTTTTCTTATGAAAAATCTACTATGATTAATATTGCAAGGAAATTGGCAAAAAAGGGATTTATCAGACAAAACTTCTTACTCCATGAGGGTTATGTTTCTCTTCTGTATTACTTCAGAATAATACAGCTATAAAGGTATAGCTTATATTTCACTGTTTACATATGATTAGTATAATACTCCCCCAATGTACAAGAATATAACTACTATAATACTGCTCCCTATGTATAAGAGTATAACTACTATAAAACTTACTGCTCCTATGTGCAAGAATATAACTACTCTAATACCGCCCCCTATGTACAAGAATATAACTACTATATCTACTATGACATTGCTCCTATGTACAAGAATATAACTACTATAATACTGCCCCTATGTATAAAAATATAACTGCTATAATACTGCCCCTATGTACAAGAATATAACTACTATAATACTGCCCCTATGTATAAAAATATAACTACTATAATACCGCCCCCTATGTACAAGAATATAACTACTATAATACTGCTCCCTATGTACAAGAATGTAACTACTATAATACTGCCCCTATGTACAAGAACATAACTACTATAATACTGCCCCTATGTACAAGAATATAACTACTATAATACTACCACTATGTACAAGAATATAACTACTATAATACTGCCCATCTGTAGAAGAATATAACTACTACTAGATAGTGGCCTGATCCTAACGCATCGGGTATTCTAGAATATGTATGTAGTTTATTTATGAAGTTTTCAGAATAATACAATTTATACACAGGATTCGGTCTGCCAGGCGTGACCAATTAGCGAAGCGTGGTTCAAATCCCGTGCCAATTCGTGGCCGGACTGCGCCTGTCGCTGATTGTTCGCAGCTGGCTGGGCGTGACCAATTAGTGAAGCCAGGGCCTGCTCCAGGTTTTTGAGGGCCCCCGGGAAAGAGTCTCAGTGGGCCCCCCTCTTTAACACGATTCATGATACACAGATACAGCAGAGAAATATAGCACAGCCAAGTAGCGTATAACACAGCCCACGTAGTATATAACACAGCCCACGTAGTATATAACACAGCCCACGTAGTATATAACACAGCCCACGTAGTATATAACACAGCCCACGTAGTATATAGCACAGCCCACGTAGTATATTGCCCAGCCACGTAGTATATAGCACAGACACGTAGTATATTGCCCAGCCACGTAGTATATAGCACAGAGACGTATATAACACAGCCCATGCAGTATATAACACAGGCCACGTAGTATAGAGCACAGCGATGTAGTATATTGTCCAGCCATGTAATATATACCACAGCCACGTAGTATATAGCACAGAGACGTAGTATATATCACAGCCTTTGCAGTATATAACACAGCCCATGCAGTATATAACACAGCCCACGTAGTATATTGCCCAGCCACGTAATATATTGCACAGCCAGGTAATATATTGCACAGCCACATAGTATATTGCACAGCCACGTATTATATAGCACAGCCACGTAGTATATTGCCCAGCCACGTAGTATATAGCACAGAGACGTAGTATATAACACAGCCCATGCAGTATATAACACAGGCCACGTAGTATAGAGCACAGCGATGTAGTATATTGCCCAGCCACGTAATAGATACTACAGCCACGTAGTATATAGCACAGAGACGTAGTATATAACACAGTCCATGCAGTATCTAACACAGCCCACGTAATATATAGCAATGTGGGCACCATATCCCTGTTAAAAAAAAGAATTAAAATAAAAAATAGTTATATACTCACTTTCCGTCGGCCCCCAGATCCAGGCAAGGCGTTTAGCGACGCTCCGGTCCCAAGAATGCATCGCGGTCTCGCGAGATGATGACGTAGCGGTCTCAACTGCTACGTCATCATCTCTCGAAACCGCAATGCATGGACCGGGGCATCGCGAGGAGCAGCGGGAAATGCGACGGAAGGTGAGTATATAATGATTTTTTATTTTGTTTATTATTTTTAACATTAGATCTTTTTACTATTGATGCTGCATCAATAGTAAAAAGTTAGTCACACAGGGTTAATAGCAGCGTTAACGGACTGCGTTATACCGCAGCATAGCGTGGTGTAACGCAGCCATTAACCCTGTGTGAGTGCTGACTGGAGGGGGCACTGACAGAGAGTAGGAAGGAGCGAATTCGCGGCTGGACTGTGCCCGTCGCTGATTGGTCACGACCATCAACTACTATTATACTGATCCCTATGTACAAGAATATAACTACTATAATACTGCCCCTATGTACAAGAATATAACTACTATAATACTACCACTATGTACAAGAATATAACTACTATAATACTGCCCATCTGTAGAAGAATATAACTACTACTAGATAGTGGCCTGATCCTAACGCATCGGGTATTCTAGAATATGTATGTAGTTTATTTATGAAGTTTTCAGAATAATACAATTTATACACAGGATTCGGTCTGCCAGGCGTGACCAATTAGCGAAGCGTGGTTCAAATCCCGTGCCAATTCGTGGCCGGACTGCGCCTGTCGCTGATTGTTCGCAGCTGGCTGGGCGTGACCAATTAGTGAAGCCAGGGCCTGCTCCAGGTTTTTGAGGGCCCCCGGGAAAGAGTCTCAGTGGGCCCCCCTCTTTAACACGATTCATGATACACAGATACAGCAGAGAAATATAGCACAGCCAAGTAGCGTATAACACAGCCCACGTAGTATATAACACAGCCCACGTAGTATATAACACAGCCCACGTAGTATATAACACAGCCCACGTAGTATATAACACAGCCCACGTAGTATATAGCACAGCCCACGTAGTATATTGCCCAGCCACGTAGTATATAGCACAGACACGTAGTATATTGCCCAGCCACGTAGTATATAGCACAGAGACGTATATAACACAGCCCATGCAGTATATAACACAGGCCACGTAGTATAGAGCACAGCGATGTAGTATATTGTCCAGCCATGTAATATATACCACAGCCACGTAGTATATAGCACAGAGACGTAGTATATATCACAGCCTTTGCAGTATATAACACAGCCCATGCAGTATATAACACAGCCCACGTAGTATATTGCCCAGCCACGTAATATATTGCACAGCCAGGTAATATATTGCACAGCCACATAGTATATTGCACAGCCACGTATTATATAGCACAGCCACGTAGTATATTGCCCAGCCACGTAGTATATAGCACAGAGACGTAGTATATAACACAGCCCATGCAGTATATAACACAGGCCACGTAGTATAGAGCACAGCGATGTAGTATATTGCCCAGCCACGTAATAGATACTACAGCCACGTAGTATATAGCACAGAGACGTAGTATATAACACAGTCCATGCAGTATCTAACACAGCCCACGTAATATATAGCAATGTGGGCACCATATCCCTGTTAAAAAAAAGAATTAAAATAAAAAATAGTTATATACTCACTTTCCGTCGGCCCCCAGATCCAGGCAAGGCGTTTAGCGACGCTCCGGTCCCAAGAATGCATCGCGGTCTCGCGAGATGATGACGTAGCGGTCTCAACTGCTACGTCATCATCTCTCGAAACCGCAATGCATGGACCGGGGCATCGCGAGGAGCAGCGGGAAATGCGACGGAAGGTGAGTATATAATGATTTTTTATTTTGTTTATTATTTTTAACATTAGATCTTTTTACTATTGATGCTGCATCAATAGTAAAAAGTTAGTCACACAGGGTTAATAGCAGCGTTAACGGACTGCGTTATACCGCAGCATAGCGTGGTGTAACGCAGCCATTAACCCTGTGTGAGTGCTGACTGGAGGGGGCACTGACAGAGAGTAGGAAGGAGCGAATTCGCGGCTGGACTGTGCCCGTCGCTGATTGGTCACGACCATCAACTACTATTATACTGATCCCTATGTACAAGAATATAACTACTATACTACTGCCCCTATGTACAAGAATATAACTACTATAATACTGCCCCTATGTACAAGAATATAACTACTATAATACTGCTCCTATGTACAAGAATATAACTACTATAATACTGCCCCTATATACAAGAATATAACTACTATAATACTGCTCCTATGTACAAGAATATAACTATTATAATACTGCTCCTATGTACAAGGATATAACTACCATAATACTGCCCCTATGTACAAGGATATAACTACTATAATACTGCTCCTAAGTACAAGAATATAACTACTATAATACTGCCCCTATGTACAAGAATATGACTACTATAATACTGCCCCTATGTACAAGAATATAACTACTATAATACTGCTCCTATATACAAGAATATAACTACTATAATACTGCTCCTATGTACAAGAATATAACTACTATATTACTGCTCCTATGTACAAGAATATAACTACTATTATTATTATTATTATTATTATTTATTTTTTATAGCACCATTGATTCCATAATACTGCCTCTACGTACAAGAATATAACTACTATAATACTGTCCCTATGTACAAGAATATAACTACTATAATAATGCCTCGTATGTACAAGAATATAACTACTATAATACTTCCCCTATGTACAAGGATATAACTACTATAATACTGTCCCTATGTACAAGAATATAATTACTATAATACTGCTCCTATGTACAAGAATATAACTATTATAATACTGCTTCTATGTACAAGAATATAACTACTATAATACTGCTTCCTATATACAATAATATAACTACTATAATACTGCTCCTATGTACAAGAATATAACTACTATAATACTGCCCCTATGTACAAAACTATAACTACTATAATACTGCTCCTATGTACAAGAATATAACTACTATAATACTGCTTCCTATATACAAGAATATAACTACTATAATACTGCCCCCTATGTAGAAGAATATAACTACTATAATACTGCCCCTATGTACAGGAATATAACTACTATAATACTGCTCCTATGTACAAAAATATAACTACTATAATACTGCCACTATGTACAAGAATATAACTACTATAATACTGCCACTATGTACAAGAATATAACTACTATAATACTGCCCCTATGTACAAAAATATAACTACTATAATACTGCTCCTATGTACAGGATTATAACTACTATAATACTGCTCCTATGTACAGGAATATAACTACTATAATACTGCTCCTATGTACAAGGATATAACTACTATAATACTGCTCCCTATGTACAGGAATACAACTACTATAATACTGCCCCCTATGTACAAGAATATAACTACTATAATACTGCCCCTATGTACAGGAATATAACTACTATAATACTGCCCCTATGTATCAGAATATAACTACTATAATACTGCTCCTATGTACAAGAATATAACTACTATAATACTGCCCCTATGTACAAGAATATAACTACTATAATACTGCCCCTATGTACAAAAATATAACTACTATAATACTGCCCCTATGTACAAGGATATAACTACTATAATACTGCTCCTATGTACAAGGATATAACTACTATAATACTGCTCCCTATGTACAGGAATATAACTACTATAATACTGCCCCCTATGTACAAGAATATAACTACTATAATACTGCCCCTATGTACAGGAATATAACTACTATAATACTGCCCCTATGTATCAGAATATAACTACTATAATACTGCTCCTATGTACAAGAATATAACTACTATAATACTGCCCCTATGTACAAGAATATAACTACTATAATACTGCCCCTATGTACAAAAATATAACTACTATAATACTGCTCCTATGTACAGGATTATAACTACTATAATACTGCTCCTATGTACAGGAATATAACTACTATAATACTGCTCCCTATGTACAGGAATATAACTACTATAATACTGCCCCCTATGTACAAGAATATAACTACTATAATACTGCCCCTATGTACAGGAATATAACTACTATAATACTGCCCCTATGTATCAGAATATAACTACTATAATACTGCTCCTATGTACAAGAATATAACTACTATAATACTGCCCCTATGTACAAGAATATAACTACTATAATACTGCTCCTATGTACAAGAATATAACTACTATAATACTGCCCCTATGTACAAGAATATAACTACTATAATACTGCCCCTATGTACAAGAATATAACTACTATAATACTGCCCATATCTACAAGAATACAGCTGCTGTAATACTGCCTTGAATGATAAAACCTGTTATAATATTCCTCCTTATTTGCAGATTTATGGTCCCATGTCTGATTATAATATGTACATGTGGGAGATATAATGTGTGTGATACTTTTTGTCACTCTTTGTGTTATAGTTCCATCGTTAATATAAAGGTCTTCTCTTCTTCAGGCGACCTCCGGTGGACGTGCCAGCTACTTTGTGTCTTATAAGCGTGAATCTTTTGCTCAGATAAAGCTTCCTAAATATTCTCTTCCAAAGGTAACGTACTAATTGCACGCTCCAATACTGTGTATAATGTGGATGTCCCTGGTAATATCTGCGTGGTGTTGATCACTCTTTGACCGGTGATCGCCTTCTTCTCTAATGGCAGGACATGCATATCATTAGCACTGATGAAAAACAGGTGTTTGCTGCCGTCCAAGAGTGGAACCAAAATGAGACCTATAACCTGTATATCTCGGACACGAGAGGCGTCTATTTCACCCTCGCCCTGGAAAATGTCAAGAGCAGCCGTGGCCTCGAGGGGAACATCGTCATTGACCTTTATGAGGTATTGCTTGGATTGCTTTGGTTAGAATTGGTTGTATTTGCTGTGGGAAATCGGAGGGTGGAGTTGTTTTTCCAAACAGTCAAGATGGCTTGTACCTTCTTGGCTTATTTAACATCCGACAAGCCACCTCTTTTGGCGCATGCACCGTGAGCAGAAGACCAAGGCCAGGACAACTCACCTGCACCAGCTGTGGTTGGAGGTCACCCCTAATGATGTACTTGTCCTGAGAGGTAACAATCAAGCCTAGAAGAGAGCCAGCCATGGAGGCACTTAGCCATGTAGTATATGATGGGCACCACATATTGCTCCATATATAATGGGCCCCCAATAATGCTCGATATATAATTGGCCCCATAAGATGCTCCATATATAATGGGCCCCCTATAATGCTCGATATATAATTGGCCTCATAAGATGCTCCATATATAACTAGACCCATAATATGCTCCATATGTAATTGGCCCCATATACTGCTCTATATGTAACTGGTCCCATAAGATGATCCAAACATTAAAAAAGTGAAATACTCACTTCTCCTCTCTGGCCGCTGCTCTGCTCCGGACTCCTCAGCGTCGGCGTCTTCCAGCTCTCTGCACTGTGACTGTTTAGGCAGAGGGCTCCCAGTACTGACGTCATCGCGCCCTCTGACCTGAAACATCATAGTCAGAGGACACAGAAGACGCTGCAGCGATGGAACATGGAGAGGTAAGTATCGCAAGTGTCGGGACCCGGAGCAAGTAAGGGAGCCCACTCAGGTGCCAGCACTGGCACAGGCACTGGGCCCTCAAAGGGCGCTGGTGTCTCCGATGGCGAGTGGGCTCCCCGCCTGCTCAGGGCCATGGCACTTGCCCAGGTGCTGATGCCAACCCTGGGCACATGCCTTGGATATGTTTTATTGTGCCCTAGATCTCTTGGTATCAGAAATAAACAAATTTAAGAGCCACAGTCAGCATGGTTGATGCCTAAAAGCCACCACACATTGATTATCCCAGATGATGATAAGTTTCTTCTGGCAGTCATATCAGTGGAGCCACCCTAAGGCCGAAGTCACTCTAGAGCATAATATGGACGAGTGCTGTGCGATAAAAAATCGCATAGCACTCGGACCAATGTTAATCTGTGGGGTCGCTCCTATCATCTGTTATTTTCTCAGCTGTATTATACGTGCAGTATTATACGTTCGAGAGAAATCGCAGCATGCTGCGATTGTCAGCGTATCTCGGCCGAGAATCGTCAATGCAAGTCTACGGTTACGAGAAAAACTATATGGAACACTATATGGGTCCTTTTCTGTATGGAGCAATATATGGGGCTCATTATACTGTATGTGGCATTATACGTGGCCCATTATTCTGTATGGAACATTATATGGGGCTCATTATACTGTATGGAGCAATGAATGGGGTTCGTTATACTGTATGGAGGACTATGTGATGCCCATAATTCTCTATGTAGCAATATATGGGGCTTATTATTCTGTATGGAGGACTATGAAGTGCCCATAATTCTGTATGGAGCAATATATGGGGCTCATTATTCTGTATGGAACATTATATGGGGCTCATTATACTGTATGGAGCAATATATGGGGTTCAATATACTGTATGGAGGAATATGTGGTGCCCATAATTCTCTATGTAGCAATATATGGGGCTTATTATTCTGTATGGAGGACTATGTTGTGCCCATAATTCTGTATGGAGCATTATATGTGGCCCATTATTCTATATGGAGCAATATATGTGGCCCATTATCCTTTGTGGAGCAATATATGGGGCCCATTATTCTGTATGGAGCATTATATGTGGCCCATTATTCTGTATGGAACATTATATGGGGCTCATCATACTGTATGGAGCAATGTATGGGGTTTGTTATACTGTATGGAGGACTATGTGGTGCCCATAATTCTCTGTGTAGCAATATATGGGGCTTATTATTCTGTATGGAGGACTATGTTGTGCCCATAATTCTGTATGAAGCAATAAATGGGGCTCATTATTCTGTATGGAGCATTATATGTGGCCCATTATTCTATATGGAGCAATATATGGGGCCCATTATTCTGTATGGAGCATTATATGTGGCCCATTATTCTGTATGGAACATTATATGGGGCTCAGTATTCTGTATGGAGCATTATATGGGGCTCATTATTCTGTATGGATTAATGTATGGGGTTCAGTATTCTGTATGGAGCATTATATGTGGCCCATTATTCTGTATGGAGCAGTATATGGGGCTCAGTATTCTGTATGGAGCATTATATGGGGCTCATTATTCTGTATGGAGCATTATATGGGGCTCAGTATTCTGTATGGAGCATTATATGGGGCTCATTATTCTGTATGGATCACTATATGGGGCTCAGTATTCTGTATGGAGCATTATATGGGGCTCAGTATTCTGTATGGAGCATTATATGGGGCTCATTATTCTGCATGGAGCAGTATATGGGGCTCAGTATTCTGTATGGAGCACTATATGGGGCTCATTATTCTGTATGGAGCAATATATGGGGCTCATTGTTCTGTATGGAGCATTATATGGGGCTGGTGCCGGCCCTGCATGAGCCTTTAGTGCTAGCTGCAAGGAAACACTTACTGTACATACTGTATATAGAGTTGTTCCCCCAGGAGAAGAACTTGTCTAGTTGTTCTCAATTATTATTATTATTTATTATTATAGCACCATTTATTCCATGGCGCTTTACAATTATGTTGGCTTTATTGGCTTCTACGTTGGTCCTTAGTCCTCTGTTGCCATGTTTCATCACATATTTAATCATCTAGTCCCTTGCGGATGACACAGGGCTGAGGTTGAGAATTAAAAGGTTCTACAAGAATTTCTGTATATATCCAGAGTCAAGGGGGCCGACCTCCGAGATTCCCACCCGTCAGCAGAAGGGGTTCATGAAACTCCTCAATCCCTTCATTGTTATTCCAAGCAGTGGTGGAGTCATAGAGAAAGGGTCACAGCTTTATAGAAAGCCTAGTGGTCTACTGGGGAGTGGGTCTCCTGGGGATCAGACCCCAATCTGTCACACAATTATGGCTTACCTTGAGAGCAGGCATTACTGGAAGTGTGCAAAACGCTGGTCAGCGATGACGTAGACTGATTCTCGCTTCTTTCTCATCTTGGTTCTCCTGATCTTTCTTCCTAGGTAGCTGGGATAAGTGGAGTATTCTTGGCCAACAAAAAGGTTGATGAGCGTGTGAAGACCTTCATCACGTACAATAAGGGCCGGGAGTGGCGCTTACTGCAGGCACCTGACATTGATTTAAAGGGGAACCCGATCAATTGTATTCTGGTCAGTTCTAAATCCGCTTTATTATTGTTTCCTAAGTGACAACTGAAGATGATTGTCTCGTGAGTTGGGCAGGTCGTATGGACATCATAGAAGGAAGTCAAAACCCTTAAGTCAGCCATAGAGGTCTTGTTCCTCCCTTGTATTTCTCAGATATGTAATCATAGTACTAAACTGATGCACATAAGAATACACTTCCAAAACCAGTATTCCTACATTGCACTGTAGAAACTGTCAGCAACATGCTGTTGCCTGATCTTTTATTCTTATTACGTGTCTCGGTTTATGTTTATCATAACGACGTCCGGCTGCAGATAGAGCAAATGCGACCCTCAGCTTATCAACAGCATTTTATAGAGTATTTTCCTAAAATTGCATTGTGAAAACTGTCAGCAAGATGCTGTTGCCTGATCTTTTATTCTTGTTATGTGTCTCGGTTTACGTTTATCATAACGACGTCCGGCTGCAGATAGAGCAAACCTGACCCTCAGCTTATCAACAGCATTTTATAGAGTATTTTCCTAAAATTGCATTGTGAAAACTGTCAGCAAGATGCTGTTGTCTGATCTTTTATTCTTGTTATGTGTTTCGGTTTATGTTTATCAAAACCATGTCCGACTGCAGATAGGCTGAGGGTCAGGTTTGCTCTATCACAAGAATTTTATAGAGTATTTACCTAAATTGTATTGTGAAAACTGTCAGCAAGATGCTGTTAACTGATCCGTTACACTTTATTTTGAGAATCTATCTGGTTCACTTTTTAGCATAATAATGTCCAGCTGAGAACAGGATGTAGCCTGATTTACTAAGTCAACAGCATTTTATACAGTAAATCCCAATTTTGCTTTGTGGAAACTGTCAAACAAATGCTGTTTACTGATCTTTTATTCTTGTTATGTGTTCTGGTGCCGTTCTTTGTATCCCTCTGCACTTGGGCGCTGGTTCTGTTGTGTTCATTGTCACTTTAGTCCTCCCTGTAGCCGAGCGTTCAGTCCATTAACGTATACATACACAATACCTGTGTCAGGTTGCCATGCTGAATATTATTCTGTCTCTTGGATTTTGATGCCAACTACTCAAATTTGTGATTATTTCATCCTAATTTGTAGCTTGTTTTGCTCTTGGTCATTGTTAGAAAAAAGAAGCTTTGTAGAAACTGTCAGCAAGTTGCTGTTGGCTGATTTGTTTTTGTTACTATGTTTCCCTTTAATAGTTTGGATTACTCCGTCCATAAGATTCTGCAAAGTTTCGGAATTCCGGTTGTAATTTCTGTTTCTTCTCTTACCCTACGTCTCCAGCCTTTCTGCTCCTTACACTTCCACTTGCAGATGTCTGAGAATCCCTATAACTCCGGGAGCATATCCAGCAAAGTGACGGCACCTTGGCTCATTGTTGCCTCAGGTAAGTCAGCAATCTACCGTCTCCCAGGGGCGATCTACAGCAATTATAGCGGATACTATATCCTGCTATCTGTTTGACGCAAATCAAAAACAGGCTAAAAATAATTTTTAAAAAACAACAAAAAAGGCGAAAATGCAGGAATTAATTTAATGGTCCATTATATCCTTAATGCCTGAAATAGATTAGCTCCTGCGCGGGTTATAAATAAGGAAAAAATGGAAACATGTTACTTTGCTGGCAGGATATGATCAATTCAATCCCTAGATGATCTGGGATCCATTGAAACCACTGCATTAAAATCACTATTGATCTCATAATAAATGGGGCAATGGCAGAACCTTTGGATATGAGCAATCTGGAGGTCAATGTGTGTAACAAAGGGGTTTTATAGGATTACAAATTTTTTTTTTTTTTTTTTTAGAAATGGCGCCACCTTTGTCCGTTGGTTGATTATGGTATTACAGCTCAGCCATACATAAAAGCTTATCAGACAAAGTTCGGGTCAATATTTAGGTCTTGTATCTAGTATTTCATTTCATGGCTGCACAATGTGACCGTGTACAACAACGTCAAATGTCATTGTTTCCCACATCACCAGTCAGTCATGGATTTCTGTATAGCCAGAAAATCATTTATCGGGAAAGCAGCGAGGCTTGTGCAGCGGAAGATGTGACATTTGGTGCAGTTAGTAGATGTCAAAACTTGGATGTTTTCAGGGTGAAACATATTTATACGTTTCCCGTCTTTTCGATTTACGAAAGTAAAAAAAAAACACAATTGGCAATGAATAAATTGTTCTGCAGATTTAGCAGATGTCAAATTAGCAGCTGGCTCCTGAGTGTGCAAAGCCACCATCTGGACCATTTATGGTGCTACACTGGTGGCATCTTTTTGGTTTCTCTTCAATTTGCATGCATAATTTTGGTTAAAGTTCACTCTTCCCTTATTATTGTTTCCTATTCCTGCTTTTTCTTTTTATTTACGTTCGCTTTTACTTTTTGTATTCCTTCATTTTTTATTCCTTATTTCTCTCTAATATAAAGAAATGAATTTCTCCTCTTCATCTTCTTTCTTTTCTTCTTCAAATTCTTCCTCCTTTTCTTTTTTCTCTTCTTCATTCTTCATCCTTCTTCTTCCTTTTTCTTCTTGCTTTTCTTTTTTCCCCCCGTTCTTTAATCTTCCTTCTTCTTTTTCTTCTTCCCCCTGTTCTTTCTTCATCTTCGTCTTCTTCTTTTTCTTCTTGCCTGTGTTCTTTCTTCTTCTTCTTCTTCTTTTTCTTCTTCCCCTGTTCTTTCTTCTTCTTTTTCTTCTTCGCCCTGTTCTTTTTTCTTTCTTCTTCCTCTTCTTATTTTTATTCTTCCCTGTTCTTTCTTCTTTCCTCTTCTTCTTTTTCTGCTTCCCCCTGATCTTTCTTCTTCTTTTTCTTCTTCTCCCTGTTCTTTCTACTTTCTTCATCTTCTTCTTTTTCTTCTTCCTTGTTCTTTCTTCTTCTTCTTTTTCTTCTTCCTTCTGATCATTCTTCTTTTTCTTCCTCCCTGTTCTTTCTTCTTCTTCTTTTTCTTCTTCCCCCTGGTCTTTCTTCTTACTTCTTCTACCCTGTTCTTTCTTCTTTTTCATCTTCTTCTTTTTCTTCTTCCACCTGTTCTTTCTTCTTTCTTTTTCTTCTTTTTCTTCTTCCCCCTGATCTTTCTTCTTTCTTCTTCTTCTTCTTCTTCTTCTTCTTCTTCTTCTTCTTTTTCTTCTTCCCCCGGTCTTTTGTCTTCCTTTTTCTTTTTTTTCCTTCTTCCCCCTGTCCTTTCTTCTTTCTTCTTTTTTCCTTCTTCCCCCTGTTCTTTCTTCTTCCTCTTTTTTATCTTCTCCTTTCACTTCCTCCTCTTCTCCTTTTACTTCCTCTTTGCTTTCCTCTCTTCTTTGTCTTCTTTTTCTCCTTCGTGCACTTACTTTTATTCCTCTTTCATTACTTCTTCCACTTCCTCTCCTTTTTTTTTCTTGCTGCTGTTTCAGTAAAGCATAACTGGTCTTTGTAAACATAATAATGTACTCCGCTGGTCAGATGCTGCAATCATTTTTTCTGGTTTGTTTGTCCAATCTCAGATTATAGAAATTGGTTATTGTCCTGTGGAAAAAAGATCTGTTCCCAGATTTAAACATCTCTCTTCTGAACCTTTTTCGTAGGAAACAAACATTCAGATGCAATGGCAACTTGTGCATAAAGGAAGACAAATTAGTTCCATCTTTACACCTTGATCACATGATGAAATGTTTCCATATATGAGGAAGACCAGTTAATCAATATATAGAATATGGAATAAGGCTGATATAACAATCTGTATCTTTCGCAGGAAATGTCGGAGCGGAGCTCTCATCAACGGATACCAATATGTACATCTCCTCCGATGGTGGAAACACATGGAAACATGTATGTGAATAAATTCTATACGGTAACAGATTATTACAATGCAAATGTGTTTCATAAATTGTGTAATAGTAATATAAAAGTATGGAAGGCAAATAAAAAAGAACAAGATAGAGAAGAAAAGAAAGGAACAATTAAAATGAGAACACAGAAAATAAAAAAGAAGAGAAGGTAGAAGAGAAAGAGAAGGAAGGAAGAAAATGGAAGAAGAACAAATAAAAAGCAGAGGAAGAATTAGAAGAGCAAAAAATAGAAGAAGCAGAGGAAGAAGAGACAAACAAGAAAAAGTAAGAGAAAAGGAGGAGAAAATAAAGTAAAGCAAAATAGAAGAAAAGCAAAAAAGAGGGAAAAGAATAGGAAAAGGAGGGAGAAGACGAGGTAGAGGAATATGAGAATGAAAACTAGGAGAAAAGCAAGGTGAAGGTGGAGTAGGAAAAAGTAGAGGAAGCAGAAGATGAAGTGAAAGAAAAGGAAAAAATGTAGCAGAAAAGGAGGAAGGGAAGGCATGAAAAAATAAAAGAAGGTAGAAAGGGAAAAAAAGAGAAGGAAGATGAAGAATCAAAATAGGAAAAAATGTATAAGAGAAAAAATTAGGAGAAATGAAAAAAGAGGAAACAATGAGTTAGAAAAAAAAAGATGAAAATGAAAAGGAAAAAAAATAATATCTGAGTCCCTCTTCCATCAAAATTTTTGTCAGTTCTTGCTTCCCTCTAAATTACTCTGAAATTTCCAATTTGTTAATACAAATTTCAGTTTTGGTTTACTAGAATTATTATTTTTATGTAAATCCTTTTGAAATGTTGCCTTATATACAAGTCATTATACTGGGAAAAATGTTTCTTAACATTTTTATTCTGATAAAGCGCAATTTCTCGTTGGTTTGGAATGTTTTATTGTCAGTCAGTGGATTAAAATTGTGACCCCATTGTTCTCAGCAGCGATCTGGGGGTCAGAGATGCTCCCAGGGGTCTTCCCCATCCTGTTCTCCTTCCAATCAGCACTTTTTCCATCCACTTCAAAATTTTCACTGCTCCCCCCCCCCCAGACCTCCTTGTAGGGTCTGCCAGAAAAATGCTCTGCTTTCCCACTAGTATGCGAGTATTAGGAATTGGTCGGTTTGGGTAACGAGCATCTAGAGTATGCTCATTCCCATCAGTCATAAATCAGCGACAAATCACAAGGAACATTGTGTGTGTTACTGGCAGATTTAATTACACATTTATCCCTGGTCATTATAAACCTTGTAGAAGATGGCATCCAAAGTGAAAAAATTGCACTAGAAGGAGCACAATACAGATTTAAAAATCCGCTCCGTATTATTCCTTTTGTGTGAATGGGGTTTTGACAACCTCAATCTTTTAATCTGTACTGGAATATTACCATCGTCCAACATTGATTGTATGGAAAAAAAACCAAAACCTAACGATGGCGGTGGGGAAGCGTCCTGTTTACAGCCAGAAAGAAATTCTGTTGAAACCTGCAAGTGCATATTAAAAGGAAAAAAATCTTGTAGGTTCGCTCATCAATCTTTCTTATACGATCATGTCCTGTACTTATTGCACCTGACAATCCGATCACTAATTCAGCTGCAGCAGTTTATAGTTAATGACTATCGGATCAATACGGCTCTTCTTAATTAAATGCTGCGCGTAAGAAAGCCTGGCGGTACAAGAGCTCGCAGCGTATTAGTCACACAATATTATCATTACTCATGTTACTTTGATACTTTTACTATAGCATCGCTAGCATTCATTATTACATTGCTTTTTATTAATATTGTTCCTTTTTTTTTCCCTGTTTCCCACAGATTTTTGAAGAAGAATACAATATCTGGTTTTTAGACTGGGGTGGAGCCTTGGTAGCGATGAAGCACACCTCTCTGCCTGTGCGCCAGTTGTGGTAAGAAAAAGGTTTCTCGTTTATTTAGAATGTTTGAAAAATAAATACTTTTTATTCTGAGCTAACAATGAATATAGTGTCTAATGTGATACATGGCTGATTCCTGACTACGGGAGCAGCCGCAGCTACAGGGAGAATATGGGCCCTGCAAGCGTCACATATACCGACCTGTACGGGGGATTGTTGCGAGCAAACCCTGGGATTTTATGCAGAGGTAATTGTGCATGAGAGAAGCTGTAACATCACTTATTGTGAATGGTGGATCCCGTGTTATCTGCTGTATATTGAGGTGTTATCAGTCATTGTACTAGATGAAAGCTATTTCTAACGAAGAAAAACATCCAAGCCCGGCTATGTTTTCACAAAACCTCCATTATGTCTGCCAAAAACATCGAGGGGTTATGTCTGTCTTATGTCTGATGGGACCATGGTGGAACTTTTGAGCCATAAATCTAAAAGGTGCAAAGCCAAAACTGGTCATCACCATTACCACACCCTTCCCACAGTGAGGCATGGTGGTGGCAGCATTGTGCTTTCGGGATGTTTTTCAGCAGCTGGAACTGAGGCTTTAATCAAGGTGAATGTGTTATGTCTGATGGGACCATGGTGGAACTTTTTAGCCATAAACCTAAAAGGTGCAAAGCCAAAACTGGTCATCACCATTACCACACCCTTCCCACAGTGAGGCATGGTGGTGGCAGCTTGTGCTTTCGGGATGTTTTTCAGCAGCTGGAACTGAGGCTTTAATCAAGGTGAATGTGTTATGTCTGATGGGACCATGGTGGAACTTTTTAGCCATAAACCTAAAAGGTGCAAAGCCAAAACTGGTCATCACCATTACCACACCCTTCCCACAGTGAGGCATGGTGGTGGCAGCATTGTGCTTTCGGGATGTTTTTCAGCAGGCTGGAACTGAGGCTTTAATAAAAGTGAAGGGAGTTATGGAAAGTTCAAATATCAGTCAATTTATCAATAAAATCTTCAGGCCACTGCTAAAAAGTTGAAGATGAGCCGCAGTTTCATCATTTACCACGACAATTACCCTAAGCGATCTCCAAATCACCAACAGAACCAGAAGAAGAGCAATGTTTTGGAATGGCCCATCCCAACCAAACATGAATTCAATAGAAATTCTGTGGGAGTCCCCCCACAATCTGATAAGTGTGGGGATCGGGCAAAGACCACCAATTCTACATGTGCCACGCTGACAGACTCCAACCCAAAAAAAGACTAAAAGATGCCAGAAATTCAAAGGTTACTTTAGCAAAGTATTAGTTTAAGGGTGTTCAGATAAAAGTATATGCAACCACATTATTTTAGTTCTTTGTTTTTTTTCTTCGAAAAATTAGTTTTTTTTCATTGTATTTGTACAGATTATGGTCGACATTGAAGGTGGAGAAAGTTCTGAAATGATTCTTATTGGTAGGATTGTTTTTTATATGACTAGAGCATTTTAACAGGCGTGTGTAGACTTTTTATATTCACTGTTATAGAGGTGTTCTCTGTCCTGTATTATGGCTTCATACGTCGGAGGTTGTGCGTGAAACCTTATGTGTGTCCTATTTTTGTCAGTGTTTTTCCACTTTTTATGGTGAATGATTACCATGCTTCAGCACTTTTTTCCTCCTCACGATCTGCTAAGGCATCAATTAAAGTAAATGTTCAAATGTACAGTTCCTAAAAAGCCAAGCTTCGGAAGATGTAACTTAGGAATCAATAAGCTTTTATGTGTCCGCGTCCTTTGATTTGCTGCAGAAAGTCTGAGGGACGAGCAACAACAACAAAAAAAGGCACTGAGTACAAAGTGAATCCTGGTATTACTGGGATCGTTCTAGCCAGGTTCTACATGACTCTCTGATAATGATCTCGCTCTGATGCCGGTGGAGCCCACAACCTCCGGAAGAGCTACAACCTCCGGTGGTGAACATTAAAGGGAGAAACTTCTGAAAGATACTGTATTTATTTTCCCCCAGGCTCAGCTTTGATGAGGGACGGTCGTGGAGTAAGTACGGCTTTACATCTTCTCCCTTGTTTGTGGATGGGGCATTGGTGGAACCAGGAATAGAAAATCAAGTAATGACGTGAGTATAAAAGGCGCTTTGGTCGTGTCTTTTTGTATACGTTTTTTGCTTTATAGGATATATAAATATGTGTTTCGCTTTGTTGCAGTCTTCATAGTGCAGGAAATGGTGCCGCCTTCGCTTTAATTCAGGGTTACGCCCCCGCTTAGCCATCCTACTCTATGCTGGTTAATGAGTTTCTGTTCTTCATGGTCTGAAGATCACAGGATCACGTCTCAATGACCAGAAATGTGATTGTGAAAGCTTTCACTGTACAATTTCTTTTCAACAAGAGCTGTCACACCCCCGAGGAGCCTTATACATGGATCCTATTATTAGAGCCAAAGTTAAAGATTCATTGGGCATCGTACAGTTACATTTTCTACTATTAAAGTGATTTTCTACTAATATTTGATCCCCTTTCATATGTTCTGATTCTTCAAACAATCTCTTTTTTAATGCGCTTCTTCTATAAGTGCTCCTCATTGTGGGTCATGTCATCCTTTGTTGGCCTGTAGGTACTGCTCCTTACTTCTAGGCTGCCCCAGTTTTCAGCACAGGATTCGGACGGCATGAGAAGAGATTATGTCTCTGCTCCTGTTAGGGGTAACAGCTTCCTTTAAATGATTGACAGCTTGGGCGATCACGCAAGTTCAGATCAGTCTTCACGGATCCTGCTGATGCTTTAGAGCACCAGCCCCTTCAATTGTAATGTGCTTGGCTGGCACTTGCTGTCCAACTCATCGTCAGGGTTAGTCTGTGCCGTGCATCAGCAATCTCAGGTGCCGGACTTCCCTGTCCTTTGCTCTGACCCTGCTCATGCTTTGGCCTCTGCAATTGACAAATGTATCACCTTGCTTTCTAATGACAATCACATTGCAGCGGTTGTTAATTGAAGGGGCTGGCACTCTAAAGCATCAGCAGGGTCAGTGCAGGACAGTGAAGGCCGCCATCTGAGCTTGCATACTCAGACACCCAAACCATCATTTACAGTCAGCTGCGCCATCACCAGCAGCAGATTGGCTGCTCTTCTCATTCTTGTGCCCGGATGAGGGACAAATCGGACATAACAGACAGGAAGTAGTGCCCGTATGTCAACCAAGGATCCACACCAAGGTGCACTCAAAGAGCAAGTGCTGGTAAATAAAATATATTAGAAAACAGATTGTTATGAGAAGTTAGGACATATGAAAGGGGGAGAAATAGTAATGAGTTAGAAGGTATGAAAAAACCATTAAGTAGAGCAATTTCTCCAGCGGCCATGTCAGCGCCCACCAGATGAGAGCCCTGCAAACCTCCTCCCATTGGTTGGTTTGCGGGACCCCCATCCAGAGGCTATGTAACTCTGATGTGGCCTTTGAACCTCAGTCCTGGGAATTTATTCATTCATGGTTAGTACAAAGCCTCGGTTCAGTTGTGAATTATGTTAAAGAGGGTTGTCTGGTGGAAATAAGTTGACACCTATTGTAGAGACACAGGGTCAGTGGGTGCTTTTGTCTTCTGGCCAAGCTGTCTTTTGAAAGCCTGCATGGCCCAGGGCTCAGTGTAGACAACACAGGGTGAGGATAAAACAGTGTGCCAATAATTTATTGGACCACCAACACACAATAACATACAGGACAGTCCCAGCAAATACCCAAGATGGTGCAGATTATAGAGCCTCACCCTTCCGCTGACTTGTCGGGTTTATAACTGCTTCCAGGGCCGACTACCCCCACCTGTGGCTCCCCGCTTTTGGTGGACTCCCACAGTGAGAAGGTAATAATAAGCTTAGGAAGCTGACTGAGAGCAGTATGTGGCCAGGTGAACCGATTGTCCCAACCTGAACTCTTCAAGATGTCTCTGAGGTTTCAGTGATGGTCAAGGAAGCAGTCCTGTGTTCTTCCAGCTGGGGCCATGGTCCCTTAAGCTGACATTTTGTAGAGTCTCTTCGAATAGAGGAAAAAGTCTCCTTATATACTTCACAACTGTTCTTCAACCAGCATCCAGAGTCAAGAGAAAGGTGTGAATGAGGTTAACTCACATTGTTCGATTATGTAATCTACTAGTTGGCCCGTGCAAAATTTTCACACATTGGTTGTCGGGGCACAGGCAATTTCAGGAAAATCAAACTGGTCAAATGTTAATGTATTTAATGAGATGATGAACACAGAGAGGTATTGTATTACCAACCTACACACATATATATATATATATATATTTATATATATATATATATATTTGTAGGTTGGTAATACGATAAATTGGAAAGTAAAGGTTTGTTTGTGTCTTTTCTTGCTGAAGGGGGCCAGTTTACTTTCAAATAGTGTATTATTTGTGTATGTGGGGCGAAGTTATCACCGAAAAAGCAGTGCATGTTTACAAATGTGTTTGCATAGATGACTCACCTGCAGTGAAGCATGCAATCCTCCAATGTGCCTGAATTCAGCTGGGCAAGGAGTTTGGCAAGCTGGAAAGCCCTAAAGGCAAATGTTAGGATTTGTTTGTGATATCTGTAAGCAGCTTTGTGGTAGTGTGCTTTGGGGTAGTGTGGTGTCACCTGCAGTTCATTTTTCCTTTCTGCAGGTTTATGAAAATTAATGTTTAAACTGTATTTTGTGATCACATCATGGATGTGTGCTTTGTTTGGCTATTTTCTTGATGAAGAAGGAAAGTTTACCTTTCAAATGATGTATAATTTGTGTGTGTGGGTGCAGTATGAACGGAGATACAAAGTTATCACCGAAAAAGAGTGTTTAGAAATAATATAGAAGGATCTGCATAGTTTTTCCTCCTCTGTTTTGCAAGTCAACAAACTGTATGGCCTGGGCAATTTGTAATCAACATATCAGCAAACATTATTGTTCAATGACCCTGTATCACTGTCTTGCAAAGATAGCAGACCAGAAGTTGTAGGAGCTGATCCAAGATGCAAAATGGGGACATATATTCCCACAGAAATGGCACAGCAGAGGGCATGCTCAAACACTACTCTGTGCATTTTCTATGCAGACTGCCGGAAAACTGCAGTGATGCAGAAAATGAATGGAGCGGCGCATGACCACGTGCATTGCTGCTCCATTCCTGTGTGAATATACATCCCACATTTTCCTAATCAGTAAGGGATCCAGCGGTCAGATCCCCACCAACCTATAAGTTATCATCTATCCTGTTGATAGCTGATACATTTTTTTCAGTGGACAATCCATTTAAAAGATTAACTACTCATGCCCCATGCTGAAAAATGATGTCACTGATCAAATTACATCACTTCTTGTCTCGAATACAGATATATGAAAAGGGTAGAGAAGAGGACCCTTATTATTTTAACATCTGGGGAAAAGTTTTAGCTACTTTTCACATTGGCATCTTTGCAAATTAGCTAACCATCTCGCTACACCTCGTACACCATACTGTAAAGTGATGACCCTTGACGAAACCATGACCCCATTAGTACGTGCTGCAGACGTTATCCATTGGAGGACAGATTTACCTCCGCTTTCTGTTTCCCAGTACTATTGTAATGTGAACATAATCCTAACTGCAAAATCCTTAGTGGTCTAAGGTGATAAAGGAATACGGTACATTTTACATTCCCTGTTGGACTACTGCAGTCAAGTGTTCAGTATTGAATTCAGTTTGTTCCTGGGGGTCTTGCACAGTTTACACTTACCTAAAAACAAGTTCTGAATTTTCTGTCTGAGGATAGAGAGGTCACAGATGTACCAAGTTCCAGCTTTACTGATGGTGTGATACTTTGTTTAAATATCTCGCTGAATTTCCAGCGTCCACCTGGGAAAATCGCATAGTCGTGATACAACATTGTTGTAACATATTTTTAAAGAAAACCTTTATGACATCTATTTATGCCAAAGAATCACCCTTACAGATGTAATGGCCCCAACATATTGACTGCCGCACCAATATAATGACTGTGACCCCAACATGATGACTGGGGCACCAACGTAATGACTGTGGCCCCAACATGATGGCTGGGGCACCAACATAATGACTGTGGCCCCAACATGATGGCTGGGGCACCAACATAATGACTGTGGCCCCAATATAATGCCTGGGGCACCAACAAAATGACTGTAGCCCCAACTTGATGGCTGTGGCACCAACATAATGACTGTGGCCCCAACATGATGGCTGAGGACCAATATGATGGTTGGGGCACCAACATGATGGCTGGGGCACCAACATGATGGCTGTGGCACTAACATTATGGCTGCTGCACCAAAGTGATGACTGCAGCACTAACCTGATGGCTGTGGCACCAAGGTGATGGCTGTGGCACCAAAGTGATGACTGCGGAACTAACTTGAAGGCTGCGATGTGCTCTGATGATACTGTTAGGTGCGAAACTTATGTGAAGGCTGCGAGGTGCTCTGACAATACTATTGGGTGCAGCACTTACGTGAAGGCTGCAGAGTGCTCTGACAATACTGTTGGGTGTGGCACTTACTTGAAGGCTGCAGAGTGCTCTAATGATACTGTTGGGTGCGGCACTTACGTGAAGGCTGCAGAGTGCTCTGACAATACTGTTGGGTGCGGCACTTACGTGAAGGCTGCAGAGTGCTCTAATGATACTGTTGGGTGCGGCACTTACGTGAAGGCTGCAGAGTGCTCTAATGATACTGTTGGGTGCGGCACTTACGTGAAGGCTGCAGAGTGCTCTGACAATACTATTGGGTGCAGCACTTACGTGAAGGCTGGAGCATGCTCTGACGATACTGTTGGGTGGCTGCACTTACGTGAAGGCTGCGGGATGCTCTGGCGATACTGTTGGCTGTGGCACTTACGTGAAGGCTGTAGCGTTCTCTGATGATACTGTTGGGTGTCTGATCTCTTCCTACTTTCTACTGCTTTTTTTGGTAAATTAGTTATCGCTCCAGTTAGTGCAGCAATAAAAGCGCTGATGGAGAATGGTGGCTCCAGCCAGTTGAGAGGAGACATAGCCGAGTGCAGCCGTACGGGAGAGCGCTGCATTTATCCAGAAACAGTTCAGCATAATGAGAACATTTGGGATTTACAATTAATTCTCAACATTTATTGTTTTTTTCTTTGAATCCTCGAGCTTTTCCATGTTTGCGTTTTTATGCCGTAAGACTTTGTGATGATGAGTGATCCCTGTTCATAAATACACCAAGAAAACTAATGAAAGCCGATATGTCCCTGTGATGAATGCGAGCCGAGAGGAGCCGTGGATAATTCTCATTCCCGGGCTTATCCTCCCTGCCATCAGCACAAACACGAGCGCCAGTGATAGACTTCTCTCCCCAACAGCTTCCATTTCTCAGCATTGCAATTGTTAGACCCTCCGGCTCCAGCACAAATTGAATGTCTGGCTTACAAAGAGTTCATCAAATTCACCTTTATGGAGAGAGGATGTACCTGCAATTGTCTCTGCGGAAAGGATTTAGGCAAAGTGTTGTGTGGTTACTCACCGTGCGCACACCAGCAATAGGAGGAAACGTCAAGCTTAGAGATTTTGGATGATCATAGAGGTTGTTCCGGAAAACCCTTTGTCTATACGTCCTATTAGAGAGTATGGGCACCATTGAGGTTAATGGAGATCGACTTTTGCTCTGTTGATGGCGAGCCTCCCTATCTGCCGAGTCTGCATATATTTATTCATAGTTTCATCGTTTTTAAGGTTGAAGGTTGACAACAATCCCATCAAGTTCAGCCTATAGCCTAGAGGAAGGCAACCCCCCATGGGGAAGCTGCTAATTGCCCCATATTAGGGGAACATTCCTTCCCGACTCCACATACGGCAATAAGACTTCCCTGAAGCAACGCCCCATCACAAGATCTGACCTGTAACATTGTATTTTTTAAGAAAGGCATCCAGATCCTTCTTGTACTTCTGTATGTGGCATAGAGTTTCATAGACTCACTGCTCTTACAGTAAAGAATCCTTTATCTCCCCTCTCATACAGTAAAGAATCTCCTTTGACTCCTTCTTTAAAAAAACGGTGTCGCACAATGTCATTGTTGAGGCATGACATAATGTTGTACCAGGCGAGTAATCAAAAGAAGAGCCAGGGATGCTCTAAGGTGAGAGGCCATTCTCACTCCTTTTCCTGGAGTGGCCACTGGACCAGGGTCCTGCAAATGTATTCATCCCTATTTATAACCCAAAGTCATAGACAGGAGCTGGCAACTGAAGATGTCACTATATCAGCAAAGTGGGCATCTGCCAACAAAGGTTGGTCATTGCTTTGGTGAAACTAGTCCCTCCATGATTGGCCACACTAGTAATTAATACTAAATATGGCCTCTACCCTTCTGGGCTTCCTCTTATAGCCAAGATTGGGAGCAGCTGATAATGAAGCTCTTGCTTTGGTGCATCCAGTCTGTCACGATATGGTATGAAATATCATATAAGTTGAGTTTCTCTTGTTAGCCAGGCTGCGGGCTAAAAAAGCCCCCCTTCCCTTTCATTCAGTCAAGAGCTTTCCTTTCCAAGGTATGGGGGAAGAAGATTTATTGCCGAAAGGAATTTTTACGACCAGGCTAGAATCTTCCTCTAGCAGAGAACTGTTTAGAAGTGTCTGGAAGTTTCCAGAACCCATGAAAGTCCTTTGTTCTGTTATTGTAAGATATTAGGCAAACGATTTAAGCTAGAAATAGGAAAAATATATATTCTTTATGTCCCACGGCGGATCTATCCGCCACTCTAAACATGAGCTTCTAACTCCATCAGGTAAAAAAGTAGGGATTTCTCTGTAATGACGCATCACACCTATGACATATTTGATCTCATTAGAATGCCCATGTTAATCCGAGATGAATGCTGGGTTTGTTATGTCTATGACATGTTCTGGAGCGGAGTTATAGAAATTAGATAAAAGTTAGGGTAAAATTAGTTAACTGAAGAGGTAGGAGGGACGAGGTGATCCAACCCCTTTCTGGGATGTCACAGGCTGCAGCTATAACTGTCTGGCCAGATCCCAGCAGTCAGTCTGCTGTTGGAAGAACATGTGAGTCTGACGTGAAGAGCTGTTCCTACCCAGAGTGCTACTGATGCATTGGGACAGATGAAAACTCCACTAGCCTGGTTGCCTGCAATGCTTTGAACATACATGCTTACATGTGTAAGTGTTATTCTCATATAATCCTTGTTTTTATTTATAATTACCTTGTACATATTTGCAATTGTCTCATTTGTAACATCTTTGTAAAATATTTTGATAAAGCACTGCCTAAATTTTGTGGGGTATATTATTTAATACTAGTTCTTTCTCCATGCTCTAAAAACGTACCCTAAGTCTCCTGAAGGGAATTACGCTACTGTTTTGGGTTAGCTTCGGACCCGTTTAATCGAAGCTGGTGGCAGCATACATTTTGTACTGGGTAGTTGGGTGTCGTTGTAGCGACTGCGGCGTTGATAATTATTGTTCCTGCCTGAGTGGGAGTAGTTTATCGCGTCGCTGCAGCGTGCCCAATAGCCAGTACATAGGCAGCCTTTCTGGTGACTAATTACCCCAGGCGCAGTACCTCATCTGACCTGAGAGTAAGGGGGCGCCAGAGAGCTGCAAGTCTTAAGTGGAACTGTAAGCGGGATATACATAAATCCCTGCAGTTCGTGGTATATTGAAGAGCAGTGGGATACCTAGAATAAGCCCCTGCTGTAAACCAAGAGGTCAATAGCCTTGTGTGTGTTTTTTCATCACATTGTGGAGTGGAGGGATAACTAAGATAAGCCCCCCTGCACATGTGATAGCCGTCTGTTGGCCTAAAAATCACCCTGACCCGTGACGGGGTGACGGTCACGGTGTGAATCGTGACACAGTCCATCTGTGGAATTAGAGATTTAGCAGCCTTCAACATGGACCATAGTCAATAAGAATGGCCAAAAAACTATAGAGTACCATAGTGCAGCACATAATTAATATGGCACTGAAAAATGGATGGCCACCCTACTCACAGTGAGGGTTTTTTGTTGCAGACCCAACATTCTTAATTTTGGCTGATTTTTGTTTTATGCATCTTCTAGTGAAGAGGTCTTGTTGTCCATGCGGCACATTGGAGCCATTTTCTTTTGTAGGACATGTGATAACTTCCCGACTATCCTCAAATAGTGAAATATCTTCCATCAGTCGATGTGTGTGATTTTTATAGAATTGTAGATAGATGAGAAGGATCTCTACTTGTAGGACAGCCGCAATGTGGGCAGTCTCCATACCATGCAGTGGCCAGCTGATCATCTGTGGCACGGTGGGAGCTTTCACAAAGTCCTAGTTGTCTACAGCACAACTTCCCTCCTGGTTCCTTTTTCAGCCTTCTCCTTTTTCCAACATGAGCACATTTTGCTACAAGGCCCCGTACCATGTGAGAGCTGCTTGGCTCCCGGTAGTGATAATAAGCGGCTGTCATTTGACAGCTGTTCCCTTTGTCATTGCCAAAAACCTTGTGAATTCTTCTGCCAATCATTTGTGGGTTTGTTGACTTGGCCTATAGTTTTCTCCCCTGGGAAGCCATCTCTTCTGCTCTACGTTTGTCCTGGCCATAGAGGGAGACACAACTTTTGGCTTCAACATCCAGAACAACCGGAAACACTGATGAGGCTCCTTATCACTCAGCAAATGTTCTCCTAAAGTAACTTGTGCAACATTTGTAGATTATGCTGTTTTTATCTAGCCATTTCTGGAGTGTTCAATCATTTCTGAGGTTTTATATAGTGTTCATGCGGAGCAAAACTATGGCCACTGCCCTATGTCACAAGGGGGAGTCCCTTGATGAATATATTTGGTGGCCACCATTACTGGATCCTTCTGGGCTTTTCTTCTTCCTTTTGCTTGCAGATTAGAATGGTGGTCCAATGTTGGCCAGTTTCCCTTTTCTTATTGCTTATGTCTTAGGTCATGGAAATGGGATGAGCTCCATGATGATAGCTGATAGCACCTATGAAATAAGATTGTAAGAGGAGTGCCCCACCTATTCATGCATCATATTTCTGTAAGTACTTGGCATGTGTTACACACGTGTCCGGGTTATCTCAGGCTCTGTTTCTTTCCCCTAGGTCCGCTGCCATCTGTTGTGCTCCACATTGGGTTTTGCAGATTGCCCGGTGAGGATCAATTGTATCATCTCACCTAGACCTACTTAAGCCCCAATTAGAAACACTTGTGTCTTAGGAGTGGGACTCTAGTGTTCCATGTTTGGCTTGCTCCTTTACCTTTGCTTGCTGTGTTTTACACTTGCATTGCTGTGTGCGCCAAGTCTTCGATGCCCACGTACCTTCCAACTCCATACTCCATACCCACGTACCTTCCAACTCCGGAGTCCGTGTGTCCACCCAGACCTGAGGCTTAGAGCATCTACAGTATCTTCCACCCGAAGGTCTCGGAGTAAAGCCTCTGTTATACAAAGCTTGTAATTGTAAAGTCACGTATCTTGGAAGAAGCCAAGAGACCTCAGCAGATGACTGAAACCAGCTCGTTTGTTCTGGTGGGTTTTTTTTTTTTGTGAGGACGGAGCTTTTGGATTCCCAAAATTATGAAGTTTAGACACATTTCTGACATCTCAAATGCAACTATTTCATCACTGACTCTTGCATCCCTCCACCATCCTTCCTACATATTGGCTTAAAAGGAATCTGTCGGCACAACATGACTGGTCAAACCAAACACAGGTTGCTCACCGCACTCTTGGCATCTACTTCTTTTGCAATTATCTTTGCTGCTTCTTCCTTGGTTGCTTTACAGGAGCAAGAAGATGTAAAATAAGTAGGTATGGAGACCACTGAACCGCTCCGCCACACTAAAGGTGCCCCAGGCCCTTGGCTTTGAGGGTGCTCAGTCAATGGTGGAGGACATTTTCGGGCAGAAGCTTTGGGGCAATTGCCACTTTTACCCATCAGGCTCTGCTAAGCAGTGGGATTTGCAAACTGCGAGCAGATGGAGAAGATAGAAGCGCGAGGGTTCATTATGTTTTCCTACCAGTCTTGTACAATTTTACGGGCAGCTTTAATCAAGACATTTCAAAGAGGAAAGTGTCATCGGCTGTCAGTGAATCCGCAAGACGACGCAAAGAAATAAAAAATTTCCATTTTTTACTTTATTGGAAGCCAAACAAGTTTTTATTATTGTGTCTGCTTCAGCCGGAAATTCAAAGCCGGAGATAAAACTCCAGGGTTTTTACTGCTTTTTCTGCTTTTCGATTTTAAGCCTCATATCTGATGTTCTGCGCCGTTCCTGACCTTCATCTCAAACGTGTTTATTTCTTCCCTTGATGAAAAACTGATGATCCTAAAAATGATTTATTTACCAGATGTGAGATGATGAGAGGCGTCACATTACATCCTGGTCAGATGGGCAGAACTACAGTGGGGTCAGTAGTAGTAAGTACAGCGGGACCCTCGTGCCTAAAGTGGCCACAGGACCTTCGGACAAAGGGGCTGGGGTGAGGTTTTTGGAGCCTTTTGGGCAAAGTTTGGTAGAGGCCCCCATCACATCTCAAAGCGGTGATATGTATAGCCGGGGCCATCCCCCGGACAGATATCCCTGACCCTTCAATACCTTCTTTGGGTAGAGCCATATCTTACTATCTGGGCTCAGTATAGCGATATTTCTAGGACCCAATGTATTGGGATACTTTCAGTGCTGGACAGTATGTGGTGGTAATATTTGAGCACTATATGGTGGTAATATATTAGCACTGTATAATGTCATTATCTGTATGGTGGTAATAGTATAACATTGCATGGTGGTAATATTGCAGCACTATATGTGACTGTATTATCTGAGCAAGCACTATGTGGTAGTAATATCTGAGCAGTGTATAGTCATTATTTTAGCAATGTACGGTTGTAATTTTGTAGCATAGTGATATTATTTGGGAACTGTGTGGTAATCTAGCACTGTACGATGATATTGTAGTTGTAGCACTGTACGATGGTAATATTGTAGCCAGGGCCGGCATCAGCACCCGACGCACCCAGGCAAGTGCCGGGGCCCTAGCGAGACGGGGGGGGGGGGGGCATTTTTATGAGTGTGACCAACTTTTTACTATTGTGCTATGCAGCATCAATACTAAAAATTTAGAATGCTAAAAATAATAAAAAAAATTAAAAATCGTGTTATTCTCACGTTTCGGCGGCCCCGGCAGCCTTCCCGTTCCTCGCGATGCTCTTGTCAGCTCCGTTCCCAGTGATGCATAGCGAATAGCGAAACGACCCCAGATGAGGTAGGATCATGTGAGACCACTATTTCATTACGGGTTATTGCCGCAAAGCTTCACTGGGAACGGAGTTGGCGGGAGCATAGCTAATGCCTGGGCTGGATCGGGGGGTTGCCGAAAGGTGGGTATATAACTATTTTTTATTTTAATTCTTTTTTTAACAGGGATATGGTGCCCACACTGCTATATACTATGTGAACTGTGCTATATACTACGTGGCTGTGCTATATACTACGTGGGCTGTGTTATATACTATGTGGCTGCTATATACTATGTGGGATGTGCTATATACTACGTGGCTGCTATATACTATGTGGCTGTGCTATATACTATGTGGACTGCTATATACTACGTGGGCTGTGCTATATACTACGTGGCTGTGCTATATACTACGTGGCTGCTATATACTATGTGGCTGTGCTATATACTATGTGGCTGTGCTATATACTACGTGGACTGCTATATACTACGTGGGCTGTGTTATATACTACGTGGCTGTGTTATATGCTATGTGGGCTGTGTTATATACTATGTGGGCTGTGTTATATGCTACGTGGCTGTGTTATATACTATGTGGCTGTTCTAAATACTACGTGGCTGTGTTATATACTACGTTTCTGTACTATATACTACGTGGCTGTGCTATATACTAAGTGGCTGTGTTATATACTACGTGGCTTTGCTATATACTATGTGGCTGTGCTATATACTGCATGGCTGTGTTATATACTACGTGGCTGTGTTATATACTACGTGGCTTTGCTATATACTATGTGGCTGTGCTATATACTACATGGCTGTGTTATATACTACGTGGCTGTGTTATATACTACGTGGCTGTGTTATATACTACGTGGCTGTGTTATATACTACGTGGCTGTACTATATACTACGTGGCTGTGTTATATACTACGTGGCTGTGCTATATGCTACCCATTTTGCACTTTTACAAATGTTCTACGTTAGTACTTTCTAATGTTTATTTTAAAAAGTTTTCCATTAAAAAATTGTCATATTCAATGTATGCAGTTTTTTCTTTGCAGCAAGTTCAGCTAACAATAACATGCCTACTGGTAACTGAGGAAGAGGGAGTAGGTCACAAAAATTGGCGTATAAGGGGATGACTTATATAAAGCCCCTCTGCTATATGGTATTGTAGAATTTACAATAGCTATCACTCATGTAAGAAGTGAAATCTGGCATTGTACTATACCTATATTTCTCTGCTGTATCTGTGCATCATGAATCATGGTATGTGTTAAAGGGGCCCACTGAGACTCTTTCTCCCGGGGTCCTCAAAAACTTGGAGCCGGCCCTGCTTGTAGCACTGCACGTTGGTAATAGTGTAGCACTGTAATGTGGTAATGTAGCACTGTACGGTGGTAATGTAGCACTGTACAGTGGCAATATTGTAGCACTGTAATGTGGTAATGTAGCACTGCACGGTGGTAATGTAGCACTGTACGGTGGTGATATTGAAGCACTGCTCGTTGGTAAAGTAGCACTGTACGGTGGTAATATTGTAGCACTGTAATGTGGTTATGTAGCACTGCACGGTGGTAATGTAGCACTGCACGGTGGTAATATAGCACTGTACGTTGGTAATGTAGCACTGTACGGTGGTAATGTAGCACTGCACGGTGGTAATGTAGCACTGCACGGTGGCAATATTGTAGCACTGTAATGTGGTTATGTAGCACTGTACGTTGGTAATGTAGCACTCTACGGTGGTAATGTAGCACTGCACGGTGGTAATGTAGCACTGCACGGTGGCAATATTGTAGCACTGTAATGTGGTTATGTAGCACTGTACGTTGGTAATGTAGCACTGTACGGTGGTAATGAAGCACTGTACGGTGGTAATGTAGCACTGCACGGTGGCAATATTGTAGCACTGTAATGTGGTTATGTAGCACTGTACGGTGGTAATGTAGCACTATACGGTGGTAATGAAGCACTGTACGGTGGTAATGTAGCACTGTACGGTGGTAATGTAGCACTGCACGGTGGTAATATAGCACTGTACGTTGGTAATGTAGCACTGTACGGTGGTAATGTAGCACTGCACGGTGGTAATATAGCACTGTACGTTGGTAATGTAGCACTGTACGGTGGTAATGTAGCACTGCACGGTGGTAATGTAGCACTGCACGGTGGCAATATTGTAGCACTGTACGTTGGTAATGTAGCACTGTACAGTGGAATTATTTTAGCATTGCCTGCGGTTTTTATTAGGGTACTATGCAGTGTCATTACCTGAGCAATGCATAGTGGTATTATTAGGGTAGTATGCATGTTATTTTAGCATTGAATAGCAGTATTATTTTAGCATTGTATCAAAGTATTATCTAAGCACTGTACTGTATGGTGGTAATACAGCATTTAGGTACTGTATTGTAGTATTATTTCTGCAATGTATCGTGGTATTTAACACCACATGATAATATTTGAGCACCTTATGTGGAAATATTTGAACACCATATGGTAATAAAATGTAGGCAATGCGTGCTGTTATTATTAGGGTAGTGTGCGGTGTAATTACCTTAGCATTGCATGGTAGTATCATTTGGGTACTGTTTTTTAGTATTATTTCCACAAGGTATCATGGCATTATGTAAGCACTGTATGGTGGTATTATTTTGGCAATGTATCATGGTATTATGTAAGCACCACGTGGTGGTGATATTTGAGCATGTTATGTAGAAACATTTGAGCACTGTGTGGTTGTATAATTTAGGGTACTATGTGGTATTATTACCTTGGCACTGCATGGTGGTATTATTTGGGTACTATATGTTAGCGTTATTTCAGCGGTCATATTTTTAGCACTGTTTGGTGGTGTTGTTTGAGCTGTATATGGCAGTATGATTTAAACTCTACATTTCCGAACCCTGAGAGATATTATGTTGCTAATCTTTCCCTTGTTCTGTTGGAACCAGTCCCAGTTTGGGGCCAGTATCCACCAATCTGTGACCGCAGCCTTCTCTGGTCTAGACGTTTTCTTCCTCCTACACGTCAGAGGTGAAGGCTTTATCCGATCTATTAGCCGGATCACTGAGAATGTCGCCGTCAGTATCTCTCCAGCCCTCGTGGTTTTCCTCTTCGCCATCTGGACGGCTTCACAGACAAGTTTTAATTACCATTAATATTGAAGCATTTGCCATAAATAATTGATGACGAGGGCAGCTGGTCAATTTGTACATTATGTGCAGGGTATTGTGCATTTGAAAATTTAATGAAAAGTTTAATTATAGCAGAGTTGCTTCTGACCTTTTCACAATCCCCTTATCATAAATCTGAAAGAGGGGCGTCCATTCCATTACCCGCTGCCATTAATTAGCTGTCACATCAAAAGACAGGTAGCGATAAAAATTTAAAAGTGGGTCACTTCACAAAAAAAAAAAAAAAATCACACCGGGCGCCTGCTTTCAGAAGAAATCTGCATCCTTTGTAGCTTTTTTTTATTTTCCACATTTTTTTTTTTTACTTTATTGTTCTTTTCCTTTTTTTAACTGCCCACGGCCAAAAATCTTTTAAAAAATGATTTGGCAGGAGAAGTTCATTGCGTCTGTATTGTTGGCAAACAGACTGCTTAGCTGGTGAATCAGGGCCAGTATGGCACCGCCACAAGGCCATCAATATAGAGCCGGAGTGGCGCATCTCTACTAGAGGCACGGGCACAAGTTATTTCTGGAGACGAGAACATAAATCAAAATACTACCATGGGGCCGGGTGTTTGTACCTGGCCCAAGGGGAAACTCAGTCACCAGCCAGGGATTATTCTAGGCTCAGTATGTGTGGCTGGTGCGGAGCGAAAGGCTACAAGGGGCAAATGATGGAATCCATGATAATAATAATGGGAGATGTACTACTCAGCTCCTGCCCGGGCACAGGGAATGCACAGATGTACAAACTGCAAATCTATCTATCTATCTATCTATCTATCTATCTATCTATCTATCTATCTATCTATCTATCTTCTATCTATCTATCTATCTATCTATCTATCTATCTATCATCTATCTATGTATTAATCTATTCATCTATTATCTATCTATTTATCTGTCATCTATCTATCCATTATCTATCTATTATCTATCTATCTATCTATCTATCTATCTATCTATCTATCTATCTATCTATCTATCTATCTTCTATCTATCTATCTATCTATCTATCTATCTATCTATCTATCTATCTATCTATCTATCTTCTATCTATCTATCTATCTATCTATCATCTATCTATGTATTAATCTATTCATCTATTATCTATCTATTTATCTGTCATCTATCTAATATCTATCTATTATCTATTATTATTATTATTATTATTATTTATTGTTATAGCGCCATTTATTCCATGGCGCTTTACATGTGAATCTATTATATATTTATCTATCTGTTATCTATTTATCTATTATCTTTCTATTATCTATCTATCTATCTATCTATCTATCTATCTATCTATCTATCTATCTATTTATCCATTATCTATCTATCCATCTATTATCTATCTATCTATCTATCTATCTATCTATCTATCTATCCATTATCTATCTATTATCTATCTATCTATCTATCTATCTATCCATTATCTATTATCTATCTATTATCTATCTATCTATCCATTATCTATCCATTATCTATCTATTATCTATTTATTATCCATCTATCTATTATCTATTATCTATCTATCTATCTATCTATCTATCTATCTATCTATCTATCTATCTATCTATCTATTATCTATCTATCTATATCTATTATCCATCTATCTATCTATCTATCTATCTATCTATCTATCTATCTATCTATCTATCTATCTATCTATCTATCTATCTATCCATTATCTATTATCTATCTCTTATCTATCTATCTATCTATCTATCTATTATCTATCTACTATTAGCTATATATATTATCTATCCATTATCTATCTATTATCTATCTATCTATCTATCTATCTATCTGTTATCTATTATCTATCTATTAATCTATCCATCTATTATCTATTTTTCTATCTATCTATTATTTATCTATCTATCTATCTACAGTACAGACCAAAAGTTTGGACACACCTTCTAATTTAAAGATTTTTCTGTATTTTCATGACTATGAAAATTGTACATTCACACTGAAGGCATCAAAACTATGAATTAACACGTGGAATTATATACTTAACAAAAAAGTGTGAGACAACTGAAATTATGTCTTATATTCTAGGTTATTCAAAGTAGCCACCTTTTGCTTTGATGACTGCTTTGCACACTCTTGGCATTCTCTTGATGAGCTTCAAGAGATAGTCACCGGGAATGATCTTCCAACAATCTTGAAGGAGTTCCCAGAGATGCTTAGCACTTGTTGGCCCTTTTGCCTTCACTCTGCGGTCCAGCTCACCCCAAACCATCTCGATTGGGTTCTGGTCTGGTGACTGTAGAGGCCAGGTCATCTGGCGTAGCCCCCCATCACTCTCCTTCTTGGTCAAATAGACTTTACACAGCCTGGAGGTGTTTGGGGTCATTGTCCTGTTGAAAAATAAATGATGGTCCAACTAAACGCAAACCGGATGGAATAGCATGCCGCTGCAAGATGCTGTGGTAGCCATGCTGGTTCAGTATGTCTTCAATTTTGAATAAGTCCCCAACAGTGTCACCAGCAAAGCACCCCCACACCTCCTCCTCCTCCATGCTTCACGGTGGGAACCAGGCATGTAGAGTCCATCCGTTCGCCTTTTCTGCATCGCACAAAGACACGGTGGTTGGAACCAAAGGTCTCAAATTTGGACTCATCAGACCAAAGCACAGATTTCCACTGGTCTAATGTCCATTCCTTGTGTTCTTTAGCCCAAACAAGTCTTTTCTGATTGTTGCCTGTCCTTAGCAGTGGTTTCCTAGCAGCTATTTTACCATGAAGGCCTGCTGCACAAAGTCTCCTCTTAACAGTTGTTGTAGAGATGTGTCTGCTGCTAGAACTCTGTGCGGCATTGACCTTGTCTCTAATCTGAGCTGCTGTTAACCTGCGATTTCTGAGGCTGGTGACTCGGAAATACTTCAGAAGCAGAGGTGACTCTTGGTCTTCCTTTCCTGGGACGGTCCTCATGTGAGCCAGTTTCTTTGTAGCGCTTGATGGTTTTTGCCACTGCACTCGGGGACACTTTCAAAGTTTCAAAGTAATGATGGCCACTCGTTTTTCTTTACTTAGCTGCTTTTTTCTTGCCATAATACAAATTCTAACAGTCTATTCAGTAGGACTATCAGCTGTGTATCCACCAGACTTCTGCACAACACAACTGATGGTCCCAACCCCATTTATAAGGCAAGAAATCCCACTGATTAAACCTGACAGGGCACACCTGTGAAATGAAAACCATTTCCGGTGACTACCTCTTGAAGCTCATCAAGAGAATGCCAAGAGTGTGCAAAGCAGTCATCAAAGCAAAAGGTGGCTACTTTGAAGAACCTAGAATATAAGACATATTTTCAGTTGTTTCACACTTTTTTGTTAAGTATATAATTCCACATGTGTTAATTCATAGTTTTGATGCCTTCAGTGTGAATGTACAATTTTCATAGTCATGAAAATACAGAAAAATCTTTAAATGAGAAGGTGTGTGCAAACTTTTGGTCTGTACTGTATCTATCTATCTTTGCTATCAGATTCCTTGTGGAGGTCAAAAACTCTCGGGTGACTACAAAAGATCTGCAGCAAGATTTTCTACCACCTGGTGCTGAGTTTCCAGTTTGCACAGTGAAGCGCAAATTCCAAGACATTACCTTTGCTAATCAAAAAGTACAAGATAAGACACCTCTATTATGCTCAAAACGAAATAAGTCATGCAAAGAAGTTCAGGAATTCTGTTATGCGGTGAAGTGAAACAAAACTGGAAATTTTTAGGCCTATGGATCAGTGGTTTGTCTGAAGGAGGAAGAATAAAGCTGAAGAAAGCCCTGCTTGTAGTGAAACATGGCCGTGTTTTAGTGATGCTTACAGTGAAATATAGCGGATGCTTGGTGATGCCTACAGTGAAGTATGGCAGTGGTTAGTGATGCTTACAATGAAGCATGGTGGGGGCTCGATGATGCTTACAATGAAGCATGGTGGGGGCTCGATGATGATTACAATGAAGCATGGTGGGGGCTCGATTATGATTACAGTGAAGCATGGTGGTGACTTGGTGATGCCTACAGTGAAGCACGGTGGTGGCTCAGTGAAGCCTACGGTGAAGCATGGTGGGGCTTGGTGATGTCTACAATTAAAAATAGTGACATGGTGTTGCCTACAGTGAAGCATGGTGGTGACTAAGGATGGGCGATCCTGAATGATAAAGTTTGGAGTTCACACCGAACACCTAGTAAGTTCGTTACCGCTGATAGAGCACTGTGGTTTCTATGCTGTCATACAGGTGACAGCGTGTTAGCCAGCAGCAGTGACTGGCAGTTAAAAGGTTACCGCCAGTCACAGGTGTCGGCCAATAAGAGTATGACTCTTATCACAACTCTTATCATCGTTTCCTGGTCTCGCTGATAGCAGCGAGAGCAGGTCTATGATGATGATGCGAGAATTCATCAGCCGATGGCTGTGCAATAAATAATTAAAATAAAAAAGTGGCATGGGGGTCCCCTCTATTTTTGCTAACCAGCGCAGGCAAAACCGACAGCTGCGGGCTGCAGCCCTCAGATGTCAGTGATATCTTGGATGGTTAACAAAAAATATATATTTTTTAATTATTTAAATAAATAATTAAAAAAAACATTGTGGAATCCCCCCATTTTTGACAACGAGCCGAGCTAAAGCAGACAGCGGGAGGTTGGTATTCTACAACTAGGAAAAAGCCATGGATATTGGCCCCCCCCAACCTAAAAATAGCAGCCCACAGCCGCCCAGAAAAGACGCATCTATTAGCGGCTCTTCCCACTTGTCCTGTGACAGTGGCAAGTGGGGTAATAATATTGGGGTTGATGTCAGCTTTGTAATGTAAGACACCCCCGTTACTAACCCCATAGTAAAAATGAAATAAAGGCACACAGAAAAAAAGTCCTTTAATTGAAATAAACACACATAAAATCTCCTTTATTTGAAACAAACACGCCCCACGCTCATTTACCTATTTATTACTGTAAAATTCAAAATAACAAAGCACCATATTCCTCACCTGTACGATGACCATCCATGTGTCCTACGAAGAGGCCAACTCTGCTTCATCTGGATTGCATGGCTGAGTGGTGCCGTGAATCCAGGAGACCATGAGCTGAGTCTGAGATCGCAGCTTCAGTAGCCTGCGGCGACTTCGTTGAGGTTACCGCCGGTCACAGGCAGCGTCCTCATGGTCAGCTCAGTGTATCTAGGATTCACGGCTGAGCGGTCGCATGATGATACCGCTCAGCCATGCAATCCAGATGAAGCAGAGTTGGCCTTTTCCTGGGACACATGGATTGTCATCGGACAGGCGTCAGTAATAAGTCACATTTTGCGTTGAATTTGGAGACACCACTTGATATATTAGTCGTTTTCAGATATTTACATTGTTCTTGTTTGCCTGGTTTATTGCAAACAGCAGAAAGTTGACAAGTTTGATAAACTAGCACTTCTAATGCGCTAGTGCCGTTAGACAAACCCTTCTCCATCTTCTTATATATTGACGTACTGACCGTTCCACAAGAGAGGAAAAAACACGAAGAAAAAAATCAAATGTATCACGCAGTATGCAAAGCATTGTTTATATTTATATCTCTCTGATAAAAATCTCATCCGATAAGATTTGCTCGCTGATTTATTTGCGCTCTTCCTCGCGCCGTGTTACTTCCATCCGTAATGCTAATGTATCTATTTTCAATTTGCCTAATTATCGTCAGCGCGCCTGCATCTTAATGAATCGATTTTATTCACTGTGCGAATAGCGAGGCTGAGTTTTGTCACTGGGTAAAAAGGGATTTTTGACATTCAATCATCAGCGAGTCACCAGATGGATTCCATTAGTCGGCAGGCGCCTCTTGTGCGAGCGCCTGGATCACATCACTCCCGAGATGTTCCACTATAAATCTCCTTCCTCGTCCAAAAATATTGAAATGTATTCAGAAAAGTTCTCCGAAAACTTGGACGGCGGGAAAATATTCGCATTGTGTCTATATTGAAATGTTCTGGAATAGCAGCTGAGTTTGTAAAGAACTGGAATAATAAATGTGAAGCCAAATTTTGTTTTTGCGCCTTTGTTTTTTTCCACTTCCCTTTTTTTTTTTTGTTTTTTTTTTATAGGCTGAGACGTAGTTTTGATTGACATCATTCAATTTACTATACAATGTTCTAAAAAAAAATCCAAATGTGATGAAATTGTGAAAAAAATGCAACCGATCATTGTTTTTTAAGGGGCTTTGTTTTTACAACATTTATCAATCGGCAAATATGAGCAGGTAATATGATTCTCCAGATCAGCATGAGTAAAGCGATACAGCATTTGTTTAGCTTTCTTTCTTCATTTAAGTAGTTGGGAAAAAAATCAGAAATTTATTAAAAAAAAAATTTGGTTTATGTTGCCTGTATTCAGAGACGCTTGCTTTTCGCATTGTGAGCTGTAGTTTTCTTTTTTTACTATTTTGATAGTTTATTTTTGTGGGGTGAGATGACCCAAAAAACACCAATTGATTTTTTTTTATGTATTTATTAGCCTTATGTATTAATCATCTTATAACTTCATCAATTGGACTTTTTTGGATGTGGTGATAATAAATGTTTTTTTGTTTTTTTTTCATGTCTTTAAGATTGGATTTTGGAAAACGGATATTGCAACACCAAAAAGAAAAAATGGTGGAGTGATGGAAATCACAGGATGGAGACATCGCTGATCTGCAAACAAAATATTCAAAATCTCTGGATGTTTTCAGTGTCTTAACTACGTGCAAAACTCCTGGCACTTCCACCTTCGATTGCTGTTATTGAAGTTAGTAATGGTCATCTGCGGAAGGTTCTGCCGTTGAATGCACTTGGGCAAATCATCAATATCCTCTGCTGGCAGCTCCTATGTAATTATTGACCAACAATGTCTCGAGAGGAGACAAGTCTGGAGACATTGCAACCACAGGAGCAGGTTTAGGCCTTGTAAGCAGCTCACAGTAACACGAACAACATGCGGTGTTGTCATGTCTACAAACGGCTCTTGGGACATTTTGGACAAATGGCCGCACCACTGGTTCCACCACCAAAGCAATGTAATGCATGCTGAGCGGTTAGTGATCTGCAATGAAAACCAGAGGGATCCGAATTCTGTAGATTGAACCATCCCACACCATAATCCCAGGAGTAGGACTGGTGTGATGTTCCTTCTTTAAGTTCTCTTTTTGGCATTGCCCATGAGGTCTCTATGACAATTTCCTTTTCCAAAACTAATGCGTGATTGATCACTGAAGAGGATAGACCTCTATTCCAGCCTCCATTGTTGTCCTTCTCTGCACCTTGATAGCCTTTGTGAGTGGTGGATTGAGGTCATTGAAGAGATCTTCAAGAGGAAACATTACAATGGTCATATTCCTGGGATTATGCACAATGTCCAGTAGACGGACCCCTCTAGTCTTTATTCCAGGTCATTAACAGCTCGGCGTTACATTGATTTCTTGGTAGAACCAAAGTGTCTGAAGAGCCATTCCTCAGCACTACAGCCTCAGGCTCCATGTTCCTCGTGTTACTGTGAGTCGCCTGCGTGGCGTAAACGTGGTCTCACGGCTGCATTGTCTCCGGACTCGTCTCCAACGAGCACATCCGGGACGTCAATGGTCGGTGATTACACAGGAGCTGCAAATCTTCATGATTTGCTCAAGTGCATTCAGTGGAAGAACCATCCTCAGACGACCACTAATAACCTCAGTGATGATAATCGAGCCTGGAAGTGTCGGGATTCCTGCTCGAGGCTCAAACTCTGGACTGGATAAATCAAGATGTTGTTTCCATTTTTTCCGTTTGCAGATCAGCGATGTCTCCATCCAGTGATCTCCACCACTTTCCCTCATGGTGTTGCAATTTCAATGAGGAGGAGTGTATGCATTCCATTAAATTCATGGGGGGAATATCGAGGCTGGACATGCTATAAATGTCCATAAGATGCAAAGAACATAAGACCCCCACGTATCTCAAGAACAGGGTCACTTGGTCGGAATAGAGAGGTGGGCGCACTTGCACTGATTTCGCCATTTTGTTTGTCTTGGCAATTTGGTGAACTCTTTTACAAGTCTACAGTGTGTAGCCAGGTGCGCATGCGCGGCGAACTGTCAGATGACGGCGGCACATAAGATGCATGTCCTATGGATATACCATAAATGTTTAAATTGGAAAACCCCTATAAAATAGTAATAAGTCTCATGGTTCATACACCGGTGGGTTCCCCAGAGCAACAAGAGCGGCCATTAGAGAAGAAAACACACTTTGTAGCAGTAATGTAAGTGCGGAATCTCAGCTAATTGGCAGCACCGGGCTTCCAGCACTATGGGTCCCCGGACTGGGAACATTTGTAGGGTTCTCCTGTATGAGTAAGGTTGGGATTCAGTGCCATATACCGTATCTGTATACCTCAGCCTCTCTGCAGCACTTACCTCCATACACGGAGGGGATTATTCAGTGGTGTCCCAGGAATTTCATCTTTCCTGTGTTCTCCATATTCATTTATCTCCACACCGTGTGATGTTTTATTAGTGTTGTCATAGTGATATTAGGAGGTACCGGTGACCTTGCCCTACTACCAGCCATGCACTGTATATGCTGGAGGCAGACGAGCGCCCCTGCGCTGTATCCCAATCATTAACTAATGTGGAGACAAAACGTTCCGCTGTCCCGTATGTTACTGTATATACAGTCATGGCTGAAAGTGTTGGCACCCTTGAAATTGTTCCACAAAATGAAGTATTTCTCCCAGATAATTGCAATTACACCTTTTGTTATACACATGTTTATTTCCTTTGTGTGTATTAGAAAAACGAAAAAAAAAAACTGAGAAAAAAAGACAAATTGGCCATAATTTCACACAAAACTAAAAATGGGCCGGACAAAATTGTTGGAACCCTCAGCTCAGTATTTGGTTGCACCCTTTGGAATAAATAACTGCAATCAATCGCTTCCTATAACCATCTATAAGCCTCTGTGATGCAGTGACCCCTGTTGCAGCTAGGGGGCGCCACTGTATGTGATCCTCAGGATATGCATGGAGGCGTAACTGTAATGGTGGTAATGAAACAGTATGGCTGGTATGTGTCGCAGAGGGAGTCTGCGCTGTAAGCCAGTAATGTAGTTGTTCTGGGACCTGTAGTCCCACAAGTGTTTGTATAGTTGTAAAGGGAGGCTTGCACAGTTAGTTGGAGAGCTGGGCGGGTCTGACTAACCACACATACCTCCCAGCCAAGGAAGGGGTTACAGGTACATAATGTGACCATAGTGTGGTCACATGGTGGAGAGTGTTTGGATCTGTATGGTCCGTTTGCAAGGTCCAGGTAAATCCTAGGTGTTAGGAGGGCTATCTTCCTGAAGAGCATGTGGTGGGGCTTTGGGAGCTGGTGGCCTGTGTGTTGGACGGTTCCAGGTGGGGATGGACTTCCTGATTAGCACGCGGAGAGGCCAGTGTGTTGGAAGGTCCTGGGAGTAGGACCGGATCCCTGAATAGCACACGGAAAGGCCAGTGTGTTGGAAGGTCCTGAGAGTAAGACCGGATCCCTGAATAGCACACTGAGAGGCCGAATGTGCAGAATCGGTGTCGGCCCTGAGTTGGGGAGCTACCGACCTTCGGAGGTTCTGGACTGTCATGAGTGCCCTGGTCGCAAGGACAGTCGCAAGCATCCCCGTTAGGCTGCTTTCCAGGATTGTGGACTGACAAGGAGTCAGTGTGTGGAGCAGGAGCTCCAGAAAGGTAACTTCAGATAAAGGGGTTTTCTATGAACTATGCGGTCTCCCACGATAACTGGACGAAGTGAGGTCCAACGTGATTAGAGACTGCAAACTAATGTCGTGTGTTTTATATGAGTAGAGACATTGATACGGCGTACGGACACCCCCTGGTAGCTAGCCAAGGAGGACTGGCGGGTGTAGCGTCTGAACTGTGAGTTAAAGCCATATATGAAGTATCTGAGTTAAAGCTGTAACTTAATGTCACCTGCTGGTGCCTATTGTGTCCCATGAAGTATGTAATGGACTGTACATGACCCAGTTTATGACTGCATAATAAACCGCATGGACTGTTTAAGTAAGAAAACGTTCCTGTTTGCCTGAATATCACGGACAAGTGAGTGTTCCCCAACCCGCTAGTGATCACGGCATTACACTACTTACACCTCTCGGCTAGAATTTGGGGCCACTCTTCTTACAATCGGCTCCAGGTAGCTCATATTTGAAGGCACAATATTAAAATCTCTTCACAGGTGATCAATGAGATTTAGATCCGAACTCATTGCTGCCATTTCAGAACTCTCCAGCGCTTTGTTTCCATCCATTTCTCGGGGCTTCTTGAAGTATGTTTGGGGTCATTGTCCTGCTGGAAGACTCATGGCCTAGGACGCAAACCCAGCTTTCTGACACTGGGCACTACATTGCCACTCAAAATCCTTTGGTAATCTTCATATTTCATGATGTCTTGCACACAGTCAAGGCATCCAGTGACACGGGCAGCAAAACAACCCAAGAATATCTTTGAGCCTCCACTATATTTAACTGTAGGTACAGTGTTCGTTTATTTTCACCCCTCATTCCATTTTCGGTAAACAGTAGAATGATGTGCTTTACCAAAAAGCTCTATCTTGGTCTCATCTTTCTACAAGACGCTTTCCTAGAAGTATTTTGGATTACTCATTTACATTTTGGCAAACTGCCATACCATTTCATCTCATTTACATGTGGACAGATAGTTTGCTCTAACACTGATGCACCCTAAGCCTGCAGGACAGCTTGAATTTTTTTGGAACTTGATTGGGACTGCTTTTCCACCATTAAAACTATCCTGCTTTACAACCTTTCCTCAGGTTTTTTCTGCTGTCCAGGGCCAGGGAGATTAGCTCCAGTGCCACAGATTGTAAATTTCTTCACTATGTTGAGCACCGTGAACAAAATAACATCAAGATCTCTGGAGATGGACTTGTAACATTGAGATTGTTGATATTTTTTAAAAGTTTTAGTTCTCAAGTCCTCAGACCGTTCTCTTCTCCTCTTTCGGTCCTCCATGCTTAGTGAGGCACACACAGACGCACAATGCAAAGATCGAGTCAACTTCTCCATTTTTTATCTGGTCTGAGGTGTGACTTTCATATTGCCCACACCTGTTACTTGCGACAGGTGAGTGTGAACGAGCATCACATGCTTGAAGCAAAGTTGTTTACCCACAATTTTGGAAATGTGCCAACAGTTTTTTCTGGCCCATTTGGGGGGTTTTGTGTGAAATTATGTCCAATCTGCCTTTTTTTTCTCTGTTTGTGTTGTTCCAGTACACAAAAGATGTAAACATGTGTATAACAAAACTGCAATTATTTTCTGGGAGAAATACTTCATTTTCTGGAACAATTTCAAGGGTGCAAACTCTTTTATGACTGTATGATAGTATGTGGCATGTGTGATAGTGTGTGTATGTGTATGATTGTGTGTTTGATAGAGTGTGGAACTGTTTATATGTAATATTGTATGTAATGTGTGTGGTCGATGACTAGACAGGCGCAGCCTCGCTCCATACAAGGGAATTGAGTCAGTCCGATCACGTCTAGTCAGAATGTGGCTGGAGGTATGAAAATTACCAAGCTCGGAAAGGGCCAGGTGTGCAGTGACGGCCTGTACTCGTGTACTCCAGTGTTCCTGAATATACAGCACATGGAGGACACGTACGGTATTATACAGCGCTTCTACCATTGTTTATGAGTTAGTTGAAAAAATAATTATTTTCTCATGGGAAACAACATATCAAGTGATCGCTAAATTCCGGCTGCTTGTAGTGCGGGTGTCTTACCACGTACCTCTGTTCAGGCCTGAGAGTCTCCTTGCACACAACCACTTCATGCAGGCGCAGTATTGATCCGGCGCCCATCAATACTCAGGAGAAACGTTCTGCATCGCCTGAGGTTACAGGAAGAAATCACCTGCAAAACGCTCATGTCACAGCAAAAGCAGACGGTGACCTGGGCCGACTCTGTCTTTTGCTTTTTTATAACAGGGTCTTCGGACACTTCAGTCTCCTCTCAGAATGGCAACTGGTGAAAGTGGATTACAAGTCAATTTATGGGAGGAAGTGTAACGACAATGACTTCGAAAGTTGGCACCTACACAACCAGGTAAAGTGTCATCAAGAATAGGAAAGACTGCAAAACTATCTATTATCTATCTGTTATCTATATATTATCTATCTATTATTTATATATTATCTATATATCATCTATCTATCATCTATCTATCTATTATTTATATATTATCTATCTATCTATCATCTATCTATTATCTATTATTTAAATAGTATCTGTCTATTATATATCTATTATCTATGTGTTATTTATCTATCTATCTTTTATCTAGCTATTTATTATCTATCTATCTAGCTATACATCTATCTATTATATATCTAATTGTCTATCTACAGTTCCATTATCTATCTATCTATTATCTATCTATCTATCTATCTATCTATCTATCTATCTATCTATCTATCTATCTATTATCTATGTATCTATTATCTATGTATCTATTATCTATATATTATCTTTTATCTAGCTATTTATTTATCTATCTATCTATCTATTATCTATCTATCTATTATCTATCTATCTATCTATTTATCTATTATCTATCTATTATCTATCTATCATCTATCTATATTTATCTATTATTTATCTATCTATCTATTTATCTATTATCTATCTATTATCTATCTATTATCTATCTATTATCTATCTATCATCTATCTATATTTATCTATTATTTATCTATCTATCTATCTATTTATCTATTCTCTATCTATTATCTATCATCTATCTATCTATTATCTATCTATCTATTTATCTATTATCTATCTATTATCTATCTATCTATCATCTATCTATCTATTTATCTATTATCTATCTATTATCTATCTATCATCTATCTATATTTATCTATTATTTATCTATCTATCTATTTATCTATTATCTATCTATTATCTATCTATTATCTATCTATCATCTATCTATTATCTATCTATCATCTATCTATATTTATCTATTATCTATCTATTATCTATCTATCATCTATCTATATTTATCTATTATTTATCTATCTATCTATTTATCTATTATCTATCTATTATCTATCTATTATCTATCTATCATCTATCTATTATCTATCTATCATCTATCTATATTTATCTATTATCTATCTATCTATCTATCTATCTATCTATCTATCTATCTATCATCTATCTATCTATTTATCTATTATCTATCTATTATCTATCTATATCTATCTATTATCTATTTATCTATTATCTATCTATCATCTATCTATTATCTATCTATCATCTATCTATATTTATCTATTATCTATCTATTATCTATCTATTATCTATGAGAAAATGAAAATCCGACAATCCTGTGCTTTGTGGGTTTACATCTCGACATGAAATCTAGCCTTTCATACAGGGGCAGCACTGGAATGATCTGAGGCACGGGGATAAATCCGTCCTTCCCTCCCTCACAATTTGTTCGTTGTTAATCATATGTGGAAAAGCAACTTTTCATTTTCAATGCATTTGTCCTTTGATCGTGTATAGACCCCTGTGGGAGCGGTGATGGGGACAATGCTCAGAGCTGTGACGTATTAGTCTGGACGCCTCTTCTAAATCTCCACTGTGAACTCGTCTCCATCAATACAATCGCACTTCATGTTTTAATGATTATTTTATGTTGAGTTTTTCACCCAGTTTATCAGATAAGTTTTAATTCTGCTCCCCCTCCTCTCTGACGGCGTGCTGTGCGACAGACAGGGAGAAACTGCAGCTGCATCTCCCTCCTTCCCATCTACTGTTCTCTGTATTACTGCCAGGGGTTTACTACATGAGGAGAAGGATAGCGACGATGTCACACCCCCCCCAGCAGCTTCTCTCATCTCCTGTCTACATCTATAGACAGTAATATGGAGATATAACGCTCCGCTCTTGTGGGGAGAATTTCTACAAGATTTTGGAGGCTTCTGTGAGAATTTTTGCTCCTTAATCCTGACGAGCATTTGTGGGGTCAGACCCTGATGTTGGGGGGAGGCACAATCTCCATTATAGCTGTTGGATGGGGCTGAGGTCCGGGCTCTGTGCGGACGCTCATGTTCTCCCTGCCCTGTCTGTATGGACCCTGTGCACAGTCATGGGGGCAGATAAGGGTCTTCCCCAAACTGTTCACACAAAGATGAAGCTACAATTGTCCACAATGTCTTGTGGTGAAGGCTCCTCCACCAGACGCAGATAGAAAGTGTGATCCGTCACTGCACAGAACACGTCTCCTCCAGAGTCCAGTGGTGGCGGCTTTACACCGCTCCATCCGACGCTCGGCATTGTGCTTGGTGATGTACGGCTGTGTGCAGCTGCTCGGCCATGATGCTCCTCGCGGGGGCGCAGTGTTTGTGCTGATACTAGAGGAGGCCTGGACTGAACTTATGGGGTCAACAGAGCGGTGGTGACTTTCCTGTCCTCTGCTCATCACTCGGCCCCCCCCCCCCCCCCGATCTGTAACATTACGGGGTCTCCACTTTCCAATAATATAACTCACAGGTGATGGGAAAGATCCAGGAGAAAGAAATGTCATGGACGCACTTGTTACCCCAGGGGTTCAGGACCACACTATCAGTGATCTGTGCACCTCCGGCCGATCTGCCACGTTAGTATAGAAGTTATACACCAGGGATGGGGGGCCAGAGGTTATACACCAGGGATGGGGGGACGGAGGTTATACACCAGGGATGGGGGGACGGAGGTTATACACCAGGGATGGGGGGACGGAGGTTATACACCAGGGATGGGGGGACGGAGGTTATACACCAGGGATGGGGGGACGGAGGTTATACACCAGGGATGGGGGGACGGAGGTTATACACCAGGGATGGGGGGACGGAGGTTATACACCAGGGATGGGGGGACGGAGGTTATACACCAGGGATGGGGGGACGGAGGTTATACACCAGGGATGGGGGGACGGAGGTTATACACCAGGGATGGGGGGACGGAGGTTATACACCAGGGATGGGGGGACGGAGGTTATACACCAGGGATGGGGGGACGGAGGTTATACACCAGGGATGGGGGGACGGAGGTTATACACCAGGGATGGGGGGACGGAGGTTATACACCAGGGATGGGGGGACGGAGGTTATACCCCAGGGATGGGGGACGGAGGTTATACACCAGGGATGGGGGGACGGAGGTTATACACCAGGGATGGGGGGACGGAGGTTATACACCAGGGATGGGGGGACGGAGGTTATACACCAGGGATGGGGGGACGGAGGTTATACACCAGGGATGGGGGGACGGAGGTTATACACCAGGGATGGGGGGACGGAGGTTATACACCAGGGATGGGGGGACGGAGGTTATACACCAGGGATGGGGGGACGGAGGTTATACACCAGGGATGGGGGGACGGAGGTTATACACCAGGGATGGGGGGACGGAGGTTATACACCAGGGATGGGGGACGGAGGTTATACACCAGGGATGGGGGGACGGAGGTTATACACCAGGGATGGGGGGACGGAGGTTATACACCAGGGATGGGGGGACGGAGGTTATACACCAGGGATGGGGGGACGGAGGTTATACACCAGGGATGGGGGGACGGAGGTTATACACCAGGGATGGGGGGACGGAGGTTATACACCAGGGATGGGGGGACGGAGGTTATACACCAGGGATGGGGGGACGGAGGTTATACACCAGGGATGGGGGGACGGAGGTTATACACCAGGGATGGGGGGATGGAGGTTATACACCAGGGATGGGGGGACGGAGGTTATACACCAGGGATGGGGGGACGGAGGTTATACCCCAGGGATGGGGGACGGAGGTTATACACCAGGGATGGGGGGACGGAGGTTATACACCAGGGATGGGGGGACGGAGGTTATACACCAGGGATGGGGGGACGGAGGTTATACACCAGGGATGGGGGGACGGAGGTTATACACCAGGGATGGGGGGACGGAGGTTATACACCAGGGATGGGGGGACGGAGGTTATACATCAGGGATGGGGGGACGGAGGTTATACACCAGGGATGGGGGGACGGAGGTTATACACCAGGGATGGGGGGACGGAGGTTATACACCAGGGATGGGGGGACGGAGGTTATACACCAGGGATGGGGGGACGGAGGTTATACACCAGGGATGGGGGGACGGAGGTTATACACCAGGGATGGGGGGACGGAGGTTATACATCAGGGATGGGGGGACGGAGGTTATACATCAGGGATGGGGGGACGGAGGTTATACATCAGGGATGGGGGGACGGAGGTTATACACCAGGGATGGGGGGACGGAGGTTATACACCAGGGATGGGGGGACGGAGGTTATACATCAGGGATGGGGGGATGGAGGTTATACACCAGGGATGGGGGGATGGAGGTTACAATGGCGGAAATGGGGCCAGATATGGACACCAGAGTGGGGGACTGGATGGCGACACTGGGTGGCGAGGGGGTCGGAAGTTATACATTAGATGCAATGGAATGTTATACCATTGGGTCAATGGGACTGAAGGAAACATGGAAATCAATGATTAAGACCCTCAACAGCGACTCTTCTCCCTACAGTATAGCTGCACCTCAGGGCCACGGCTGCCAGGCCACCATTATACACGGCCCGTGGTAGATTGGGGCTTTCCTGTGGACTTTGCAATGAGAGTTGAACCTATAAATTTCACCTCTGAAAACAAGATGCCACGTTCCTTCTCCTGGATCAGTCGTCTTGCAGCCTGTGGGGCAGCATTTAGCACCTTAATCACGGGACAGATTGATATTCCGCTTTGTTACGTCGCCGTTAATCATTATCGGCCCCTAAACGAGAAACAAACACAAGATATCGATTTGTATCCAATAACTGCATTTTTGCTTGCCGGAATTTTAAAAATAAATGTAATTCTGGCTTTTTCGATCTTCTGGGAAATGGAAGGTAAATGGCGCAATTAAGAGCACAATAAACAGAAGAGACCTAGAAATACACACAGATATAGAACTTAGTGCCATTAGGCCATAAGCCGAGCTCATAAGTGGAAAATGCCTTAATATAAGCACTCTGGTACTTATCCGAGTCTTGAGGAGGTCATTAAAGGAACGCAGAACAAATGGAGTCACTTTAAGGAGCATTACATCCTGAGAGGTGCGGAGACAAGCCGTGCTGGAGAGAAAGTGCAGAGGGACAAAGTGATAAAAGTCAGAGGGTAAGCCAGGAGAAAGGGGGCTTCAGAGCAGAAATCATACTGGGCCCTTCCACCAGAGTTCTGCAAACCCAGGACTGAAGTCTGGTGGTTACAGATGAGTCAATCCATTTGCAAACATTCCAGTTTGTTACAAAGTTTCCCCATAAATGTGCAATTGTCAGAATTCAAAAATTTGAGAGAATTTGCACAAATCCGCCGCCATTTTGCCGGATTCTTTTGAGGTCTATGAATATATTGAAATATAAAATTTACTTTCTACTTACTTTTTCTTTCAACTGTTCTTAATTTACCCTTAAGGGAAGACAGGAGCTGTGAAATCTGCTTCTATCACTTCTACGGGGACCTCTTTAAATAACATTTGATAATAAAGAGTTGAAGGGTTTGTTCCAGTAATGCCCATAAATATCAGGAATACAAACATAATAAATGGCGATCTTCATGTTTTTACATTGCAGCGTTTGTACAGGTGGCATGTAATACTCCATTTCACCTGTAGTGGTCACTGCAGTGGATATGTGTCTAGCCTGTCCTGCAGCGATCAGTTGATCACTAATGTTTTCATTGCTCTGATTTACAGTGATACATTGTAACCAGCCCAAGGTTACGTCAAAAGCATTAGTTCAGGTTTTCTGCCTCTAAATGAATGTTTCCATTCACTGATAGCTTCCAAACAGCAGTTTATGTAAGTTTTCTGATGTAAAACTGTTTGAAATGTTGCAAAAACAGTTGCACTAAAATTAAGAAATGTTTGGGGGTTTTACACCAGGTCTACCAAGCTTTTGAAAAATGACGTACATTTAAAAAAAAAAAAAAAATCTATTCCAGACTCTGCCCAGAGTTACATTTTTCATGCTGGTGCAGCTAAAAATACGCCAAATCCATAAAGAGGCAGCAAATTTTAATGAACTTGGTGCACCTTCCTCTTGCACACTATTCATCAAGTGTGGCATGCAAAACACCAAGTCCAGCATGAAAAACAATAAGTGCGGCATGCAAAACACCAAGTCCGGCATGCAAAACACCAAGTCCGGCATGCAAAACGCCAAGTCCGGCATGCAAAACGCCAAGTCCGGCATGCAAAACGCCAAGTCCGACATGCAAAATGCCAAGTCCGGCAGGCAAAATGCCAAGTCTGGCACGCAAAACGCCAAGTCCGGCATGCAAAATGCCAAGTCCGGCATGCAAAATGCCAAGTCCGGCATGCAAAATGCCAAGTCCGGCATGCAAAATGCCAAGTCCGGCATGCAAAACGCCAAGTCCGACATGCAAAATGCCAAGTCCGGCAGGCAAAATGCCAAGTCTGGCACGCAAAACGCCAAGTCCGGCATGCAAAACGCCAAGTCCGGCATGCAAAATGCCAAGTCCGGCATGCAAAATGCCAAGTCCGGCATGCAAAACGCCAAGTCCGGCATGCAAAACACCAAGTCCGACATGCAAAATGCCAAGTCCGGCAGGCAAAATGCCAAGTCTGGCACGCAAAACGCCAAGTCCGGCATGCAAAATGCCAAGTCCGGCATGCAAAATGCCAAGTCCGGCATGCAAAATGCCAAGTCCGGCATGCAAAACACCAAGTCCGGCATGCAAAATGCCAAGTCCGGCATGCAAAATGCCAAGTCCGGCATGCAAAACGCCAAGTCCGGCATGCAAAATGCCAAGTCCGGCATGCAAAATGCCAAGTCCGGCATGCAAAATGCCAAGTCCGGCATGCAAAACACCAAGTCCGACATGCAAAATGCCAAGTCCGGCAGGCAAAATGCCAAGTCTGGCACGCAAAACGCCAAGTCCGGCATGCAAAATGCCAAGTCCGGCATGCAAAATGCCAAGTCCGGCATGCAAAACGCCAAGTCCGGCATGCAAAACGCCAAGTCCGGCATGCAAAATGCCAAGTCCGGCATGCAAAACGCCAAGTCCGGCATGCAAAATGCCAAGTCCGGCAGGCAAAATGCCAAGTCCGGCACGCAAAACGCCAAGTCCGGCATGCAAAATGCCAAGTCCGGCATGCAAAATGCCAAGTCCGACATGCAAAAAGCCAAGTCCGACATGCAAAACGCCAAGTCCGACATGCAAAACGCCAAGTCCGGCATGCAAAATGCCAAGTCCGGCATGCAAAATGCCAAGTCCGACATGCAAAATGCCAAGTCCGGCATGCAAAACGCCAAGTCCAACATGCAAAACGCCAAGTCCGACATGTAAAACGCCAAGTCCGACATGCAAAACGCCCGTCTGGATGGATTGGGCTCAAAGTGAACTAGAAATGTGCAGAATGTCCTCTCTTTACACAGGAATGGCCATGTGTATAAATAAGTAATAAGTCGTCCGTCCCTCCGTCCAGCTTTTCCCCGTGGTTTTATTCTCTGCAGAATATGCAGATTTTCCCTCACTGACTGCAGCGTCTCGCAGGATTAAAAGCTCCTCATCTCCTGGCTGTAACCTAACCAAGAACGAGCGGCTCCATAATTATCCCGCAATTAAAAGCAGCGTAGGTGTTCTCCCCGAAGGAAGTTCGTTTATCTGTGTTATATTGATTACGCCCACCTTCTCCTCGCACAGAAATGTTATTACAGCTGCCGAGGATTAAGGTACTAAAATATTCATTTAACCTTTCATGATCGGAGGCGCAGAAGTGAACGCAAAGCGAAAATCTCCTATCTCTTCTGAGACGCTTGTTTCCAACTAAAAGCTTAAGATTAAGAGGCTCCATGTCTGGAGATGTTACTGTCTGCAAAAGGCAAGGAGGGGTCCTCAAGATGTGTTATTTAAGAATTATCTATCTATTATCTATTAATAATCTATTACCTATCTATTATCTATTTATTATATATCTTTATATTAACTATTATCTATCTATTATCTATCTATCATCTGTCTATTATTTATCTATTATCTATCTATTATCTATCTATATATCTATCATCTATCTATCTATTATCTATCTATCTATTATCTATCATGTATCTATTCTATTATCTATCTTTCTATTATCTATTATCCATTTATCTATTATCTATCAATTATCTATTATCTATTTATCTATTATCTATCTAGTATATATTTATTATCTATCTATCATCTATCTATCTTCTATCTATTATCTATATATATATCTAATCATCCATTATCTACATATCATCTATTATCTATCTATCTATCTATTATCTATCATCTATTATCTATGTATATATTTATCTATTATTTATTATAGATATAGTATATTATCTATGTGCTAACTATTATCTATCTATATATCTATTATCTGTCTGTCTGTCTTTGAGAAAAAGAAAATCAGTACCAATCCTCTGCTCTGTGGGATCATGCCCCAAGGTCCTTGAACCAATGGACAATAAAATGTAATGTTTCATACAGAACTGAGGCATGGAATAAATCCACTGTCTTTGGAATGTTGCCTCTTTTTTAGGAACTTCCTTCCTCCCTCATTCCCTCCCTCCTCCCTTCCTCCTTTCTCCCTCTCTTTCTCCTCTCCCTTCCTCTTTTCCTACACTCCCTCCATCCATTCCTTCCTCCCTCCCTTGTTTCCCTCCCTCTTCTTTCCCTTCCTTTCTTTTCCTCCTCCCTCCCTTCCTTCTTCACTCCCTTCCTTCTCTCCCTCCCTCAATCCATTACTTCCTTTCCCCTCCCTACTTTCCTTCTTTCCCTCCCCTCCTTCCTTCCTCCCTCCCTTCCCTCCCTTCCTTCCATCCCTACTTCCCTTCTTTCCCTCCCTCCCTTCCTTCCCCCACTCCTTCCTTCCTCCCTCCCTCCCTTCCCTCCATCTTTCCTTTCCTCCCTACTTCCCCTCTTTCCTCCCTTCTTTCCTTCCTACATCCCTTCACTCCCCCCTCTCTTCCCTCCCTCCCTTCCTTCCTTCCTTCCTCCCCTCCTTCCTTCCCCCCTCCATCCCTTCCGTCCTTCTTTCTTTTCCTCCCTACTTCCCCTCTTTCCTCCCTTCTTTCCTTCCTACATCCCTTCACTCCCCCTCTCTTCCCTCCCTCCCTTCCTTCCTTCCTCCCTCCCTCCCTTCCCTCCTTCTTTCCTTTCCTCCTTACTTCCCCTCTTTCCTCCCTTCTTTCCTTCCTACATCCCTTCACTCCCCTCCTTCCTCCCCTCCTTCCTTCCTCCCTTCCCTCCTTCTTTCCTTTCCTCCCTACTTCCCCTCTTTCCTCCCTCCCTTCCTTCCTTCCCTCCTTCCTTCCTTCCCTCCTTCTTTCCTTTCCTCCCTACTTCCCCTCTTTCCTTCCCTTCTTTCCTTCCTACATCCCTTCACTCCCCCTCTCTTCCCTCTCTTCCTTCCTCCACTCCTTCCTTCCTCCCTTCCCTCCCTACTTCCCCTCTTTCCTTCCCTTCTTTCCTTCCTACATCCCTTCACTCCCCCTCTCTTCCCTCTCTTCCTTCCTCCACTCCTTCCTTCCTCCCTTCCCTCCTTTCCTTTCCTCCCTACTTCCCCTCTTTCCTCCCTTCTTTCCTTCCTACATCCCTTCACTCCCCCTCTCTTCCCTCCCTCCCTTCCTTCCCTCCTTCCTCTCCTCCTTCCTTCCTCCCTTCCCTCCTTCTTTCCTTTCCTCCCTACTTCCCCTCTTACCTCCCTCCTTTCCTTCCTACATCCCTTCACTCCCCCTCTCTTCCCTCCCTCCCTTCCTTCCCTCCTTCCTCTCCTCCTTCCTTCCTCCCTTCCCTCCTTCCTCTCCTCCTTCCTTCCTCCCTTCCCTCCTTCTTTCCTTTCCTCCCTACTTCCCCTCTTTCCTCCCTTCTTTCCTTCCTACATCCCTTCACTCCCCCCTCTCTTCCCTCCCTCCCCTCCTTCCTCCCCTCCTTCCTTCCTCCCTTCCCTCCTTCTTTCCTTTCCTCCCTACTTCCCCTCTTTCCTCCCTCCCTTCCTTCCTTCCCTCCTTCCTTCCTCCCTCCCTTCCCTCCTTCTTTCCTTTCCTCCCTACTTCCCCTCTTTCCTCCCTTCTTTCCTTCCTACATCCCTTCACTCCCCCTCTCTTCCCTCCCTCCCTTCCTTCCTTCCCTCCTTCCTTCCTCCCCTCCCTCCTTTACTTTCCTCCCTACTTCACCTCTTTCCTCCCTCCCTTCCTTCCCTCCTTCCTTCCTCCCTTCCCTCCTTCTTTCCTTTCCTTCCTACTTCCCATCTTTCCTTCCCTTCTTTCCTTCCTACATCCTTTCACTCCCCCCTCTCTTCCCTCCCTCCCCTCCTTCCTTCCTCCCCTTCTTCGTTTCTCCCTCCCTTCCCTCCTTCTTTCCTTTCCTCCCTTCTTTCCTTCCTACATCCCTTCCTTCCTTCCCTCCCTCCTTCCTCCCTTCCCTCCTTCTTTCCTTTCCTCCCTACTTCCCCTCTTTCCTTCCCTTCTTTCCTTCCTACATGCCTTCACTCCCCCCTCTCTTCCTTTCCTCTGATTGCTGCTTACCCACCTCGATCGTCCTCAGTTCGGCCCGGCCAGTGGTTCTGTCCCCCTGCAGACATTTTGTGGCCTTCACTGACTTTCTCTTCCTTCTTCCGGCCTCCATTTCTGTGCAGCGCACATCGCACAGGACGCATTACTGGACATGGACTATCAGCACATAGACAAGAGCACTGAACATAGGTCCATTCAAGAGCACACACCCGGCAGTGCCGCAGCCGAGAAATACAATACAATGGCATATAGAAACAAATAGAACAATGCAAAATCATAGGGGCAGCATGCAAATGAGCTCTCCTCCAGAAGGAAGACGGCTGACTCTGCAGTGCTCCTGATTGGAGGCAGTTACCCTATAAGTCAATGTCTGACCCTTCAATAAACTTTATTTAGAGAAACCAGAGTTGTCTACAAAAAGAATAAAAACCCATCAGACAATTTTCTTGTGGAAGCAATGGTTCCCCCTGGACCACAGTCAGAGGCTTCTCACCCAGCGGATGAGAGGGAAGAGCCAACAACCGCTTTCATTATAGCGGAGACAATGGTTTGTGCTCATGTATAGAACAGCTGCCACCAATAGGTGGCGCAGGAGATACAGTTCTCTTCCTCCTGCAGGAGAGTTCATTTGCATACCAATTTCCCAGGAAGCATTGCCTGACCTGCAAGGAGACACAGTGTAGCACTATTACACATTCTCGTTCCTCATCGCTGATGTTTCATCCTCTACTTTTTAGAGAGATTTTTGTGTGATGGGAGAGAGGAAAACATATCGAAAGAGGAGACCTGGATCCAAGTGTCTGCTTGGAAAGGACTACCTGCGGACGATCACCGAGCCCTGCCTCTGCTCACATTGGGACTTTGAGTGGTGAGTAATTGCAATAAGTAAGTAGTCTGATCATCAGTTCTGGGAATTGCCCTAGGCGATGAAAGGGTTAATTGCGATCTTCATTTCCATCTGCTCTACACATTGGGTTGCAAATTTTTTACTTTCTCCTTCAAGAGATGCATAAAAGTTCTGCTGGTTTCCTGTTGGTTCTCAGACTGCAAGACTTTACACAGGGCCAGCGCCAGAAGCAGTGCCAGGGCCTAACCAGTGCGTAACACCCACAGCAGACGCATGGCGAATGTCTGCGCTGTGTGTATTCCTCTTCACACGCAGATTCCGTCAGCGATCGCTCATCTGCACTGCGCCATTGAATAACATGGGTGCTTGTGCACTGAAAACACGGCCGTGTGAACAACCCATAGGTGCTGCTGTCAGTCATGGAAAACGGGGGAGGGTGTAACATCCAGAGCACGTGGACCCCCTGCTGCATGACTGAGCGGTATCAATTGCATTATCATGGCAGGTGGGGAGGTGGCCCACTGAGGGCTACTGCCTGCCATGTACGATTATGTAGCCTGCGGCCGGACATCATGGGAGACAGGTAATATTACAATATTGCAGTGTATTGTACAAGCGATCAAGTGATTTCAAGACCAATAAAAAAAGTGATAAAAAATGTTTTAAAAATAACAATAAATACATAAAAGTTGCCATCATTCACCCCCTCACTGAAATATAATCTATTTAGTAAATAAAATCTATTTCTCATAAATAATAAAATATCCTAACAATTATCCTGTATGGTGGACACCGAAACAAAAATATCAACATGGTAGAATTGCTGTTTTTTTTGTTGTTTTTTTCACCTCCTTAAAAAAAATGGAATATAAAAAAAGATCCAAAAGTCGTACGGACCCCAAGATGGTAAAAATACAATGTTACAACTTGTAATAATAAATAATATAAATAATAATAAATAATTCAATAATAATAATAATAATAATAATAATAATAATAATAGCCTTGATACAACTCTATCAACCGAATATAAAGGTTGTAGCTCTTGGAAATCGAGGAGGAAAAATGGAGAGCAAAGAGGGGTCGGCATAAACCTGGAGCCGGCGCTGGATTCTCACCCCAGTGCATTGGGGTAACGTATAGTTATAGGTACGGTAGGTGCAATAATAAGTATCACTAATAGGTGATCGTTCTGCAGGACGTCGGCCATTCGTCCACTTTGGGTCAGGGCACTGATACTGCCAATTATTGCATTGGGGAGATGGTCTCTCATACAAAGACCCCCCAGACATTGATGGCAATCATGCCTCTAAGACCCCCTATAAATACGTGACCGACAACAATGTGAAGTCCTGGAACCCCGCAGTCTTCATTCCTTCCTCTCCCTTTAAGACCCGGACGTTGTTGCGGCAGCGCGGCCCGGAGAACGCTGTCGGCTTTAATACACATTTAATAGCCGCTAATGAACACGAGTCCGTCCTGGAGGGGAGACGGAAACGTTGTTTTTAATTTTGTGAATTATTAATGTGAGCCTTTGGTTCCGTAAAGCAGAGCGAGTGAAGAGATTTTAATCAGCATGTCGCCCGCAGGCGCGTCTTATGATGAGAAGCTAGGAAAGCGTTCGCAGACATTTAATGTAAAGACTGGAAAAAAACTGATTGAACTTTTGGGTCTGGGTAGAATCTGCAGCTTCAGTAAATCACACGCTATGGTGATATGCGGGAAAATCAATCGTAGAAGGGCGCCAGGAAAGAGGAAAGTCCACACAAGTAAGGGGGCATAGACCACCTGGCCTGCGGAGTATGGCCATTCATACCCCGGGGTGTGTACACTTTTGCAATGACTCCTTCCATCATAGTTTGGATACATTCTATCTACTATTTCAATTTCCACCAACGGGTAACAAGTCCCTGGTGGCCTAGGGCAGCGAAAGGAGTTTGAAAATCCTCATCCCCCCAGGTCCAGTTGTTTTAATAAAATAAACAGCGCTTTATTCACCCTCTTCAGGTCCGACTCAGAGTCTCCACCACTGCTCTTCCTGATGGCGCTGCAGCCAATCAGAGAGCTCAGATAACGGCACAAGCCCCTCAGAGCAACTGAGCTCCTTCATTACTGTCAACGTGACATCAGAACTGCAGACAGCAGCGGAGACTCAGTGTTGGACCCGGGGAGGGTGAGTAAGGTAAATATAGATTTTTTTTCTTTTAAACAAGCTGTAGTCGTGGAACAGGGATTTATCCATAACTATAAAACCTCTTCAAAGGGAATCTGTCACCAGTTTTTGACACCTAATCTGAGAGCAGGATGATGTAGGGGCAGAGACCCTGATTCCAGTGATGAGTCACTTACTGGGTTACTTGCTGCAGTTTTGAGAAAATCACAGTTTTATCAGCAGAAGGTTATCAATAGAGGGCTACTTTGCAAAATTTACACAAATCTGGCGAATCCAAATTTTTTTTTTTTTTTAATTTTAAAGTGATTTTTTTTCCCATCGGAGTAAATCGCTCATCTCTATTTGTTGGTCTCTGGTCTCCAACAGGCATTTATTATGTTGGATTAAATGTAGGGAATAAAAAAGTAACGTAAGTTCTTAATTCTTTCATATCCTTCCTCCTTCCATTCGGAAACCTCAGCTCAGACCCGTCCCCAGTCTGGCGGTGAGACAACTGCCTGCAGCAGAAACCTCCCCTATTTCTCCCCTGACACAGTGATCCTTCTCCCCGACCATCGACCTGACAAACATTGCTCAGAAGAACATTAACGTGGAGCCATCACCGCACCCGCGCCGTCAATTATTCACCCGCTGGTTGCTGCGATCACGACTCCGCTCCGCCTCCATTGATGATGCAGTAAATTCTTTTCATCCAACGATGTGAAAAATCTGATAATTTGGGATTCATTTCAGATGCAGAAATGTAATATAATGTGGAATTTCACAAGTTTGGTGACAATGAGGACATTTCTTGGCACTTTTCTATGACCACTGCCCAATAATACGGAATATTTAATAATCTGGCACCTACTTCTAGATATGATGATGTATTAAATAAATATTAAGAAATGTTGAAGTTCCGAATTAGTTTTTTTTCCTGCTAGAGGACATGATACAAGCGTGTAGGAGCCAATTGTAATTTCTCTATTTCCATTGTCAGTGACTACGGCTATGAGCGACAAGGGAAGAACCAGTGCACCCCGGCCTTCTGGTTCAACCCGGCGTCCATCTCCAAGGAGTGCAGCCAGGGGCAGAGCTACCTGAAGAGCAGCGGGTGAGATACACTGACATAGAAAATCATTAATGCCTAGAATCGACACAATATATCAGATTAATCACCTTATTACTATTTGTTTTTATTTTATTATTGATTTATGCAGCATAGAAAAAAATGTCTTGTGTGATGGAAACCATCAGCAAGCTGCTATTGATGGACTGGTAGTTTGCTCTTTATCTTGTGTGGTGGAAACCATCAGCAAGCTGCTATTGATGGACTGGTAGTTTGCTCTTTATCTTGTGTGGTGGAAACAATCAGCAAGCTGCTATTGATGGACTGGTAGTTTGCTCTTTATCTTGTGTGGTGGAAACAATCAGCAACCTGCTATTGATGGACTGGTAGTTTGCTCTTTATCGTGTGTTGTGGAAACAATCAGCAAGCTGCTATTGATGGACTGGTAGTTTGCTCTTTATCTTGTGTGATGGAAACCATCAGCAAGCTGCTATTGATGGACTGGTAGTTTGCTCTTTATCTGGTGTGATGGAAACCATCAGCAAGCTGCTATTGATGGACTGGTAGTTTGCTCTTTATCTTGTGTGATGGAAACCATCAGCAAGCTGCTATTGATGGACTGGTAGTTTGCTCTTTATCTTGTGTGATTAAAACCATCAGCAAGCTGCTATTGATGGACTGGTAGTTTGCTCTTTATCTTGTGTGGTGGAAACCATCAGCAAGCTGCTACTGATGGACTGGTAGTTTGCTCTTTATCTTGTGTGATTGAAACCATCAGCAAGATGCTATTGATGGACTGGTAGTTTGCTCTTTATCTTGTGTGGTGGAAACCATCAGCAAGCTGCTACTGATGGACTGGTAGTTTGCTCTTTATCTTGTGTGATGGAAACCATCAGCAAGCTGCTATTGATGGACTGGTGGTTTGCTCTTTATCTTGTGTGATGGAAACCATCAGCAAGCTGCTATTGATTGACTGGTAGTTTGCTCTTTATCTTGTGTGGTGGAAACCATCAGCAAGCTGCTATTAATGGACTGGTGGTTTGCTCTTTATCTTGTGTGGTAGAAACCATCAGCAAGCTGCTATTGATGGACTGGTAGTTTTCTCTTTATCTTGTGTGATGGAAACCATCAGCAAGCTGCTATTGATGGACTGGTAGTTTGCTCTTTATCTGGTGTGATGGAAACCATCAGCAAGCTGCTATTGATGGACTGGTAGTTTGCTCTTTATCTTGTGTGATGGAAACCATCAGCAAGCTGCTATTGATGGACTGGTAGTTTGCTCTTTATCTTGTGTGATTGAAACCGTCAGCAAGCTGCTATTGATGGACTGGTAGTTTGCTCTTTATCTTGTGTGGTGGAAACCAGCAGCAAGCTGCTACTGATGGACTGGTAGTTTGCTCTTTATCTTGTGTGATTGAAACCATCAGCAAGATGCTATTGATGGACTGGTAGTTTGCTCTTTATCTTGTGTGGTGGAAACCATCAGCAAGCTGCTACTGATGGACTGGTAGTTTGCTCTTTATCTTGTGTGATGGAAACCATCAGCAAGCTGCTATTGATGGACTGGTGGTTTGCTCTTTATCTTGTGTGATGGAAACCATCAGCAAGCTGCTATTGATTGACTGGTAGTTTGCTCTTTATCTTGTGTGGTGGAAACCATCAGCAAGCTGCTATTGATGGACTGGTAGTTTGCTCTTTATCTTGTGTGGTAGAAACCATCAGCAAGCTGCTATTGATGGACTGGTAGTTTTCTCTTTATCTTGTGTGATGGAAACCATCAGCAAGCTGCTATTGATGGACTGGTGGTTTGTTCTTTATCTTGTGTGATGGAAACCATCAGCAAGCTGCTATTGATTGACTGGTAGTTTGCTCTTTATCTTGTGTGGTGGAAACCATCAGCAAGCTGCTATTGATGGACCGGTGGTTTGCTCTTTATCTTGTGTGGTAGAAACCATCAGCAAGCTGCTATTGATGGACTGGTAGTTTGCTCTTTATCTTGTGTGGTAGAAACCATCAGCAAGCTGCTATTGATGGACTGGTAGTTTGCTCTTTATCTTGTGTGGTAGAAACCATCAGCAAGCTGCTATTGATGGACTGGTGGTTTGCTCTTTATCTTGTGTGGTAGAAACCATCAGCAAGCTGCTATTGATGGACTGGTAGTTTTCTCTTTATCTTGTGTGATGGAAACCATCAGCAAGCTGCTATTGATGGACTGGTAGTTTGCTCTTTATCTTGTGTGGTAGAAACCATCAGCAAGCTGCTATTGATGGACTGGTAGACACAAAAGAGAATAGTAAAACCAAAAACACTCAGTTTGAAAAAATGTTGCAGTAATCCGCAAGTGCTAGTAAAAGATGTAAAAAACAGGGTATTTGGTTGATACGTTTTTTGCAAAAAATGTATACTAAGCTGCTCTACCAATCTTCACGGTATACCCTTATCAGAGCAGTCCTAACTAATGTATGCAATCCCTATCTGATGTATTTAAAAACCTGATCATCTGTATATAACCTGTGTGAACAGGGTTCAGAGAGGAAAAAATCCATGTGTGCATACAGGGTAGAACAGCTTTTGTGCAGATAGCCCAGGAGGAGTGGTGGAACTCCCCAGTCTTGTAGACACAAGAGAACAATTATGGAAACAGGAACACATGGGCTACTTGCACAGTGAACAAGTCTGTATGATCATGTTCACACACCACCAAGAAACCTGAAGACACAAAAGAGAACAGTAAAACCAAAAACACTCAGTTTGAAAAAATGTTGCAGTAATCCGCAAGTGCCCATGTGTTCCATTTTTTGCAAAAAACGTATCAACCAAATACCCTGTTTTTTACATCTTTTACTAGCACTTGCGGATTACTGCAACATTTTTTCAAACTGAGTGTTTTTGGTTTTACTATTCTCTTTTGTGTCTTCTTATTATTAATTAAGTCATAATAATTTAATCAAAACATTGTTAATCTTGTTGAGTTACATACTATCCTGCAGCAACCTCCAGAGCTGCACTCACTATTCTGCTGGTGCAGTCACTGTGTACATACATCACATTACCGATCCTGAGTTACATCCTGTATTATACTCCAGAGCTGCACTCACTATTCTGCTGGTGCAGTCATTGTGTAAATACATTACATTACTGATCCTGAGTTACATCCTGTATTATACCCCAGAGCTGCACTCACTGTTCTGCTGGTGCAGTTACTGTGTACATACATTACTGATCCTGAGTTACATCCTGTATTATACTCCAGAGCTGCACTCACTATTCTGCTGGTGCAGTCACTGTGTACATACATTACATTACTGATCCTGAGTTACCTCCTGTATTATCCTCCAGAGCTGCACTCACTATTCTGCTGGTGCAGTCACTGTGTACATACATTACATTACTGATCCTGAGTTACATCCTGTATTATACCCCAGAGCTGCACTCACTGTTCTGCTGGTGCAGTTACTGTGTACATACATTACATTACTGATCCTGAGTTACATCCTGTATTATACTCCAGAGCTGCACTCACTATTCTGCTGGTGCAGTCATTGGGTACATACATTACATTACTGATCCTGAGTTACCTCCTGTATTATACCCCAGAGCTGCACTCACTATTCTGCTGGTGCAGTCACTGTGTACATACATTACATTACTGATCCCGAGTTACCTCCTGTATTATACCCCAGAGTTGCACTCATTATTCTGCTGGTGCAGTCACTGTGTACATACATTACATTACTGATCCTGAGTTACATCCAGTATTATACCCCAGAGCTGCACTCACTATTCTGCTGGTGCAGTCACTGTGTACGTACATTACATTACTGATCCTGAGTTACATCCTGTATTATACTCCAGAGCTGCACTCACTATTCTGCTGGTGCAGTCACTGTGTACATACATTACATTACTGATCCTGAGTTACATCCTGTATTATACCCCAGAGCTGCACTCACTGTTCTGCTGGTGCAGTTACTGTGTACATACATTACATTACTGATCCTGAGTTACATCCTGTATTATACTCCAGAGCTGCACTCACTATTCTGCTGGTGCAGTCACTGGGTACATACATTACATTACTGATCCTGAGTTACCTCCTGTATTATACCCCAGAGCTGCACTCACTATTCTGCTGGTGCAGTCACTGTGTACATACATTACATTACTGATCCCGAGTTACCTCCTGTATTATACCCCAGAGCTGCACTCATTATTCTGCTGGTGCAGTCACTGTGTACATACATTACATTACTGATCCTGAGTTACATCCAGTATTATACCCCAGAGCTGCACTCATTATTCTGCTGGTGCAGTCACTGTGTACATACATTACATTACTGATCCTGAGTTACATCCTGTATTATACTCCAGAGCTGCACTCACTATTCTGCTGGTGCAGTCACTGTGTACATACATTACATTACTGATCCTGAGTTACCTCCTGTATTATACTCCAGAGCTGCACTCACTATTCTGCTGGTGCAGTCACTGTGTACATACATTACATTACTACTGAGTTACCTCCTGTATTATACTCCAGAGCTGCACTCACTATTCTGCTGGTGCAGTCACTGTGTACATACATTACATTACTGATCCTGAGTTACATCCTGTATTATACCCCAGAGCTGCACTCACTATTCTGCTGGTGCAGTCACTGTGTACATACATTACATTACTGATCCTGAGTTACCTCCTGTATTATACTCCAGAGCTGCACTCACTATTCTGCTGGTGCAGTCACTGTGTACATACATTACATTATTGATCCTGAGTTACCTCCTGTATTATACTCCAGAGCTGCACTCACTATTCTGCTGGTGCAGTCACTGTGTACATACATTACATTACTGATCCTGAGTTACCTCCTGTATTATACTCCATAGCTGCACTCACTATTCTGCTGGTGCAGTCACTGTGTACATACATTACATTACTGATCCTGAGTTACCTCCTGTATTATACTCCAGAGCTGCACTCACTATTCTGCTGGTGCAGTCACTGTGTGCATACATTACATTACTGATCCTGAGTTACTTCCTGTATTATACTCCATAGCTGCACTCACTATTCTGCTAGTGCAGTCACTGTGTACATACATTACATTACTAATCCTGAATTACCTCCTGTATTATACTCCAGAGCTGCACTCACTATTCTGCTGGTGCAGTCACTGTGTACATACATTACATTACTGATCCTGAGTTACCTCCTGTATTATACTCCAGAGCTGCACTCACTATTCTGCTGGTGCAGTCACTGTGTACATACATTACATTACTGATCCCGAGTTACCTCCTGTATTATACCCCAGAGCTGCACTCATTATTCTGCTGGTGCAGTCACTGTGTACATACATTACATTACTGATCCTGAGTTACATCCAGTATTATACCCCAGAGCTGCACTCACTATTCTGCTGGTGCAGTCACTGTGTACATACATTACATTACTGATCCTGAGTTACCTCCTGTATTATACTCCAGAGCTGCACTCACTATTCTGCTGGTGCAGTCACTGTGTACATACATTACATTACTGATCCTGAGTTACCTCCTGTATTATACTCCAGAGCTGCACTCACTATTCTGCTGGTGCAGTCACTGTGTACATACATTACATTACTGATCCTGAGTTACATCCTGTATTATACTCCAGAGCTGCACTCACTATTCTGCTGGTGCAGTCACTGTGTACATACATTACATTACTGATCCTGAGTTACCTCCTGTATTATACTCCATAGCTGCACTCACTATTCTGCTGGTGCAGTCACTGTGTACATACATTACATTACTGATCCTGAGTTACATCCTGTATTATACCCCAGAGCTGCACTCACTGTTCTGCTGGTGCAGTTACTGTGTACATACATTACTGATCCTGAGTTACATCCTGTATTATACTCCAGAGCTGCACTCACTATTCTGCTGGTGCAGTCACTGTGTACATACATTACATTACTGATCCTGAGTTACCTCCTGTATTATCCTCCAGAGCTGCACTCACTATTCTGCTGGTGCAGTCACTGTGTACATACATTACATTACTGATCCTGAGTTACATCCTGTATTATACCCCAGAGCTGCACTCACTGTTCTGCTGGTGCAGTTACTGTGTACATACATTACATTACTGATCCTGAGTTACATCCTGTATTATACTCCAGAGCTGCACTCACTATTCTGCTGGTGCAGTCATTGGGTACATACATTACATTACTGATCCTGAGTTACCTCCTGTATTATACCCCAGAGCTGCACTCACTATTCTGCTGGTGCAGTCACTGTGTACATACATTACATTACTGATCCCGAGTTACCTCCTGTATTATACCCCAGAGTTGCACTCATTATTCTGCTGGTGCAGTCACTGTGTACATACATTACATTACTGATCCTGAGTTACATCCAGTATTATACCCCAGAGCTGCACTCACTATTCTGCTGGTGCAGTCACTGTGTACGTACATTACATTACTGATCCTGAGTTACATCCTGTATTATACTCCAGAGCTGCACTCACTATTCTGCTGGTGCAGTCACTGTGTACATACATTACATTACTGATCCTGAGTTACATCCTGTATTATACCCCAGAGCTGCACTCACTGTTCTGCTGGTGCAGTTACTGTGTACATACATTACATTACTGATCCTGAGTTACATCCTGTATTATACTCCAGAGCTGCACTCACTATTCTGCTGGTGCAGTCACTGGGTACATACATTACATTACTGATCCTGAGTTACCTCCTGTATTATACCCCAGAGCTGCACTCACTATTCTGCTGGTGCAGTCACTGTGTACATACATTACATTACTGATCCCGAGTTACCTCCTGTATTATACCCCAGAGCTGCACTCATTATTCTGCTGGTGCAGTCACTGTGTACATACATTACATTACTGATCCTGAGTTACATCCAGTATTATACCCCAGAGCTGCACTCATTATTCTGCTGGTGCAGTCACTGTGTACATACATTACATTACTGATCCTGAGTTACATCCTGTATTATACTCCAGAGCTGCACTCACTATTCTGCTGGTGCAGTCACTGTGTACATACATTACATTACTGATCCTGAGTTACCTCCTGTATTATACTCCAGAGCTGCACTCACTATTCTGCTGGTGCAGTCACTGTGTACATACATTACATTACTACTGAGTTACCTCCTGTATTATACTCCAGAGCTGCACTCACTATTCTGCTGGTGCAGTCACTGTGTACATACATTACATTACTGATCCTGAGTTACATCCTGTATTATACCCCAGAGCTGCACTCACTATTCTGCTGGTGCAGTCACTGTGTACATACATTACATTACTGATCCTGAGTTACCTCCTGTATTATACTCCAGAGCTGCACTCACTATTCTGCTGGTGCAGTCACTGTGTACATACATTACATTATTGATCCTGAGTTACCTCCTGTATTATACTCCAGAGCTGCACTCACTATTCTGCTGGTGCAGTCACTGTGTACATACATTACATTACTGATCCTGAGTTACCTCCTGTATTATACTCCATAGCTGCACTCACTATTCTGCTGGTGCAGTCACTGTGTACATACATTACATTACTGATCCTGAGTTACCTCCTGTATTATACTCCAGAGCTGCACTCACTATTCTGCTGGTGCAGTCACTGTGTGCATACATTACATTACTGATCCTGAGTTACTTCCTGTATTATACTCCATAGCTGCACTCACTATTCTGCTAGTGCAGTCACTGTGTACATACATTACATTACTAATCCTGAATTACCTCCTGTATTATACTCCAGAGCTGCACTCACTATTCTGCTGGTGCAGTCACTGTGTACATACATTACATTACTGATCCTGAGTTACCTCCTGTATTATACTCCAGAGCTGCACTCACTATTCTGCTGGTGCAGTCACTGTGTACATACATTACATTACTGATCCCGAGTTACCTCCTGTATTATACCCCAGAGCTGCACTCATTATTCTGCTGGTGCAGTCACTGTGTACATACATTACATTACTGATCCTGAGTTACCTCCTGTATTATACTCCAGAGCTGCACTCACTATTCTGCTGGTGCAGTCACTGTGTACATACATTACATTACTGATCCTGAGTTACCTCCTGTATTATACTCCAGAGCTGCACTCACTATTCTGCTGGTGCAGTCACTGTGTACATACATTACATTACTGATCCTGAGTTACATCCTGTATTATACTCCAGAGCTGCACTCACTATTCTGCTGGTGCAGTCACTGTGTACATACATTACATTACTGATCCTGAGTTACCTCCTGTATTATACTCCATAGCTGCACTCACTATTCTGCTGGTGCAGTCACTGTGTACATACATTACATTACTGATCCTGAGTTACCTCCTGTATTATACTCCAGAGCTGCACTCACTATTCTGCTGGTGCAGTCACTGTGTGCATACATTACATTACTGATCCTGAGTTACTTCCTGTATTATACTCCATAGCTGCACTCACTATTCTGCTAGTGCAGTCACTGTGTACATACATTACATTACTAATCCTGAATTACCTCCTGTATTATACTCCAGAGCTGCACTCACTATTCTGCTGGTGCAGTCACTGTGTACATACATTACATTACTGATCCTGAGTTACCTCCTGTATTATACTCCAGAGCTGCACTCACTATTCTGCTGGTGCAGTCACTGTGTACATACATTACATTACTGATCCCGAGTTACCTCCTGTATTATACCCCAGAGCTGCACTCATTATTCTGCTGGTGCAGTCACTGTGTACATACATTACATTACTGATCCTGAGTTACATCCAGTATTATACCCCAGAGCTGCACTCACTATTCTGCTGGTGCAGTCACTGTGTACATACATTACATTACTGATCCTGAGTTACATCCTGTATTATACTCCAGAGCTGCACTCACTATTCTGCTGGTGCAGTCACTGTGTACATACATTACATTACTGATCCTGAGTTACATCCTGTATTATACTCCAGAGCTGCACTCACTATTCTGCTGGTGCAGTCACTGTGTGCATACATTACATTACTGATCCTGAGTTACATCCTGTATTATACTCCAGAGCTGCACTCACTATTCTGCTGGTGCAGTCACTGTGTACATACATTACATTACTAATCCTGAATTACCTCCTGTATTATACTCCAGAGCTGCACTCACTATTCTGCTGGTGCAGTCACTGTGTACATACATTACATTACTGATCCTGAGTTACCTCCTGTATTATACTCCAGAGCTGCACTCACTATTCTGCTGGTGCAGTCACTGTGTACATACATCACATTACTGATCCTGAGTTACATCCTGTATTATACCCCAGAGCTGCACTCACTATTCTGCTGGTGCAGTCACTGTGTACATACATTACATTACTGATCCTGAGTTACATCCTGTATTATACCCCAGAGCTGCACTCACTATTCTGCTGGTGCAGTCACTGTGTACATACATTACATTACTGATCCTGAGTTACATCCTGTATTATACTCCAGAGCTGCACTCACTATTCTGCTGGTGCAGTCACTGTGTACATACATTACATTACTGATCCTGAGTTACATCCTGTATTATACCCCAGAGCTGCACTCACTATTCTGCTGGTGCATTCACTGTGTACATACATTACATTACTGATCCTGAGTTACATCCTGTATTATACTCCAGAGCTGCACTCACTATTCTGCTGGTGCAGTCACTGTGTGCATACATTACATTACTGATCCTGAGTTACATCCTGTATTATACTCCAGAGCTGCACTCACTATTCTGCTGGTGCAGTCACTGTGTAGATACATTACATTACTGATCCTGAGTTACATCCTGTATTATACTCCAGAGCCGCACTCACTATTCTGCTGGTGCAGTCACTGTGTACATACATTACATTACTGATCCTGAGTTACATCCTGTATTATACTCCAGAGCTGCACTCACTATTCTGCTGGTGCAGTCACTGTGTACATACATTACATTACTGATCCTGAGTTACATCCTGTATTATACCCCAGAGCTGCACTCACTATTCTGCTGGTGCAGTCACTGTGTACATACATTACATTACTGATCCTGAGTTACATCCTGTATTATACTCCAGAGCTGCACTCACTATTCTGCTGGTGCAGTCACTGTGTACATACATTACATTACTGATCCTGAGTTACATCCTGTATTATACCCCAGAGCTGCACTCACTATTCTGCTGGTGTAGTCACTGTGTACATACATTACATTACTGATCCTGAGTTACATCCTGTATTATACTCCAGAGCTGCACTCACTATTCTGCTGGTGCAGTCACTGTGTACATACATTACATTACTGATCCTGAGTTACATCCTGTATTATACCCCAGAGCTGCACTCACTATTCTGCTGGTGCAGTCACTGTGTACATACATTACATTACTGATCCTGAGTTACATCCTGTATTATACCCCAGAGCTGCACTCACTATTCTGCTGGTGCAGTCACTGTGTACATACATTACATTACTGATCCTGAGTTACATCCTGTATTATACTCCAGAGCTGCACTCACTATTCTGCTGGTGCAGTCACTGTGTACATACATTACATTACTGATCCTGAGTTACATCCTGTATAATACTCCAGAGCTGCACTCACTATTCTGCTGGTGCAGTCACTGTGTACATACATTACATTACTGATCCTGTGTTACATCCTGTATTATACTCCAGAGCTGCACTCACTATTCTGCTGGTGCAGTCACTGTGTACATACATTACATTACTGATCCTGAGTTACCTCCTGTATTATACTCCAGAGCTGCACTCACTATTCTGCTGGTGCAGTCACTGTGTACATACATTACATTACTGATCCTGAGTTACCTCCTGTATTATACTCCATAGCTGCACTCACTATTCTGCTGGTGCAGTCACTGTGTACATACATTACATTACTGATCCTGAGTTACATCCTGTATTATACCCCAGAGCTGCACTCACTATTCTGCTGGTGCAGTCACTGTGTACATACATTACAATACTGATCCTGAGTTACCTCCTGTATTATACTCCAGAGCTGCACTCACTATTCTGCTGGTGCAGTCACTGTGTACATACATTACATTACTGATCCTGAGTTACCTCCTGTATTATACTCCATAGCTGCACTCACTATTCTGCTGGTGCAGTCACTGTGTACATACATTACATTACTGATCCTGAGTTACATCCTGTATTATACCCCAGAGCTGCACTCACTATTCTGCTGGTGCAGTCACTGTGTACATACATTACATTACTGATCCTGAGTTACCTCCTGTATTATACTCCAGAGCTGCACTCACTATTCTGCTGGTGCAGTCACTGTGTACATACATTACATTACTGATCCTGAGTTACCTCCTGTATTATACTCCATAGCTGCACTCACTATTCTGCTGGTGCAGTCACTGTGTACATACATTACATTACTGATCCTGAGTTACCTCCTGTATTATACTCCATAGCTGCACTCACTATTCTGCTGGTGCAGTCACTGTGTACATACATTACATTACTGATCCTGAGTTACCTCCTGTATTATACTCCAGAGCTGCACTCACTATTCTGCTGGTGCAGTCACTGTGTACATACATTACATTATTGATCCTGAGTTACCTCCTGTATTATACTCCAGAGCTGCACTCACTATTCTGCTGGTGCAGTCACTGTGTACATACATTACATTACTGATCCTGAGTTACCTCCTGTATTATACTCCATAGCTGCACTCACTATTCTGCTGGTGCAGTCACTGTGTACATACATTACATTACTGATCCTGAGTTACCTCCTGTATTATACTCCAGAGCTGCACTCACTATTCTGCTGGTGCAGTCACTGTGTGCATACATTACATTACTGATCCTGAGTTACTTCCTGTATTATACTCCATAGCTGCACTCACTATTCTGCTAGTGCAGTCACTGTGTACATACATTACATTACTAATCCTGAATTACCTCCTGTATTATACTCCAGAGCTGCACTCACTATTCTGCTGGTGCAGTCACTGTGTACATACATTACATTACTGATCCTGAGTTACCTCCTGTATTATACTCCAGAGCTGCACTCACTATTCTGCTGGTGCAGTCACTGTGTACATACATTACATTACTGATCCCGAGTTACCTCCTGTATTATACCCCAGAGCTGCACTCATTATTCTGCTGGTGCAGTCACTGTGTACATACATTACATTACTGATCCTGAGTTACATCCAGTATTATACCCCAGAGCTGCACTCACTATTCTGCTGGTGCAGTCACTGTGTACATACATTACATTACTGATCCTGAGTTACCTCCTGTATTATACTCCAGAGCTGCACTCACTATTCTGCTGGTGCAGTCACTGTGTACATACATTACATTACTGATCCTGAGTTACCTCCTGTATTATACTCCAGAGCTGCACTCACTATTCTGCTGGTGCAGTCACTGTGTACATACATTACATTACTGATCCTGAGTTACATCCTGTATTATACTCCATAGCTGCACTCACTATTCTGCTGGTGCAGTCACTGTGTACATACATTACATTACTGATCCTGAGTTACCTCCTGTATTATACTCCATAGCTGCACTCACTATTCTGCTGGTGCAGTCACTGTGTACATACATTACATTACTGATCCTGAGTTACCTCCTGTATTATACTCCAGAGCTGCACTCACTATTCTGCTGGTGCAGTCACTGTGTGCATACATTACATTACTGATCCTGAGTTACTTCCTGTATTATACTCCATAGCTGCACTCACTATTCTGCTAGTGCAGTCACTGTGTACATACATTACATTACTAATCCTGAATTACCTCCTGTATTATACTCCAGAGCTGCACTCACTATTCTGCTGGTGCAGTCACTGTGTACATACATTACATTACTGATCCCGAGTTACCTCCTGTATTATACTCCAGAGCTGCACTCACTATTCTGCTGGTGCAGTCACTGTGTACATACATTACATTACTGATCCCGAGTTACCTCCTGTATTATACCCCAGAGCTGCACTCATTATTCTGCTGGTGCAGTCACTGTGTACATACATTACATTACTGATCCTGAGTTACATCCAGTATTATACCCCAGAGCTGCACTCACTATTCTGCTGGTGCAGTCACTGTGTACATACATTACATTACTGATCCTGAGTTACATCCTGTATTATACTCCAGAGCTGCACTCACTATTCTGCTGGTGCAGTCACTGTGTACATACATTACATTACTGATCCTGAGTTACATCCTGTATTATACTCCAGAGCTGCACTCACTATTCTGCTGGTGCAGTCACTGTGTGCATACATTACATTACTGATCCTGAGTTACATCCTGTATTATACTCCAGAGCTGCACTCACTATTCTGCTGGTGCAGTCACTGTGTACATACATTACATTACTAATCCTGAATTACCTCCTGTATTATACTCCAGAGCTGCACTCACTATTCTGCTGGTGCAGTCACTGTGTACATACATTACATTACTGATCCTGAGTTACCTCCTGTATTATACTCCAGAGCTGCACTCACTATTCTGCTGGTGCAGTCACTGTGTACATACATCACATTACTGATCCTGAGTTACATCCTGTATTATACCCCAGAGCTGCACTCACTATTCTGCTGGTGCAGTCACTGTGTACATACATTACATTACTGATCCTGAGTTACATCCTGTATTATACCCCAGAGCTGCACTCACTATTCTGCTGGTGCAGTCACTGTGTACATACATTACATTACTGATCCTGAGTTACATCCTGTATTATACTCCAGAGCTGCACTCACTATTCTGCTGGTGCAGTCACTGTGTACATACATTACATTACTGATCCTGAGTTACATCCTGTATTATACCCCAGAGCTGCACTCACTATTCTGCTGGTGCATTCACTGTGTACATACATTACATTACTGATCCTGAGTTACATCCTGTATTATACTCCAGAGCTGCACTCACTATTCTGCTGGTGCAGTCACTGTGTAGATACATTACATTACTGATCCTGAGTTACATCCTGTATTATACTCCAGAGCCGCACTCACTATTCTGCTGGTGCAGTCACTGTGTACATACATTACATTACTGATCCTGAGTTACATCCTGTATTATACTCCAGAGCTGCACTCACTATTCTGCTGGTGCAGTCACTGTGTACATACATTACATTACTGATCCTGAGTTACATCCTGTATTATACCCCAGAGCTGCACTCACTATTCTGCTGGTGCAGTCACTGTGTACATACATTACATTACTGATCCTGAGTTACATCCTGTATTATACTCCAGAGCTGCACTCACTATTCTGCTGGTGCAGTCACTGTGTACATACATTACATTACTGATCCTGAGTTACATCCTGTATTATACCCCAGAGCTGCACTCACTATTCTGCTGGTGTAGTCACTGTGTACATACATTACATTACTGATCCTGAGTTACATCCTGTATTATACTCCAGAGCTGCACTCACTATTCTGCTGGTGCAGTCACTGTGTACATACATTACATTACTGATCCTGAGTTACATCCTGTATTATACCCCAGAGCTGCACTCACTATTCTGCTGGTGCAGTCACTGTGTACATACATTACATTACTGATCCTGAGTTACATCCTGTATTATACCCCAGAGCTGCACTCACTATTCTGCTGGTGCAGTCACTGTGTACATACATTACATTACTGATCCTGAGTTACATCCTGTATTATACTCCAGAGCTGCACTCACTATTCTGCTGGTGCAGTCACTGTGTACATACATTACATTACTGATCCTGAGTTACATCCTGTATAATACTCCAGAGCTGCACTCACTATTCTGCTGGTGCAGTCACTGTGCACATACATTACATTACTGATCCTGTGTTACATCCTGTATTATACTCCAGAGCTGCACTCACTATTCTGCTGGTGCAGTCACTGTGTACGTACATTACATTACTGGTCCTGAGTTACCTCCTGTATTATACTCCAGAGCTGCACTCACTATTCTGCTGGTGCAGTCACTGTGTACATACATTACATTACTGATCCTGAGTTACCTCCTGTATTATACTCCATAGCTGCACTCACTATTCTGCTGGTGCAGTCACTGTGTACATACATTACATTACTGATCCTGAGTTACATCCTGTATTATACCCCAGAGCTGCACTCACTATTCTGCTGGTGCAGTCACTGTGTACATACATTACAATACTGATCCTGAGTTACCTCCTGTATTATACTCCAGAGCTGCACTCACTATTCTGCTGGTGCAGTCACTGTGTACATACATTACATTACTGATCCTGAGTTACCTCCTGTATTATACTCCATAGCTGCACTCACTATTCTGCTGGTGCAGTCACTGTGTACATACATTACATTACTGATCCTGAGTTACATCCTGTATTATACCCCAGAGCTGCACTCACTATTCTGCTGGTGCAGTCACTGTGTACATACATTACATTACTGATCCTGAGTTACCTCCTGTATTATACTCCAGAGCTGCACTCACTATTCTGCTGGTGCAGTCACTGTGTACATACATTACATTACTGATCCTGAGTTACCTCCTGTATTATACTCCATAGCTGCACTCACTATTCTGCTGGTGCAGTCACTGTGTACATACATTACATTACTGATCCTGAGTTACCTCCTGTATTATACTCCAGAGCTGCACTCACTATTCTGCTGGTGCAGTCACTGTGTACATACATTACATTACTGATCCTGAGTTACCTCCTGTATTATACTCCAGAGCTGCACTCACTATTCTGCTGGTGCAGTCACTGTGTACATACATTACATTACTGATCCTGAGTTACATCCTGTATTATACTCCAGAGCTGCACTCACTATTCTGCTGGTGCAGTCACTGTGTACATACATTACATTACTGATCCTGAGTTACATCCTGTATTATACTCCAGAGCTGCACTCACTATTCTGCTGGTGCAGTCACTGTGTACATACATTACATTACTGATCCTGAGTTACATCCTGTATTATACCCCAGAGCTGCACTCACTATTCTGCTGGGGCAGTCACTGTGTACATACATTACATTACTGATCCTGAGTTACATCCTGTATTATACTCCAGAGCTGCACTCACTATTCTGCTGGTGCAGTCACTGTGTGCATACATTACATTACTGATCCTGAGTTACATCCTGTATTATACTCCAGAGCTGCACTCACTATTCTGCTGGTGCAGTCACTGTGTACATACATTACATTACTGATCCTGAGTTACATCCTGTATTATACTCCAGAGCTGCACTCACTATTCTGCTGGTGCAGTCACTGTGTACATACATTACATTACTGATCCTGAGTTACATCCTGTATTATACTCCAGAGCTGCACTCACTATTCTGCTGGTGCAGTCACTGTGTACATACATTACATTACTGATCCTGAGTTACATTCTGTATTATCCCCCAGAGCTGCACTCACTATTCTGCTGGTGCAGTCACTGTGTACATACATTACATTACTGATCCTGAGTTACATCCTGTATTATACCCCAGAGCTGCACTCACTATTCTGCTGGTGCAGTCACTGTGTACATACATTACATTACTGATCCTGAGTTACATCCTGTATTATACCCCAGAGCTGCACTCACTATTCTGCTGGTGCAGTCACTGTGTGCATACATTACATTACTGATCCTGAGTTACATCCTGTATTATACTCCAGAGCTGCACTCACTATTCTGCTGGTGCAATCGCTGTGTACATACATTACATTACTGATCCTGAGTTACATCCTGTATTATACTCTAGAGCTGCACTCACTATTCTGCTGGTGCAGTCACTGTGTACATACATTACATTACTGATCCTGAGTTACATCCTGTATTATACCCCAGAGCTGCACTCACTATTCTGCTGGTGCAGTCACTGTGTACATACATTACATTACTGATCCTGAGTTACATCCTGTATTATACTCCAGAGCTGCACTCACTATTCTGCTGGTGCAGTCACTGTGTACATACATTACATTACTGATCCTGAGTTACATCCTGTATTATACTCCAGAGCTGCACTCACTATTCTGCTGGTGCAGTCACTGTGTACATACATTACATTACTGATCCTGAGTTACATCCGGTATTATACCCCAGAGCTGCACTCACTATTCTGCTGGTGCAGTCACTGTGTACATACATTACATGTGTTGTATCTCAGTCCTTGCTGCTCAGTGTAGACAGGTTTCGATGTGACGCTTTATTTGGTATTTTGCAGATATCGCAGGATCGTGTCTAATAATTGCACGGACGGATTAAGGGATCAGTATTCTGCGAAACCTCAGGAATGTTTAGGAAAAGCTCCGCACGGATTGCAGCTTTCAACCATCAATGGCAGACTGGGGGTGCAGAATGGGCAGAACGTCACCTTCCTCGTGCACCTGGAGGAGGTAGGATCACGAAAAATGAAAAAGATGAAAATCTTCACCTGTAAAATGTGACTGTTTTTGTTCTCGTCGTCATTGTCATTGTAAAGCAGAAAACCCCAAGTTCTCCCTGCAGCACAAAGTATTTCAGGAGGGTAGCACGCTTGTCAGTAACCGGCCACGTATGTGATGATATCAGTGAGGACAGGGCTCCTCGAGCCGCCATAGTATGAGAGGCGTACAGAGCAGTGGGAGGAGCAGAGTGCCCAGCAGCACAGAGGATTTTAGGAGTGAAATTTACTGACCTTGTAGAAGGCAGTGACCTGTATCCCGGCCGCGGCTGCTGTTAACATACGCAGGGTCGTGATGTACCGAGAAGAATGGAGACACATCGGGGGTCACGGACTGAGAGTGAGGAGCAGGGTCCTCAGCAGCACAGAGGATTTCAGGAATGGAGACACATCGGGGGTCACGGACTGGGAGTGAGGAGCAGGATCCTCAGCAGCACAGGGGATTTCAGGAATGGAGACACATCGGGGTCGCGGACTGAGAGTGAGGAGCAGGGTCCTCAGCAGCACAGAGGATTTCAGGAATGGAGACACATCGGGGGTCACGGACTGGGAGTGAGGAGCAGGATCCTCAGCAGCACAGAGGATTTCAGGACCTGCCGGCTTGTCTTGTGTGGCCCTTTCCCTGAGGCTCTTGTTTATGATGCGGCCATTGTTGTGTTTGCGGCTTTGACCTCCTCGCCGCTGCTGATCACGCACTGATGGATGGAGATCGCTCTCTCCGGACACCGGGAGGAAATAGAGTTTGAGCAGTTTTGTGCTGCGACAAATTGTTTATCTGGAAGGAGCGTGACGCGTCAGCAATGTTACTGATTATTTCCATCCAAGAGGATTCCTCGCAGGTCGCGGCTTGTGTGGGGCTTCCCCTGTTCGCCAGCGTTCAGCGCGCTGCCGAGCAGCACAGCGGAGATGACCAGTGACCTCAGCAGCTGATCAGTCTTCTGTGCAAACATCTGCAAAAAGAAAGTCAGATTTCTTCTTTTCTAGATGTCAACATTTTCCTTAAAGTGTCACCAGATTTCACAATACAAGCTGCATCCATGAATATATAGATATCTACATCAGCAGCAGCAGGGAGGAGGGACACTGAGGAGCTGGCAATCAGGCTAGGTGGGCAAAGCCTCAACAGCAGGGAGGAGGGACACTGAGGAGCTGACAATCATACTATCTAGGAAAAGTCTCAGCAGCAGGGAGGAGGGACACTGAGGAGCTGACAATCAAACTAACTGGGCAAAGCCTCAACAGCAGGGAGGAGGGACACTGAGGAGCTGACAATCAAACTAACTGGGCAAAGCCTCAACAGCTGGGAGGAGGGACACTGAGGAGCTGACAATCATACTATCTGGGCAAAGCCTCAACAGCAGGGAGGAGGGACACTGAGGAGCTGACAATCAAACTAACTGGGCAAAGCCTCAACAGCAGGGAGGAGGGACACTGAGGAGCTGACAATCAAACTAGCTGGGCAAAGCCTCAACAGCAGGGAGGAGGGACACTGAGGAGCTGACAATCAAACTAACTGGGCAAAGCCTCAGCAGAAGGGAGGAGGGACACTGAGGAGCTGACAATCATACTATCTAGGAAATGTCTCAGCAGCAGGGAGGAGGGACACTGAGGAGCTGACAATCATACTATCTAGGAAATGTCTCAGCAGCAGGGAGGAGGGGCACTGAGGAGCTGACAATAATACTATCTGGGAAAAGTCTCAGCAGCAGGGAGGAGGGACACTGAGGAGCTGACAATAATACTATTTGGGAAAAGTCTCAGCAGCAGGGAGGAGGGACACTGAGGAGCTGGCAATCATACTATCTGGGAAAAGTCTCAGCAGCAGGGAGGAGGGACACTGAGGATCTGACAATCATACTATCTGGGCAAAGCCTCAGCATCAGGGAGGAGGGACACTGAGGAGCTGGCAATCATACTATCAGGTCAAAGCCTCAGCAGCATGGAGGAGGGACACTGAGGAGCTGGCAATCATACTATCTGGGAAAAGTCTCAGCAGCAGGGAGGAGGGACACTGAGGATCTGACAATCAAACTAGCTGGGCAAATCCTCAACAGCAGGAAGGAGGGACACTGAGGAGCTGACAATCAAACTAACTAGGCAAAGCCTCAACAGCTGGGAGGAGGGACACTGAGGAGCTGACAATCATAATATCTGGGCAAAGCCTCAACAGCAGGGAGGAGGGACACTGAGGAGCTGACAATCAAACTAACTGGGCAAAGCCTCAACAGCAGGGAGGAGGGACACTGAGGAGCTGACAATCAAACTAACTGGGCAAAGCCTCAGCAGAAGGGAGGAGGGACACTGGGGAGCTGACAATCATACTATCTAGGAAATGTCTCAGCAGCAGGGAGGAGGGACACTGAGGAGCTGACAATCATACTATCTAGGAAATGTCTCAGCAGCAGGGAGGAGGGGCACTGAAGAGCTGACAATAATACTATCTGGGAAAAGTCTCAGCAGCAGGGAGGAGGGACACTGAGGAGCTGACAATAATACTATCTAGGAAATGTCTCAGCAGCAGGGAGGAGGGACACTGAGGAGCTGACAATCATACTATCTAGGAAATGTCTCAGCAGCAGGGAGGAGGGGCACTGAGGAGCTGACAATAATACTATCTGGGAAAAGTCTCAGCAGCAGGGAGGAGGGACACTGAGGAGCTGACAATAATACTATCTGGGAAAAGTCTCAGCAGCAGGGAGGAGGGACACTGAGGAGCTGACAATCATACTATCTGGGAAAAGTCTCAACAGCAGGGAGGAGGGACACTGAGGATCTGACAATCATACTATCTGGGCAAAGCCTCAGCAGCAGGGAGGAGGGACACTGAGGAGCTGGCAATCATACTATCTGGTCAAAGCCTCAGCAGCATGGAGGAGGGACACTGAGGAGCTGGCGATCAAACTAACTGAGAAAAGTCTCAGCAGCAGGGAGGAGGGACACTGTGGAGCTGGCAATCATACTATCTGGGAAAAGTCTCAGCAGCAGGGAGGAGGGACACTGAGGAGCTGAGAATCATACTATCTGGGCAAAGCCTCAGTAGCAGGGAGGAGGGACACTGAGGATCTGACAATCATACTATCTGGGAAAAGTCTCAGCAGCAGAGAGGAGGGACATTGAAGAGCTGTCAATCATACTAGGTGGGAAAAGCCTCAGCAACAGCAGGGAGAAGGGACGCTTAGGAGCTGACAATCAAACTAGCTGGGCAAAGCCTCAACAGCAGGGAGGAGGGACACTGAGGAGCTGGCAATCATGCTATCTGGGCAAAGCCCTCAGCAGCAGGGAGGAGGGACAGTGAGGAGCTGACAATCATAGTATCTGGGCAATACCTCAGCAGCAGGGAGGAGGGACACTGAGGAGCTGGCAATCATACTAGGTGGGAAAATCCTCAGCAACAGCAGGGAGGAGAGACACTGAGGAGCTGACAAACTAGCTGGGCAAAGCCTCAGCAGCAGGGAGGAGGGACACTGAGGGGCTGTCAATCATACTAGGCGGGACAATCCTCAGCAACAGCAGGGAGGAGAGACACTGAGGAGCTGACAATCAAATTAGGTGGGCAAAGCCTCAGCAGCAGGGAGGAGGGACACTGAGGAGCTGACAATCATGCTATCTGGGCAAAGCCTCAGCAGCAGCGAGGAGGGACACTGAGAATCTGACAATCATAGTATTTGGGCAAAACCTCAGCAGCAGGGAGGAGGGACACTGAGGAGCTGGCAATCATACTAGGTGGGAAAATCCTCAGCAACAGCAGGGAGGAGAGACACTGAGGAGCTGACAAACTAGCTGGGCAAAGCCTCAGCAGCAGGGAGGAGGGACACTGAGGGGCTGGCAATCAGGCTAGGTGGGCACAGATTGTGTTTAAACTTGGATCTGTTTAAGAAGATATTGTGCACCCATCCTAATATCCGGTCCAGCAGATATCTATAGATGTGATGTATTTTTTACCCCAATTCACATGATCAGGAAAGCATCAGCAGAGAAGCGTGCCACCATAGATTATCTCATTGGACCGCTATGTATTTATCCACGCGGGAGTTCACGAGCCGATTCATGGCAGAAAGCTGAACTTCAAGACTTCTCCGGTGGATTTTTCATGAAAATCAATCGATAATTTGCCTCTGGCAATTCACTAATATGTAAATATTCCTTAAAGGGGTTTCCAGGACTATGATGTTGATGACCTAACTTTAGTAAATTGGTGGCGGCTCAACTCCAGCACTGAACATTCCCTTTAATAAGGGCCTGGTGCTTGCTGAATCCGGCGCTGTTTTTCTTGTGCTCCTGCTCCTCTCCATTCCTGAGATACGTCCCCATCTTCAGTGTATCTATAGCTAGTCTTTTTATCTAAGTGGGCATGGTTAAGGTTTTTGAGGACCCCTCCCACTTGGCTAAGAAGATTACTTTTACATATATATATAAGATGGGGTCATATCTCAGCAATGGAGAGGAGCAGGAACATAAGAAGAACATTGCCGGATTCAGGAGAACAGCGGCATTTACAACAGTATGAAAGAAAGACATTTATGGCGGGTAACAGGAGACGATCCACTTAAATAAGTGCACCCCCACAGTTTACCACTGGAATATCAGACCTCTAAATACACATTTCCCAGATGTGACGTTTCCTGGGATCCAGGGAATAACATTATAAACTTGTTGTTTCCTTCGGACTCGGATATAAATAAATGCAGCGATTTATCCGCCCGCAGGTTACAGAATAGCCGCATTTCTGGAACCTAATTATAAGCGTCTTGTGTTTTTCTCCACTTATCCCCTCCAATCCGCCTGTCATTTCCTTCGCCATTCTGGTTCCCAATTGCCTTGTTTTCCAGCGAGTCGGGAGAAAGAGTGAGAACAGATAGTGGAAAATTACACGTAAATGTGTCAGCCGGGGCGAGCCGCCGGATCCTGCAGGGTCCGCGCCATTTATTATTGGGCACGGGATTCCGACCAGTGCCGGATCTCACCGAGCAAAAAAAAAAAAAAACCCCTCTACAGGCTGCAATTCACATCACAACCACCAGGTGGCCACATATAGACAAGTTTAGCATAAACCTTTCCTGACAGAGTATCATAAAATCATGTAAAGCTTGTCATATTGTGCCACTATTAGTTGAGCACTGTATGGTGGTACTATTTTGTAACAGTATGGTTCCATCTATTCGGCGGTCATATTAATTTAACTATTAGTTGATCACTGTATGACAGTATTATTTAGGAATAGTCATGTGGCAGCATCAGTTTGACTGTTATTTGAGCACTGTATGTCGGTATTATTTTAGAATGGTGTAGCTGCATCTGTTTGGGGACAATAGTTGTTGGACTATTAGTTGTGCGCTGTTATGTAGTATTATTTAGTAAAGGTATGGTGCATCTCTCTGGTGGTAATATTAGTTTGACTAGTAGTTGATCACTGTAGGCGGTATTATTTTAGGAATGGTTTGGTTGCACCTGATTGGTGGCAGTATTTCACTATTATTTCAGTACTACAATACAATATTATTTAGCAGTGGTATGGTTGCCTCTATTTGGTACCAGTATTAGTTTGACTATTAGTTGAGCACTGTATGGCAGTATTAGTTAGGAATGATGTGCTACACCTGTTCTGTGGCAGAATTAGCTTGACTATTAGTTGAGCACTGTTTGGCAGTATTAGTTAGGAATGATGTAGCTACACCTGTTCGGTGGCAGAATTAGCTTGACTATTAGTTGAGCACTGTATGATAGTATTAGTTAGGAGTGGTATGGCTACACTTGTTCAGTGGCAGAATTATCTTGACTGCTAGTTGAGCACTGTATTGCGGTAGTATTTCGTTATAGAATGGTTGCATCTATTTGGCGGCTGCATTAGTTTAACAATTAGTTGCGCACTATATGACAGTATTACTTAGGAATTGTGTGCTGGCACCAATGTAGTGGCAGTCTTAGTTTGACGATTAGCTGAGGACTGTATGTCAGTATTATTTAGGAATGGTATGGTTACATCTTCTCGATGGCAGAATTCATTGGACTATTAGTTCCGAGCTGTAATGCAGTATTATATAGGAACGGTATGGTTGCATCTGGCAGTAATATTAGTTTGACTGTTAGTTGAGCACTGTAGGCGGTATTACTTTAGGAATGGTTGTGTTACACCTGTTTGGTGGCAGTATTTGACTATTATTTCAGCACTATACTGCGGTATTATTTAGCAGTGGTCTGGTTACATATTGTTGGTGGCAGTATTAGTTTATTAGTCGAGCACTGTATGGCAGTATTATATGGGAGCGGCATGGCTGCACTTATTTGTTATCAGTTTGACTGTTATGTGAGCTGCGTATTGTGGTGTTATGCGGTTATAATATATGGGCACTGAATGGCGCTTACTTAGCGACAGCCTTATTTTTGCATTGTAAAGAGGTAAATAAACTATGAAATGAGTTATAACATATGATTTAATAATAAAATAATGATGTTACATTTTATTTGTAACGATTTGCCCCGTACTTCTCTAGGAAGGTGCTGCAACCAGTCAGTCTGTGTTATAGCGGCAGTCTTACATAGGACTGCAGCCAGATGCGCTGACGCATTCGGCTCTGCTGCATCTCCACCTTACAAAATGTCTGAGCCGTTCCAGGTGTCGTCGCGTCCTGACATTACACACGTCTCTTCTATACTCTTGCGCTGTAGCTCTCGCGGAGACCGTGCCACGGATTGCTGCCTCCGGAACATGTCATTAATGGATTTGCAGAACAGTCACCTTTTCCATCTGGAGCGTCTCATTTCCACTTTAATTTATATTCATAAACTCTGCGATAGGGACATTGTCTGAGGATAGTGAATTCTTTCAATATTTCATATCCAGCAGGCCCGGAATGAGTCAGGCTGCCGCGGTGTTTGCGGGTTACGTGTCTGAAGTCTATTAGCTTTGTGCAATGTGCAGACAGCCATTGGCGACGTGATACCTGCCGCGGTGGCGGAACCTTGTTAATCGCTTCATTGTAACGTTCCCGACAAACCTGGAGAAGACGAGGGAAGACGTACGGGATGAGTGCTGATTAGGAAGTCTGAAGAATGGTGACCCCGTCAAGACTTCACAAAAACTTATAATGAAAAGACTTTGATATGGTAAGAAAGTTCCCAAGTCTCCAGGATTGGAGAATTGACTCAATGCGTCGTTCCTCCTACGATTATCCATAAAGGGGTTTGTTCTGATTCGATGACCCGTCGTCATACAACCTATTATTAAATTCTGACTTAATAGAGGGGTCCGCTCTTCAGGATCTCCATCCGTCGGCCAAGGTGAGAAGTGTAAAGTATCTCTTGCCCTGGAAGACGCTTCAAGTCCTGTACCACACGGACAACCCGGTCACGTGAGTGGGGATTAGGCTTTGTCATCTGATTTTTGCCTAGAACTTCTCTATCAAAGAAAAAAAAAAGCTTAAAGGAAATGCTCCACTTATGGGGAACTCAATAGAAACTTTATGAAAAATAATTCTCAAGCAATGCCCTCCACAGCTATCATCAGAGCCGAATATGTTGGGTAAATTGGTCTTCATCCAGGGAAAGAAGTCATCCATTCATCCAGTCAAAACAATTGCTTTGAAAATCAGGAATGGAAAGAAGTGGGTTAACTGGGCCTCTGATGATGACTGATGGAAAAATCCAGGAGACCGAAGAATATACCGTTCCTCAGACTCCAGTGGTGGGATAGGGATCCAAAAATGTGACTACTATGGCTCAGACTCCTGTTGTGGGATAGGGCTTAAAAATGTGACTACTATGGCTCAGACTCCAGTTGTGGGATAGGGCTTCCAGAAGTGTGACTAGTATGGCTCAGACACCACTGGTGGAACAGGGCTCGAAAAATGTGACTACTATGACTTAGACTCCAGTGGTGGGATAGGGCTTAAAATTGTGACTACTGTGGCTCAGACTCCAGTTGTGGGATAGGGATCCAAAAATGTGACTACTATGGCTCAGACTCCAGTTGTGGGATAGGGATCCAAAAATGTGACTACTATGGCTCAGACTCCAGTTATGGGATAGGGCTTAAAAATGTGACTACTGTGGCTCAGACTCCAGTTGTGGGATAGGGATCCAAAAATGTGACTACTATGGCTCAGACTCCAGTTGTGGGAATAGGGATCCAAAAATGTGAGTACTATGGCCCAGACTCCTGTTGTGGGATAGGGCTTCCCAGAAGTGTGACTAGTATGGCTCAGACACCACTGGTGGGACAGGGCTCAAAAAATGTGACTACTATGGCTCAGACTCCAGCGGTGGGATAGGGCTTAAAATTGTGACTACTATGGCTCAGACTCCAGTTGTGGGATAGGGCTTAAAAATGTGACTACTGTGGCTCAGACTCCAGTTGTGGGATAGGGATCCAAAAATGTGACTACTATGGCTCAGACTCCAGTTGTGGGATAGGGATTAAAAATGTGACTACTATGGCTCAGACTCCAGTTGTGGGATAGGGATTAAAAATGTGACTACTATGGCTCAGACTCCAGTGGTGGGATAGGGATCCAAAAATGTGACTACTATGGGTCAGACTCCAGTTGTGGGATAGGGCTTCCCAATAGTGTGACTACTATGGCTCAGACTCCACTGGTGGGACAGGGCTCGAAAAATGTGACTAAACCAGTTCTGGCCTCCTCTTTTTAAGCCCCTCATGTTAGGGGTATCGTCTGCCCCTACGGCTCATGACCCCTTGAAGTCAACAAAAGCCAAGCTTTGAATAGTTAAAACCTGACAGAATGGGACCACCGAGTATTGAAACCTGGAGAGAACCAAAGACATCCCCTGTACATTGCAGCGTCAACTCCAAAAATGCCCCCTGAAGCCACGTCTGCCCGAGTCTCGTTTGGTGGTATTTGTAGACTGAATTTTCATGGCTGAACAGTGACGCACAAGTTGGAGATCACTGCCCAATTCCGAGCCTTAGACGGTGCAATATAATTTATTCTTCTACCATTTGGCCCATCTCGTGGATAAATCTGGATTTCATTAGTGTCAGGAGAACACGTCTCACCCTAGTCTGTAGGACCAGCTCTAATGGATGATCTAACAGGGTTGGATCTGTTAATTTAGTTTGGACTGGATACTTTAGTTCCAGGGAAGAAAGATCTTTCAGTTTACACTGAATTTGGGTTCCCTTTTCGGGGAAGGCTCCTTCGTTTTCCATAAGGGTAACAAGAACATTGAGTACAAGTGTGTCCAAATTCGTCAAACAACGAGGTGAGAGGCGCGTACAAATATGTTTGCCCTTAACGTCCCATAAATCCCCCCCCCCGCTGCACTAATGATGAGTGAGCATGCTTGGATAAGGTGTTATTTGAGCATGCTCGGGTGCTAACCGAGTGTCTTTGGCGTACTCAAATAATATGTTTGAGTCTCTCAGGGCTGTTCGACAGCTGCATGTGTTTGTGGCTGTCTAACAGCCGTGAGACATGCAGCTGCGGGGACTCACATATATTTGTCGAGCACACCATGGACACATCATTGGTACAACCGGAGAAGCCACATAGGAGCCCAAAAGGTCAGGGGGCCACATCTGCCTCCAAAGCAGGTGGAGTTGTGCATTCTGATGAGTTATTTGACTGCAGAGGTCCCATATATTGTTCCGGCACAGGGGGCCCATGTGTGTCAGTGCTCGAATATGTACATTATATCTGCAATGTCAGTTCTTGAAGTCGCCCAAATTCCTCATTCTCTTCCTTACTGCCCTCAATCGCGGCCTCTAGACGCGGATCCCACAGACATGATCCTTATACCATTACAGGAAATATTCCTTTCCGACGCGCCTGGCGGCGGCTCACAAGCCGAGAATCTGATAGATGAGTTCTAATTTAGGAACCGTGTGACCTTTAATGGATCCGTCCATCTTGTGGACAATCAATAAAACAGTTAAACCCTGTGGCCTTTAGAATGTGTTCTATGACTGGAAGCGGGAAAATCCGCAGATAAAACCTGCTCTAGTGATAATGCCGTCAGATGGCGGAGCTCAGGACTTCAGAGGGTAAGTTCAGTTTTCGGTGCTGCAGGTGAGTCCTGGACTTGTGGATGTTTCTGAAGACGTTGGACTTGTAGCTGCGTGGCATAAGTCGGGGGCTCACCGATAGTGAATGAAGCTGCATTTTGACCCAAAAGTGGTCGTGACCCAACTCTGATGCATTTCTGTGTGACCCCAATTTGCCATCATAACGTGCAATTGTGACGAGACGCGGTCATCTAAGGTCGTGCGGCCACAAGTTGCCCGGTAGTCCAATCTTTTTTATTTCTCCATTGACGCAGTCGTAGAAGGTTTTGTTTATTGCAAGACGACTTGAAGTTTCGAAAGACACTGTTCAATTTACCATTTTCTGAGACCCATTACTTTTTTTAATATTTTTCTGTCAATGGAGAGGTGTCATGGTGCCTTTTTTTGTCTTTCAGGTTGTTTTCATGTATACCACCTTTTTTTAATCCATTTTTATTGCATTGGGGTTGGGGGGGGGGGGGCAGAAAATAAAAAATGGCAATCCTGTTTTTTTTTCGCCCAAGTGGAATAAATACTGTATAGATCTAGCTCCATCCACTGCTGTTAGAGGCGGAAGTTGGTTTTATAATCCGTCCAACACCCACCGTGTATGGAGCGGCTGAGACCTCCTGAGTCTCCTCCTTACACCCCCTCACAACATATATCTATTTTATATGGTCACAAATGGGTTAATCCGTATATTGAGATCTTTATTTTGTTGCTTGAATTTCCAAATTTATGTCTTCAATGTAATCAAACGACCACAATCAGGAGGGAGGAAAAAAAACGGTCAAATAATGGCTGGATCACATTTCAGCATATACAGTACCATCCATCAGAGGTATCAAGAGCGCAATAAATGGCGCAGAAACCAAAAGAAAGAGTCAGGAGGGTGGACAGGCCCTCATTTCCACCATATAGTTAACTATAGTAAGAGACCACTCCAGAAAACCGGCATAAAACACTTTGAAAAGTCATAAATTTTGCAACTTTTGGCGTTTTCATTGCCAGTCTTGACCGACCAGCTCTGCCAAAGACGAACATGAGCGAAACGGGGTGCGGTGGTGCCAACCGGCCAATCCAATTTAGTGGAGTAACTCAAGCCAGAACTATACCAGTTCCCAACAGGAGTAAAGTTCCTGGTGAGGAGCACGGAGGCGCATGCTGCTGAGAAGTTGCCCCAAATTAAGTGGTGTTTGCCTCTCAATGAATTTGGCGCATTCTGACCTCAAATTCCTCTTCGTTATGACTAGCCTGTGGAATGCCAGACTTAATGCATCAGGTCCTACATTTCCCCTGATGCTGGAAAAGAAAGCAAAAAATTAGAAATATATTTAAGGTCTGAAAACTTAATGTGTTGCGCAGTTAGGCAAACCCTTTTCTAAACACCTTGAGTTTTAAGATCCCCATCTCTTGGCCGGAATGGACAGCGTTACTGAGGAGCGTCTCTCACTTTGGAGGAGCCATTCTGTCCTGTACAGACATTGCATTGATGTGAATGAACATTGTGTAATTCTACATTTCCCCTCTGGGGGTGCTGCAGGGAAAGTGATCACTTGCTGCCAGGTTTAGCCATGACTGGTCCCTGGAGATCCCGCCAGGAGGACACTTTGTGATCAGCGTATTGTCAAGTGACCAGTCTAACTAGTAATTGTCCAAAGTGGAGGACCTTTTATATGTCCAGGCTTGTTCTACAGAACAATTACTGTATATTATTTTCTAGTGAGGCTTCTTCTAATGATACAGAATATTAAAACGCCGGTGTCGCGCCATTTGTGCTGTATTGGAATCGCTTGGTCGTTATCGTTGTTTTTCTTGCCATTTCTGGAGCAGAACATTTTCATAGACCCTTGGTGAGATGTTGGGATGTTGGTGACCTACACGTTTAATCATCATCTTTACAAATGAGATATTTTCTATATTCCAGGGAGATCTACAGAGAATAAACATTCAGCTGGACTTCGGAGATGGGAGCGCTGTGTCCTACGCAAATTTTAGCAAGATCGAGGATGGTATCCGGCACATATATAAGAATCCTGGAATATATCAAGTCACAGCCTACGCGGAAAATAACGTTGGCATCGACAGCAACGTCCTCTATCTTCATGTCACTTGTAAGTTTGCTACTTTTCCTACTAAAAAAAAACAATATATGTATATTAAAGAGGACCTGTCAACTGATCAAAAAAAGTTAGAAATCCTGAAGAAATCCTTCCCCTGATTCTGCCACTTTTTTCCATTTTGTGCTGCGTCACTCCATTGCAGAGATATTTATATTTGTTTTTTTGTTGCCCAGTATGTGAAATCTCTACTTGTAGTGCAACTGAGCTTCATCGTCTTCCCCTTCCCAGATGGCGCCAATCACAACTTGGCAGCTGATCTAACAGTCCCAGAACTGTCTGAGCGCTGATTGGCAACATCTGGGAGGGAGGGGTGAAGAAGAAGACGCTGAAGAAACACCCAGAGATTTCACATGGTGCGCTTCAAAAAGCAAGAAATATAAATATCTCAGCATTGGAGTGATGCAGCGCAAAACGGAAAACAGTGACAGAATCAAGGGAGCTCAAGGATTTTAAAAATATATTTACCGGTAATTATTTTTTGTGCAAATGTGAAATATTTTTTTTTGTTTGACAACTATTCAGTCTGACCTACAAGGCTGTTTTTTTTTTTTGCTCTGGTCTGCTTTATGGATCGGCACATGTACTCTTTAGTTTCTATAAAAGCTCAAAAAAAGGCTCAGATCGGGTGCTGTACGTTATGAGTCGCAGATTGAATTCATTTATTTTTTCTTATGTTGATTTCTGTTAAAATGTTTCCAAAGTTACAAAGTATTTTATAGAAATTGAGCCTGTAATCGCTAATGTGGAATAAACCGCGAAAAAGGAACATGAGAAAAAGCCCAACAATGGCTTTATAACGTTTGCTTCACGGGAACTTGTCACGTTGTACATACAGTCCGGCCTGTGGAAAGTGAGCCGAGTGATACTCTGTATATTCAGTTTTTGTATCAGGGAATGTCTAAATATTTGAAAGTTTCTGGTAGGATTTTCTAGAGAAGGAAAAGAGAAACATGGCAGAAACAGCGCCACCTCTATATATGAGTTGTATCTGGTATTGTAGCTATGTGTTGTGAATTCTGTGGCAGAGTTCACTCCTGTGGTCACAAGTGGTACTTCGGCTGATTCTCTCTGGGAGCTTCCGTTTGTGGAGGAAAGTGGTACTGCAGCTTCTGAGTTTCCTCCCTCAGGTGATCTGGTGAGGTCGTTAGCTGCTTCTCTACTTAACTCCACCTGATGCTTTGATCCATGCTTCCTGTCAATGTTCCAGTGTTGGACTTGTGTTTCTCTGGATCATTCCTGTGGCCTGCTGCTCTGCATAGCTAAGTGCTTCTTTGCTATTTGTTGCTATTTTTTCTGTCCAGCTTGTCTATTTGTTTTGCTGGAAGCTCTGGGACACAAAGGGTGTACCTCCATGCCGTTAGTTCGGTATGGAGGGTCTTTTTGCCCCCTTTGCGTGGTTTTCTTTAGGGTTTTGTGTAGACCGCAAAGTTACCTTTCCTATCCTCGTTCTGTCTAGAATATCGGGCCTCACTTTGCTGAATCTATTTCATCCCTACGTTTGTCTTTTCATCTTACTCACAGTCATTATATGTGGGGGGCTGCCTTTTCCTTTGGGGTATTTCTCTGAGGCAAGGTAGGCTTATTTTTCTATCTTCAGGCTAGTTAGTTTCTCAGGCTGTGCCGAGTTGCATAGGGAGCGTTAGGCGCAATCCACAGCTGCCTCTAGTTGTGTTTGGAGAGGATCAGGAATTGCGGTTTACAGAGTTTCCACGTCTCAGAGCTCGTTCTAATATTTTTGGGTTATTGTCAGATCACTGTATGTGCTCTGTTCGCTATGTACATTGTGTTACTGAATTGTCTATCACAACAGTACAGGAAGCCAAAGTACTAATGATTCTCAATAGAGGGAAAAAAGAAGTTCTGAGACCATTTTTTTTCTCTGCACTGTGATTTGTCTTTTTTTTCCCCTAGACATTTGGGTGGTTCAGGACACAGGTGTTACAATGGACATTAAAGGTCTGTCTTCATGTGTAGATCAGCTCACGGCAAGAGTTCAAGATATTCAAAATTTTGTGGTTAAGAATTCTTTGTTAGAACCGAGAATTCCTATTCCAGATTTGTTTTTTGGAGATACAACTAAATTTCTGAGTTTCAAGAATAATTGTAAACTGTTTCTGGCTTTGAAACCTCACTCCTCTGGTGACCCAGCGCAACAGGTTAGGATCGTCATTTCTTTTTTGTGTGGTGACCCTCAGGACTGGGCATTTTCTCTTGCGTCAGGAGATCCTGCATTGAGTGATATCGATGCGTTTTTCCTGGCGCTTGGATTGCTGTACGATGAGCCTAATTCAGTAGATCAGGCAGAAAAAAATTTGCTGGCTCTTTGTCAGGCTCAGGATGAGATAGAGCTATATTGCCAGAAATTTAGAAAATGGTCCGTGCTCACTCAATGGAATGAATCTGCGCTTGCAGCAATATTCAGAAAGGGTCTCTCTGAAGCCCTTAAGGATGTCATGGTGGGATTTCCTATGCCCGCTGGTTTGAATGAGTCTATGTCTTTGGCCATTCAGATCGGTCGACGCTTGCGTGAGCGTAAATCTGTGCACCATTTGGCGGTATTACCTGAGATTAAACCTGAGCCTATGCAGTGCAGTAGGACTATGACCAGAGTTGAACGGCAAGAACACAGACGTCTGAATGGTCTGTGTTTCTACTGTGGTGATTCCACTCATGCTATCTCTGATTGTCCTAAGCGCACTAAGCGGTTCGCTAGGTCTGCCACCATTGGTACTGTACAGTCAAAATTTCTTCTGTCCGTTACCTTGATCTGCTCTTTGTCATCATATTCTGTCATGGCGTTTGTGGATTCAGGCGCTGCCCTGAATTTGATGGACTTGGATTATGCTAAACGTTGTGGGTTTTTATTGGAGCCCTTGCAGTGTCCTATTCCATTGAGAGGAATTGATGCTACACCTTTGGCCAAGAATAAGCCTCAATATTGGACCCAGCTGACCATGTGCATGGCTCCTGCACATCAGGAGGTTATTCGCTTTCTGGTGTTGCATAATCTGCATGATGTGGTCGTGTTGGGGTTGCCATGGCTACAAGCCCATAATCCAGTATTGGATTGGAATTCCATGTCGGTATCCAGCTGGGGTTGTCAGGGGGTACATGGTGATGTTCCATTTCTGTCAATTTCGTCATCCACCCCTTCTGAGGTTCCAGAGTTCTTGTCTGATTACCGGGATGTATTTGATGAGCCCACGTCCGATGCCCTGCCTCCACATATGGATTGTGATTGTGCTATCAATTTGATTCCTGGTAGTAAATTCCCAAAAGGTCGACTGTTTAATTTATCCGTGCCTGAGCACACCGCTATGCGCAGTTATGTGAAGGAATCCCTGGAGAAGGGGCATATTCGCCCGTCATCGTCGCCATTAGGAGCAGGGTTTTTTTTTGTAGCCAAGAAGGATGGTTCGCTGAGACCGTGTATAGATTACCGCCTTCTTAATAAGATCACTGTTAAATTTCAGTACCCCTTGCCATTGTTATCTGATTTGTTTGCTCGGATTAAGGGGGCTAGTTGGTTCACTAAGATAGATCTTCGTGGTGCGTATAATCTGGTGAGAATCAGGCAAGGCGATGAATGGAAAACTGCATTTAATACGCCCGAGGGTCATTTTGAGTATCTAGTGATGCCGTTCGGACTTGCCAATGCTCCATCAGTGTTTCAATCCTTTATGCATGACATCTTCCGTGAGTACCTGGATAAATTCCTGATTGTGTACTTGGATGACATATTGATCTTCTCGGATGATTGGGAGTCTCATGTGAAGCAGGTCAGAACGGTTTTTCAGGTCCTGCGTGCTAATTCTTTGTTTGTGAAGGGATCAAAGTGTCTCTTTGGTGTGCAGAAGGTTTCATTTTTGGGGTTCATCTTTTCCCCTTCTACTATCGAGATGGATCCGGTTAAGGTCCAAGCCATCCATGATTGGACTCAGCCGACATCTCTGAAAAGTCTGCAAAAGTTCCTGGGCTTTGCTAATTTTTATCGTCGCTTCATCTGCAATTTTTCTAGTGTTGCCAAACCATTGACCGATTTGACCAAGAAGGGTGCTGATTTGGTCAATTGGTCTTTTGCTGCTGTGGAAGCTTTTCAAGAGTTGAAGCGTCGTTTTTCTTCTGCCCCTGTGTTGTGTCAACCAGATGTTTCTCTTCCGTTCCAGGTCGAGGTTGATGCTTCTGAGATTGGAGCAGGTGCTGTTTTGTCACAGAGAGGTTCTGGTTGCTCAGTGATGAAACCATGCGCTTTCTTTTCCAGGAAGTTTTCGCCTGCTGAGCGAAATTATGATGTGGGCAACCGAGAGTTGCTGGCCATGAAGTGGGCATTCGAGGAGTGGCGTCATTGGCTTGAAGGAGCTAAGCATCGCGTGGTGGTATTGACTGATCATAAGAACTTGACTTATCTCGAGTCTGCCAAGCGCTTGAATCCTAGACAGGCTCGTTGGTCGTTGTTTTTTGCCCGTTTTGACTTTGTGATTTCGTACCTTCCGGGCTCTAAAAATGTGAAGGCGGATGCTCTGTCTAGGAGTTTTGTGCCCGACTCTCCGGGTTTATCTGAGCCGGCGGGTATCCTCAAGGAAGGAGTAATTGTGTCTGCCATCTCCCCTGATTTGCGGCGGGTGCTGCAAAAATTTCAGGCTGATAAACCTGATCGTTGCCCAGCGGAGAAACTGTTTGTCCCTGATAGGTGGACGAATAGAGTTATCTCTGAACTTCATTGTTCGGTGTTGGCTGGTCATCCTGGAATCTTTGGTACCAGAGAGTTAGTGGCTAGATCCTTTTGGTGGCCCTCTCTGTCGCGGGATGTGCGTACTTTTGTGCAGTCCTGTGGGATTTGTGCTCGGGCTAAGCCCTGCTGTTCTCGTGCCAGTGGGTTGCTTTTGCCCTTGCCGGTCCCGAAGAGGCCTTGGACACATATCTCTATGGATTTTATTTCTGACCTTCCCGTTTCTCAAAAGATGTCAGTCATTTGGGTGGTCTGTGATCGCTTTTCTAAGATGGTCCATCTGGTACCCTTGTTTAAATTGCCTTCCTCCTCTGATTTGGTGCCTTTGTTCTTCCAGCATGTGGTTCGTTTGCATGGCATTCCAGAGAATATTGTTTCTGACAGAGGTTCCCAGTTTGTTTCGAGGTTTTGGCGAGCCTTTTGTGGTAGGATGGGCATTGACTTGTCTTTTTCCTCGGCTTTCCATCCTCAGACTAATGGCCAGACCGAACGAACCAATCAGACCTTGGAAACATATCTGAGATGCTTTGTTTCTGCTGATCAGGATGACTGGGTGTACTTTTTGCCTTTGGCTGAGTTCGCCCTTAATAATCGGGCCAGCTCGGCTACCTTGGTTTCGCCGTTTTTCTGCAATTCTGGGTTCCATCCTCGTTTCTCTTCAGGACAGGTTGAGTCTTCGGACTGTCCTGGTGTGGATACTGTGGTGGACAGGTTGCAGCAGATTTGGACTCAGGTAGTGGACAATTTGACCTTGTCCCAGGAGAAGGCTCAACTTTTCGCTAATCGCAGACGCCGTGTGGGTCCCCGACTTCGTGTTGGGGATCTGGTTTGGTTATCTTCTCGTCATATTCCTATGAAGGTTTCCTCTCCTAAGTTTAAACCTCGTTTTATTGGTCCATATAGGATTTCTGAGGTTCTTAATCCTGTGTCTTTTTGTCTGACCCTTCCAGATTCTTTTTCCATACATAACGTATTCCATAGGTCATTGTTGCAGAGATACGTGGCACCTATAGTCCCATCTGTTGAGCCTCCTGCCCCGGTTTTGGTGGAGGGGGAATTGGAGTATATTGTGGAGAAGATTTTGGATTCTCGTGTTTCAAGACGGAAACTCCAGTATCTGGTTAAATGGAAGGGTTATGCTCAGGAAGATAATTCCTGGGTTTTTGCCTCTGATGTCCATGCTCCCGATCTTGTTCGTGCCTTTCATGTGGCTCATCCTGGTCGGCCTGGGGGCTCTGGTGAGGGTTCGGTGACCCCTCCTCAAGGGGGGGGTACTGTCTGGGAGCTTCCGTTTGTGGAGGAAAGTGGTACTGCAGCTTCTGAGTTTCCTCCCTCAGGTGATCTGGTGAGGTCGTTAGCTGCTTCTCTACTTAACTCCACCTGATGCTTTGATCCATGCTTCCTGTCAATGTTCCAGTGTTGGACTTGTGTTTCTCTGGATCATTCCTGTGGCCTGCTGCTCTGCATAGCTAAGTGCTTCTTTGCTATTTGTTGCTATTTTTTCTGTCCAGCTTGTCTATTTGTTTTGCTGGAAGCTCTGGAATGCAAAGGGTGTACCTCCGTGCCGTTAGTTCGGTACGGAGGGTCTTTTTGCCCCCTTTGCGTAGTTTTCTTTAGGGTTTTGTGTAGACCGCAAAGTTATCTTTCCTATCCTCGTTCTGTCTAGAATATCGGGCCTCACTTTGCTGAATCTATTTCATCCCTACGTTTGTCTTTTCATCTTACTCACAGTCATTATATGTGGGGGGCTGCCTTTTCCTTTGGGGTATTTCTCTGAGGCAAGGTAGGCTTATTTTTCTATCTTCAGGCAAGTTAGTTTCTCAGGCTGTGCCGAGTTGCATAGGGAGCGTTAGGCACAATCCACAGCTGCCTCTAGTTGTGTTTGGAGAGGATCAGGAATTGCGGTTTACAGAGTTTCCACGTCTCAGAGCTCGTTCTAATATTTTTGGGTTATTGTCAGATCACTGTATGTGCTCTGATCGCTATGTACATTGTGTTACTGAATTGTCTATCACAACAGCTATGCTCCATGGAACTGAATGGGGTGGAGCTGCAATACCACACATAAACTACAAACAGGGGAGGCGCTGTGTAAGCATCACTATATGGGTGATAGGAGAGCCAGGTATCCCTGATGGATGGGACCCTCCATATTCATAAGAACAAAGGAATTGAGGCGCCTTTGGCATTTTATTTACTTTTTTGCACAGCGCCACTGCAGTCTAGGAAAGAGAGCTCTGCTGTGAAGAAAAGGCTCCAAAAAGAGCACTGAAGTTGAGAAACCAGAGATAAGATCTCTACCAAATACCCCTTCAGCTTTAAAGAGGTTGTTGTCCCATGTACAGCATATATTATAGAGTGAGTGAGCATGTGTGACCACCACTGCATTAATTGTCTATAGACGTGGTGGTCTTTAATTCTCACTCTTCCATCCTTCAGATCAGCGACTTTGAGCCTCTCATTTTCAGGATCGGTGGGGGCCTTGACAGTGACACATGTATCAGCTATAGCGATGGGTGGACCCGTTGGACTGAACTTTTAAAAATGTTGGTTCGGGAATGGTACCCAAACCCGGACTCCATTCACATTAATGAGGGAGGGGTGGGGGTGAACATTCAACATTTCCCACACTGTCAGCTGAGCAAAGCTCATCTAATAGATGCCTCTTTTAATGGGGTGGCTGCGGGCTGCTATTTTTAGGCTGTGGAGGGCCAATATCCATGGCCCCTTCCCAGTCTGAGAATATCAGCCCTCAGCTGTCTGCTTTCCACGCCATTTTTTAAAATCATTTATTTAAATCATTTAAAAAAATGATGTGGGAACACCTCAATTTTTCATAACTAGCTAAGATAAAGCTGACAGCTGAGAGTTGTAGCCCACAGCTGTCAGCTTTACCTCCTCTGGATATCAAGATTAAAGGGGACTACACACCATTTTTTTAAAAAGTATTTATTTTTTTGTTTCATACAGTGTGCCACCAGCATATCACTGCTATACCAATACTTGACATGGCTGTGATGGAGCCGGAAGTGCCCGAACAGTCAAAGCTTGTTGTTTGGCGGTGCTGCAGCCTTTCAACAAACTTTATTCGGGCGCCCAAACCTGAGCAGTAACATGGACTTCTAGGAGAAGTCCGTGTTCAGGGTTTGCGCACAGACACTAGGTGTCCAGTACGGACCCCGAACTTTACTGTTCAGGGTCTCCCATCCCTAATCAGCTATCCTGCGGATAGGCAACAAAAAAGTTGTAAATTGGACAAGTCCTTTAATTTTTAGCCATAATAGCCCCTTATACCTTTATGCATATTAATGTATAAAGTTCTGTGTTCCATTGGAGAAGCCGGATAATCCTGAATGTCCAGCTATTTTAGACCCCAATTCGACAGATCCCATTGAGATCCATTGAGCACTGATGGTGACATGTGCCATGCAAGAGAGCCAGCACTGAGTTACATGAACCAAAACTTAATATTTTCACATTTCTAACAAAAATAATAAAAAAATAAATAACTAAACAGAAAAAAAACGCAATAAAAAAAAGGAAATAACAAAATAGAAAAAAAAAAATCAGAAACATCTGTTAATACTTTCCAAGGGGTTAAAAAGTTTGAAAAGTTTCTTCGAGCTCCGCAGGTTCTGGGATATTTCCCACCAGCCGTCTTCATCATCCCGACATTGTGTCGTACATTTTAAACAATTTGTGCGGAGCTGTTAATATACTAAGAAATGGTAACCAAGGTGTTTTACGGCTCCCCGTTATCCCACTGAAGGGTGAAATGTGCCCTGGAACTTTATCACAGTAATAATTCCAGCACAAATCAATCATGTCCGCCTCTAACTACCTGTTATTAAAGCAGTTACTGTTCTTGGCGTCACCTTGCTCCATTAAATAACAAAAGGAGCCGTTAGCCGGAAAGTATCAAACTCATTTCCTTCGGCTTGTTTCATTTTATTACCTAAATCAAAGTTTACTGGTAAAATTTCACCTCTTAGCAAAGATGTCTGACAGCCGGTTACTTCTCATTTGTACCAGTCAAGGTTCACCTGCCTCCACCAGTGCATCGATGGGTCCCCCGTTACCTTTCCTCTAGGCTTGGCATATCTTGGGTGGTTCAAGATCATCAGATTTACAAAAACTAACAAATATGATTTTGTGATACTCTTTCAGGGGATGTTTCTGCTTTATGTTTCTCTCTGTGGCCCCCCAGTGGTTGAGATAAGGATTGCAGCTTGGATACAATTTAGCAATAATGTATTGAATTTGTATGATGAGAAACTGAAGTCTTAAATAATTAAATACATGGAAAAGGTAATCCTGGACACATCTGTAGTTCTTTAATGTGGAATCCAAAGGAATGAGCTTAGGTTAAAAAAAAGCCTTAGTGGGAAATGGAGTTACAATAAGGGCATATAGCATGGTTACTATGCATCTGCACAATAGGCATCCACTATTTGACTCTGTGCATGATCCAGTATGTTAAGAATCAGGCAGGAGAATGCAGCTCTGTATACTGAATGATAACAGGAATACAAATGTTCCACCAGTCTGTCTGCCTTTTCACCCAGTATGGTAATACAATGTGACATTTATGTTCTGCAGAGTCAAAAAGTAATTGACTGCACTAAATATTTCAACCAACAAGCGGCACTTGAGAGATTTTCATGATGCGTTTGGTTTAAAGAGCATTATGCTGTTTGTTACACGTAGATAGTCTTAGGCTCAACAGCACGCCATGTGGTTAAAGTGCAGAACTGCAAGTAAAATGCATCACTGCAAAACATAAAATGTCATGAGTTGTGTCTTACAGAAAATGACAAAAAAAGCAAAATGTGGGAATATAATTAATATACCCCATTGCCATAGGTCCTATGTTTGTCCTTTTAGATTGTATTGTTACTCTAATGCTTCAGTATCCTCAAGAGGAAGAAACCCTCTCCAATTTAATGGAAGAGAAAAAGATTCTCCCCTACTTCCTGTAGAGAAACAAAACCAAGCACCAGTGGAGGATGGCACCAGAGAGATCACGTACAATCCCATCGCTGTCACCACTTGTAATGAACCCGCACCTTACCACCCCGCTTGACGTCACTATTACGTCAGACAGATCATGTAATGCAGTCTCCTCACTTTCCCCAACTTGACGTTCTGCACCCCCTGAGGACACACAAGATCAGCTTGATGCAGTTTTACACAGACATCCCCTATGCACACAGGCCCTGGGTGGCACAGAGAGTGATAGTATGTGACCCACGCAGTCACTGACGTGGCACCACACTCGCTCACAACCCTAACAGGCTGAGAGGCCCCTTTCACTAGCACCAGTGAAACAGCATCTAGCCAGCCGGGCAGTCCTGCCACCAGTTCCTCATTAGATCTAAGCCTGGTCCATTTACGGGAGTGTATCAGGCCAGAAACCAACCCCGGTAGCATGGAAAGATAAGCCGTGTAACGGACGTGTGGATTTAGATAAGAGCATCCCAAGGTTAAAAGATCTATGTAATTGCCTTAAGGGCACACTTGACAATACACTATATACACAATGGCTATAGATATACAATGGTAGGCTGGGCCGCAGGCAGCATGTGCTGCCCACTGGTTCCTATGTCCGTCATAGCATGCTACTCGATGTGACCCACCTTTAGAAGTCAACCACATGCATAACAGAGAGAGAGACCACATGGCCTTACACTAGCCTTTATCCCCTTTGGGTCACTCCACTCCTGCCCTCTGTGCCGAACCTAAAGCCTCTTCCCTTGCCTCTAGCAGCTACAATTTCCAAAACTTAAGATGGATCATAACTCCTTAATGGACAATCCTAAGGAGGAGGTTTTGTCACCATTGAATCCAGCCGAGCCCCTGCTATGCATTGAGACTAAACACAGCTTTGCTATCTGGTTCCTACTAGCCATTCTACGTAACTCCCTACCTTGTGGTGCTAGAATGGATCGAGACCCTGGAAGCTGTTCAGCCCATTCCAGAGATCTCGAAAATGTAACCGGAGTGTAGCCAGGACGTACGATAAGTCCATCTTCGTCTTATGAAATCATAGCTGTCAGAACAAAGAAGTTAGACAGTATGGTATCCACATGGCAAGCAAGCCTTTTGTTCTGAGCTTAGCTGGCTCAAGGTGTGAGATCTGTCACAACTTTTTGATGCAGGATTCTCATAGGGCTGCACACTGAAGGGAGGTTTATATATATATATATATATATATATATATATATATATTCTTCACAGCACCTACGTCCTGTAGAGATACACAGACTTGCCCCAACTTCATGTAAAGACACAGGCATGCTTCCACTTCCTGTAGATAGACACATACATTTCCCCAATGCCTGTAGAGAAACACAGAGACGCCCTCACATCTTGTAGAGGGACAAAGACACGCCCTCTTATCCTGAAGAGGGACACAGACAAACCCCCCACATCCTGTAAAGGGACATAGACATGCCCTCACATCCTGTATAGGAACACAGATACCCCCCCACATCCTGTACAGGGACACAGACTCATCCCCTCATCCTGTAAAGGGACATGGACACGCCCTTACATCTTGTAGACCGACACAGACATGCCCCCACATCCTTTAGAGAAACAGACATGCTCCCAGATCCTGTAGAGGGACACATACATGCCCCCACATCCTGTAGAGGGACACAGACACGCCCCCACATCCTGTAGAGGGATACAGACATGCCCTCACATCCTGCAGAGGGACACATACATGCCCCCACATCCTGTAGAGGGACACAGACACGCCCCCACATCCTGTAGAGGGATATAGACACGCCCCCACATCCTGTAGAGGGACACAGACATGCCCTCACATCCTGTAGAGAGGCACAGACACGTCCTCGCATTCTGTAGAGAAAGTGACACACTCCCACATCCTGTAGAGGGATACAGACATGCCCTCACATCCTGTAGAGGGATACAGACATGCCCTCACATCCTGTAGAGAGACTGTTATGAACAGGTGATTCAGAACCACAATGGACCTAGTGGTTAAGAGCACACAAAGTGACCTGATAGTTACTAACATATGACGAGCTCTGAGACGTGGGAACTCTGCTGACCGCAATCCCTAATCCTATCATACCACACTAGAGGTAGCCGTGGATTGCGCCTAACGCTCCCTATGCAACTCGGCACAGCCCGAGAAACTAACCAGCCCTGAAGATAGAAAAATAAGCCTACCTTGCCTCAGAGAAATTCCCCAAAGGAAAAGGCAGCCCCCCACATAGAATGACTGTGAGTTAAGATGAAAATACAAACACAGAGATGAAATAGATTTAGCAAAGTGAGGCCCGACTTACTGAATAGACCGAGGATAGGAAAGATAGCTTTGCGGTCAGCACAAAAACCTACAAACAACCACGCAGAGGGGTAAAAAGACCCTCCGCACCGACTAACGGTACGGAGGTGCTCCCTCTGCGTCTCAGAGCTTCCAGCAAGCAAGAAAAACCAATATAGCAAGCTGGACAGAAAATATAGCAAACAAAAGTAACACAAGCAGAACTTAGCTTATGCAGGGCAGACAGGCCACAAGAACGATCCAGGAGAGAGTCAGACCAATACTGGAACATTGACTGGAGGCCAGGAACAAAGAACTAGGTGGAGTTAAATAGAGCAGCACCTAACGACTTAACCTCATCACCTGAGGAAGGAAACTCAGAAGCCGCAGCCCCACTCACATCCACCAGCGGAAGCTCATAGACAGAACCAGCCGAAGTACCACTCATGACCACAGGAGGGAGCTTGACCACAGAATTCACAACAGTACCCCCTCTTGAGGAGGGGTCACCGAACCCTCACCAGAGCCCCCAGGCCGACCAGGATGGGCCAAATGAAAGGCACGAACCAGATCAGCAGCATGAACATCAGAGGCAAAGACCCAGGAATTATCTTCCTGACCATAACCCTTCCACTTAACCAGGTACTGAAGTTTCCGTCTCAAAATACGGGAATCCAAAATCTTCTCCACTATATACTCCAACTCCCCCTCAACCAAAACCGGGGCAGGAGAATCAACGGATGGAACCACAGATGCCACGTATCTCCGCAACAATGACCTATGGAATACGTTATGGATGGAAAAAGAAGCTGGAAGGGTCAAACGAAAAGACACAGGATTAAGAACCTCAGAAATCCTATACGGACCAATGAAACGAGGCTTAAACTTAGGAGAGGAAACTTTCATAGGAATATGTTATGAACAGGTAATTCAGAACCACAATGGACATTGAAGTTCAGAGCACACAAAGTGACCTGACAATTGCCAAAAACAAAGGACGAGCTCTGAGACGTGGGAACTCTGCTGACCGCAATCCCTAATCCTATCACACCACACTAGAGGTAGCCGTGGATTGCGCCTAACGCTCCCTATGCAACTCGGCACAGCCTGAGAAACTAACTAGCCCTGAAGATAGAAAAATAAGCCTACCTTGCCTCAGAGAAATTCCCCAAAGGAAAAGGCAGCCCCCCACATATAATGACTGTGAGTAAGATGAAAATACAAACACAGAGATGAAATAGATTTAGCAAAGTGAGGCCCGACTTACTGAATAGACCGAGGATAGGAAAGATAGCTTTGCGGTCAACACAAAAACCTACAAACAACCACGCAGAGGGGCAAAAAGACCCTCCGCACCGACTAACGGTACGGAGGTGCTCCCTCTGCGTCTCAGAGCTTCCAGCAAGCAAGAAAAACCAATATAGCAAGCTGGACAGAAAAAATAGCAAACAAAAATAACACAAGCAAAACTTAGCTATGCAGGAAAGGCAGGCCACAGGAACGATCCAGGAGGAAGCAAGACCAATACTAGAACATTGACTGGAGGCCAGGATCAAAGCACCAGGTGGAGTTAAATAGAGCAGCACCTAACGACTTAACCTCATCACCTGAGGAAGGAAACTCAGAAGCCGCAGTACCACTCTCATCCACCAAAGGAAGCTCATAAACAGAACCAGCCGAAGTACGACTCTCGACCACAGGAGGGAGCTTGGCCACAGAATTCACAACAGTACCCCCTCCTTGAGGAGGGTTCACCGAACCCTCACCAGAGCCCCCAGGCCGACCAGGATGAGCCACATGAAAGGCACGAACCAGATCGGCAGCATGGACATCAGAGGCAAAGACCCAGGAATTATCTTCCTGACCATAACCCTTCCACTTAACCAGATACTGGAGTTTCCGTCTCGAAACACGAGAATCCAAAATCTTCTCCACTATATACTCCAATTCCCCTTCAACCAAAACCGGAGCAGGAGGATCAATAGATGGAACCACAGGTGCCACGTATCTCCGCAACAATGACCTATGGAACACGTTATGAATGGAAGAAGAAGCTGGAAGAGTCAAACGAAAAGACACAGGATTAAGAACCTCAGAAATCCTATATGGACCAATGAAACGAGGCTTAAATTTAGGAGAGGAAACCTTCATAGGAATATAACGAGATGACAACCAAACCAAATCCCCAACACGAAGTCCGGGACCGACACAGCGCCTGCGGTTAGCGAAACGTTGAGCCTTCTCCTGGGACAAAGTCAGATTGTCCACTACATGAGTCCAAATCTGCTGCAACCTATCCACCACAGTATCCACACCAGGACAGTCCGAAGACTCAACCTGCCCTGAAGAAAAACGGGGGTGGAACCCAGAATTGCAGAAAAACGGCGAAACCAAAGTAGCCGAGCTGGCCCGATTATTAAGGGCGAACTCAGCCAAAGGCAAAAAGGACACCCAATCATCCTGATCAGCAGAAACAAAACATCCCAGATATGTTTCCAAGGTCTGATTGGTTCGTTCAGTCTGGCCATTTGTCTGAGGATGGAAAGCCGAGGAAAAAGACAAATAAATGCCCATCCTAGCACAAAAAGCTCGCCAAAACCTCGAAACAAACTGGGAACCTCTGTCAGAAACGATGTTCTCTGGAATGCCATGTAAACGAACCACATGCTGGAAAAACAACGGCACCAAATCAGAGGAGGAAGGCAATTTAGACAAGGGCACCAAATGGACCATCTTAGAGAAGCGATCACAAACCACCCAAATGACCGACATTCTTTGAGAGACGGGGAGATCCGAAATAAAATCCATAGAGATATGTGTCCAAGGCCTCTTCGGGACCGGCAAGGGCAAAAGCAACCCACTGGCACGAGAACAGCAGGGCTTAGCCCGAGCACAAATCCCACAGGACTGCACAAAAGAACGCACATCCCGCGACAGAGACGGCCACCAAAAGGATCTAGCCACCAAATCTCTGGTACCAAAGATTCCAGGATGACCAGCCAACACCGAACAATGAACCTCAGAGATAACTTTATTCGTCCACCTATCAGGGACAAACAGTTTCTCCGCTGGGCAACGGTCAGGTCTATTAGCCTGAAACTTTTGCAGCACCCGCCGCAAATCAGGGGAGATGGCAGACAAAATTACCCCCTCTTTGAGAACACCCGCCGGCTCAGGCAAACCCGGAGAATCGGGCACAAAACTCCTAGACAGGGCATCCGCCTTCACATTTTTAGAGCCCGGAAGGTACGAAACCACAAAGTCAAAACGGGAGAAAAACTGCGACCAACGAGCCTGTCTAGGATTCAACCGTTTGGCAGACTCGAGATAAGTCAAGTTTTTGTGATCGGTCAAGACCACCACGCGATGCTTAGCTCCTTCAAGCCAATGACGCCACTCCTCGAATGCCCACTTCATGGCTAGCAACTCTCGATTGCCAACATCATAATTTCGCTCAGCAGGCGAAAATTTCCTGGAAAAGAAGGCGCATGGTTTCATCACCGGGCAATCAGAACTTCTCTGCGACAAAACAGCCCCTGCTCCAATTTCGGAAGCATCAACCTCGACCTGGAACGGAAGCGAAACATCTGGTTGGCACAACACAGGGGCCGAAGAAAAACGATGCCTCAACTCCTGAAAAGCTTCCACAGCAGAAGAAGACCAATTGACCACATCAGCACCCTTCTTGGTTAAATCAGTGAACGGTTTAGCAATGCTAGAAAAATTAGCGATGAAGCGACGATAAAAATTAGCAAAGCCCAGGAACTTCTGCAGACTCTTCAGAGATGTTGGCTGAGTCCAATCATAAATGGCCTGAACTTTAACAGGGTCCATCTCGATAGTAGAAGGAGAAAAAATGAACCCCAAAAATAAAATCTGAACACCAAAGAGACACTTTGACCCCTTCACAAACAAAGAATTAGCACGCAGGACCTGGAACACCATTCTGACCTGCTTCACATGAGACTCCCAATCATCCGAGAAGACCAAAATATCATCCACGTATACAATCAGGAATTTATCCAGGTACTCTCGGAAAATGTCATGCATAAAGGACTGAAACACTGATGGAGCATTAGAAAGTCCGAATGGCAAAACCAGGTACTC